>NW_022436954.1:32935852-32989726 GCF_009761245.1 Sapajus apella
GCAATGGCATGATCTTGGCTCACTGCAACCTCTGCCTCCTGGCTTCAAGTGATTCTCTTGCCTCAGCCTCCCGAGTAGCTGAGATTACAGGTGCCCTGCACCATGCCCAGCTAAGTTTTGTATTTTAGTAGAGACAGGATTTTACCATGTTGCTCAGGCTGGTTTCAAACTCCCGACCTCAGGTAATCCACCTACCTTGACCTCCCAAAGTGCTGGGATTACAGGCCTGAGCCACCACACCTGGCCAATACTGCACTTTCTTAGTTACTTTGAGTGTATAGTAAATTTTGTGATTAAATAGTGTAAGTCCTCTACCTTAGTTCTTTTTCAAAGTTGTTTTGACTCATTCATCCTTTACATTTCCATATACAATTTAGAATCAGTTTGTAAGTTTATACAAATTCTGCTAGAAGATGGAATGGTATTGGACTGACTCTAGAGTTTGTTTTGTGGGAATATCTGTCTTTGTATCTATAAGGATGGCCTTATTTATTTTTTCTTTAATACCTCTCAGTGATGTTTTGTAGTTTTCATTGTACTAGTTATATTATTTCTAACTATTTTAAGGTTTTATGTCAATGTAAATGATACTGTTTTAGAAATTGCAATTTCCTATTGTTCATTTTAGTATACAAGATACTACTCATTTTTGCATATTGGTCTTGTACCCTGCAACATTGATAAAAGGTTGTTACTACTTATTTTTTGTCACTTTTCTTTTTAGACTGTTAGGATTTTTATATACAGTCCTGAGTGTATCATGGTGACTGGTGTGGAGTCCTACTTTTGGGGGTGGGGTGGAGTCAGGCTGGGAGGACCAGGGAAAAGCAAAAAGAGAAAGCAGATAAACTAAAGTTCTGCCTTTCTTCATGATCAAAAACAAATAGCCCTGTGCAAGTAACCCACAATCTTCCTGCATCCAGCTATCTCCAGACCCTTAGCTGGTATAAAAATTACAAGTTAGCTCACTGCAACCTTGGCATTATCAGTACTACACAAAGCCTTTTTTAACACACAGCTCAAGCACCATTCTGTAAAATCCCCAACAAGTCTTTGTCTCTTTTCAGTCAGCTCCTCTCTCGCTGATCTGCCCGGTGCTCTCTTGCAAAGTATTTTCATACTTTCTCTAATAAATCTGCCTTTCTTTACCTACAACTGTCTTGGTAAATTCTTCTTACCTGTGTGCCACCAGCTCCAGGTAGTCGCCACTCACCTGTGACAATTAGTATCCATAGGTGGTTGGTTTAAAAATCCACCACCCAAAAACCAAAATCCATGAGTGCTTAAGTTCCTTGCGTAAAATGGTGTGATATTTGCATGTAAACTATGCATATGCTCCCACATACTTTAAATCATCTTGATTACTTATGTAATATAAATACCATGTAAATATTTTTTATACCGTATTGTTTTGGGAATAATAACAAGAACAAAAACTCTGTACGTGTTCTTTACAGATGCAACTATCTTTTTTAAAAAATATTTTTGATCCACAATTGGTGAATCCATGAATGTGGAATCCATACATGAAAAGTTAATTAATAGAGAACCCATAGGATATAGAGAGCTGGCTGTACTTAAATGAATAAATTATCTGCAAAAAACAATTTTGCTACCTCCTTCCCATCTCTACACCTTTAATTTTATGTTCTAGCCTAATTGTAATTTCAGTTCAATGTTGAAAAAACATTAATAATTAATTACAAAATAATTCCATTTCAATGTAAGAGTGAGCATCCATGGCTAATTTTCAGGGTTAAATTGATAAATTTCTGGTTACAGCGATTAAAACCAAAGGAGCCATATATTACCGATAGAAATGAGAGAGGGACAGCATTATAGATCCTCAGACATTAAAAGGATATTAGGAAATAATATAAACACCCAAATGCTAATGCTAACAACTTAGATTAAATGAACATATTCTTTGAAAGACAAATTATTAAAACTAGATTAAGAATGAATAGAAACTCATAATCAAAACTTTATTAAAAAGAAAACTCTGGGCCAGATAGCTTCCCTGGTTAATATTATAAAACCTTTAAGGGATCAATAATACCAATCTTTGACAAACTCTTTTAGAAAATGAGAAAGAAGGAGTGCTTCCTACTTTGTTTTGTGAGGCCAGAGTTATCCTGATTCTGAACCATACAAAGACATTATAAGAAAAGAAAATTACAAATGAATGGTCCTTTTGAACATAAATACAGGAATCATTAATAAATCAAATTAGTAATATATAAAAATATCACAAATAAAATTTAATAATATATAAAAGGGCTAATATATAATGACCTTGTGGGATTTATCTCAAATCTGTAGCTTTAAGTCTTAGTCAAAAATTTATTCCTTGGTTTAGTAGTCCATTCTCAGGCTGCTAATAAAGACATACCCAAGACTGGGTAATTTATGAAGGCAAGAGGTTTAATTGACTCACAGTTCTGAAGGGCTGGGGAGGCCTCAGGAAACTTACAATTATGGTGGAAGGGGAAGCAAACACTTTCATTTTCATGCAGTGGCAAAAAGGAGAAGTGCCAAGCAAAAGGGCGAAAAGCCCCTTATGCAACCATCAGATCTTGTCAGAACTCACTCACTATCATGAGAACAGCAGCATGAGGATAACTGCCCCTATTAATTAATTACCTCCCACTGGCTCTCTCCAACAACATGTGGAGATTATAAGAACTACAATTCAAGATGATATTTAGGTCGAAACCCTATCACTTGGGGATGGGCATATGGCAACCTGTAGTTTGGTCCTGTGGTACCTGTTAGTTTCAGAAGGTTAATAAAATTTTTCAAGGTTCTTTATAAAGTTACTTTCGTGACTTCAAGGATCAAAATCACAAAAGAGAACTCTATTGTACCTACTTCTGTGCTATGAGCTGATTAATGTCTTCAATGCATTTCTTATCCAGCTGGGAAGAAAATACATGAAATAATTAGAAAACTGTCAAATGGTGCATATTCTGAATAAATGCTGTGTATTGTGTGGTTCAGGTCTTTTATAGTAAAACAGTAGATCACAATAGTCAGAAATAATACAAGAGTAGGTAAATTGGAATCTGGACTCTAAAGCTGTGATTCATTTTCTCAACAATATTATCAAAATATACTTTGTATCATGATCAGTTATGAGTGTGTCCCCATAATACAGTTGAAAAATTAGATTGCTTAAATTTTACAAATAGTCACTTCTAAGTTATCCTCATTTCAACATCACTCTCATTCTCACCGGTATTCTTGAGTGGGAGAAAAAGTCGTAAAGTTGTGGATAGTACTTGGAATAGTTCAAAACTGACATGTGTCTTATTTATTATGCTTCTCCATAGGGTATTTCACCAACGATCATGTCTGCCATTATTCTAAATTTTGTTAATTTACTTGCTTTTGCTGTAGTTAATTGGTAGTAATTGTAGTTAATTGCTGTAGTTAATTATTAATTCACCCTCATTTTGATATTGAAAAGCAGAGTAGCTTTAAAAAGATCCCAACCCCCATGCCAATATGTTAACTGTATCTTCAACTGTCATCCTTGATTTTGGCCATCTTGACAGTAATTAGCAGAATTCAAGTGGTATCTTAAATTTTTTCTCTAAGTCTGATTTCCTTGTGGTTTTATTAAGTAATTATATAATGCAACTGCTATCTTCTAATGTTGATTTTGTTCCAGTTTTAACAGACTTTGTGTAAAAATACATCAGTGTTTAGAGGTGAGGTGAAAGGTCTTTGTTTTAATTAGACATGCCAATGATATCAAAATTTGTTATTTAAAAACTGGCCCATAATATCTTTAAGAACCCATGTTTTAATTGTATTAATGGTATGCAAATTGCAAAAAGGTGATGTGATGGAAAAGCCCTGAATTTTATAAACTGAAAGTCATGGACTTCCCAACCAAGCTTCTTAAGTTAATGGCTTTGTGATCTTAAAGAAGTCATTAAATGTTTCTGGATCCTAATTTCCTCATCTATAAAACGGAGACAATAATATATATCTTACAGCTAAAATTTCACCTGAAATTTCACTTCCCGATCCTACCACCTTAGTGAGATTCTTGCATATTTTTTCCATAGAAAATAGCTGCTTTGTTTCCACCCCATACTCTGTTTGGTAACAGATTCTGTTACCTTGACCACAGTTGGGCACAAGTTCAAAAATAAACAATCAGATTGGTTGGGGCACAGTCATGTGATGGTAGGATCCCCAAATAGAGCTACAAAATCTTGTTTTTGAGATTCTTGGATTACATGGTACGACCCCTGTCATCTAAGTTATCTAAAATTTAATATTACCAAAGTCTCTTAATAAACCAGTTCAGCTTAAATTTAATCAGAAATGATTTCTGTGTTTAACACTCAAACTGTCACTTGCCATGTCTCTATAGTGCCCTTTGCTCTTATCTTTATAAAACTGATCATACTTGTAATTAATGTTCAACATCTGTTTCCTTTACCAGACAGTAAATTCTATGTAAACAAGGAATATTGTCTGCCTTGTTCCCCTTTCCCAGTGCTTATTTAGCACAGAGCCTAATACCTATAAATAGTTAATGGGTAGAAAAATGAAAGGTTTGTAACAAGTAGTTCTCACTGTGCTTAATAAATATGAGTTCCTTTCCTAGCACCTTCCCCCTTTCCTTTTTTTCTAACAGCAGGAACAAATCTCTTTTTATTTGTATAAACTTAAGAGGTACAAGTGCAGTAATGTTCCACGGCTATATTGCATAGTGATGACGTCTGGGCTTTTACTGGTTCATTGTATTCATTAAGTATCTTCTCACCTCTTACACTCCTCCCACTCTCCTGTCCTTCCAAATCTTTAATAGCCATTTTTCCATTCTCTACGTGTTCGTGTACACATGTTTTTTAGCTTCCCGTTATGAGAACATGCTGTGTTTGACTTTCTGTTTCTGAGTTTTTCACTTAAGACAGTGGCTTTTAGTTCCATCCATGTAGATGCAAAAGACATAATTTTATTTTTTTTATGGCTGAACAGTATTCTATTGTAGAAGTATACCACATGAAAATACAAATACTTTAATACCCCTGTGTCCTTGTCCTTCAAGTTGTGCACACATATTCTTCCCCCATCCACCACCTCAATCATTGATTCCAGACAGCACTTCCACTTCAAGTCTCTCTTGCAATGAAGACAGATTCAGAATACACTTTGAGTCAAAGCAAGGGTTGGTGTCTGTCCTGAAACAGTATGACAGAAATGCCCACCCAGTTAGTGTGCAGATATTTTTAAAGAACAGAGGTGGTTTCTGCTGAAGCCTTGCCCTCTGCTGCATCTTTCCTGTGGTCACTGCTATGCCAGCATGAGAAGACTGGCCCAAATTATACCGCCAAGGAGGTCTTGTAAGAAAGTGAATATAATGGTCCCACATAGGGGTTGAACCTCTGACCCAGTTCCTATTAGGACGCTCTACCCAGCAGAACTAACTAAAGTGGTTGCTGAATTTTCCTGAGCTAACTCTTGATGTTGTATTTTCAAAGTCCTGTGTCTGACCCAGTAAAGAAGCTGGCTAGTTAACTTTAAAAAGTCTTCATACCATTTTTAGAATATATGGGGCAGAAGGACCTTCGCATTGGTCAGTATTTGTAAAAAGTATTTGGTTTGTAAGAAAATGAGCTCATTGCTCTTCCAAAGGACATACAAGACAATCCCATGTTTCCCCATTTTTGATCCTGGGAGGTGGTTTTACAGGATAGTTACTGGACTGTAGAAACTGCCTTCTAGTTAAGTATGTAATCAAAATTTAAAAGACGGCTATACAAATACACAGAGATTTTAGGCTATCCATACAGGAGAAGCTAGCTATTTTAAGAAAAATTATTTTTAATTGTGTGCCTGTTATATGCCAGACACTCAGCTACACATATTTACTTAGAGTATTTTTGTTGTTATTTCATTATACGTGTTATTTTCCTCATTTTATAACATGAGTAAACGGAGGCTTAGAGAGTTTAAATAATGTATTTGGGTCACCCTTAGAGTATGAAAATTGGTTACCTACTCTTATCTTATGAATGTTTATCATCCATTCAGCAGTACTGACCTTTCTCTCTATCAACCTGTTAACCTTTGTATTTATGAGTAATTGTAGCATTTGAAATCATTGAGCTTCTCCTTTGAAATTAATCTTATCATCCATGAATACACTATATATTTGCCTTTCACATTAGCCAGTTCCAAAAATATCAGTAATATTTATTAACATTTAATCAAATTGTCAGTTTATTTCAGCATCTCTCCAGTGTGACAGATGAAGATGATGATGATGACTCCAGTGCTCCATGTTTCTTTAGTAGGTCTGGATATTTTGCTTCAGTAGGTCTGGGTGAGGCATATGAATTTGCATTTTTAGCAAGACTTATCCTCAACCCCTGTCCTAGCCCTAGAAAATATGAAGCAGAAAATATCAGAATACAGAGAAACACTCTACTGAGGGAAGAGGGGCTGGGCTGTTATTCTCAGTGCATTTAATTGTAAAGTTGGAGTTAAGGAGAGTTGATGTTTGGAAAACAAGAAGTTGGTTTAAATTCTGATTCTCTCTCATTTTAGCTGCATAAACTTGGGCAACTTCATTTCTCACAGGTGTCAATTTCCTCATCTATAAAATGGTCATACTAATGGCACCTTCTTATTGTGAGAGGTGTTTTGAGGTTAAAGTCAGATACAATGCCTGGCACATAGCAAATACTCAATAAATTTTAAAAATATTTATTGCAAATATTGTACTTCATACATGAGACAGGATAATTCCATAGTAGATTGAGACAGAAAACACAGAATGAAATTTAGAAAAATGTTGAGAAAATATATGAAATCAGAATTTTAATTCATTCTAACAAATATTTTTAAGTGTATGTATAGCTGTTTGTTCTAAGCACTGTGCTGGGCACACAGATATTTTGTGAACATACTTAAACCTTGAGGCTGAGGTGCAGGTGGGCAAAAGGCTCTACTTGTTTCTTTTATTAAAGACACGCTATTGGGCTGAGAAAATAATGACTCTGATCTAATACAGACAAATTAAGGATGTTCTAAGTTTCTAAGACTTTAAAGTATGAGTAGACTATTAAATGAGATGATCTCTTACTTTCTCCAAGCAGAAAAATAAGATAGTCCATGCTGGTATGCCCAAATTTGAAATTATAGGAAAGTATAAAACTTTACCCTCAGCATTTTTTTCTCTTCATTGCCCTTGCATGACTTCGACTCTTTGATTTAAATCAAGTCAATTTATTTTGTGAGAATTTTAATAATATATTAATTATAATCAGATTGGCATCTAATGACTAGCTCCCTGAGCCTGACAGACATCTGACTATTTATATATACTCTCTACCCTTTCAGTTTGACCTACTTTGACAATTCAATTAAACCAATTGACTTTTGAAGTTTGTTGATGAAATGGCTAGGGAACACTGAGTATTTTGGGTGCTTAGCATTTGTATAACACATCATTTAATAAGTTCCCTCAGTGTTATTTCTGGAGTCTAGGAAAATACCACTCTCTAACTTGACAGGAAAATCACAGTCGAGTCGCAAGTTGAGAAACTAAGTGTGTTAGTACACTTTAGCCAGTAGTCTGTGGCATAGACACCAGTGTCTACAGATAAGATGTTTGTTCGGAATATGTGTCTATAATGCACACACATCATTTACTCATAAAATATGAAAGGGCCTTTTCTGTATGTTAATTGATTGTCAGTCTGTAGTTCTCAATTTCATCTGACTTGAATTGTTTCTGTGCTTAATTGCTTAAGTATGTTTTCATCTAATGTTCATTCATTTGTTCAACAGTTATTCATTGAGCACTTACTGTGCATCAGCTACAATAATAGGCTTTGTAACTCTCTGTGTACAAGTCCCAGGCCTTGTAATGATAGTGAGGTAGGCCGGAGAAGTACAATTTTATGTTCCCCCTTATTTATAAGGCCCCAGTGAGATGTAGTGTATGACACAGGATAAAAGCTATCTCTTGCTAAAGTCACATTTTCTAGGTTTGTATCCTAGCTTTGCTACTCATCAGTTGACACTAGGCAAAGTGGTTAACTTCTGCTTCAGAACTTAGTTCTCTTCATTGTTCTGTGGAACATGTGCACTAGCAAATACAAAACATTTAGAAGGGCTCATGAGGAGCTCAGTGCATGTCAGCCATTACTGTTATTAGTATTGCTGTCACTGTGAACTAGCTATTCCAGGTACGGGATTTTGCTGCTATTACTTCCAGACCAAAGGTACAGCCAAATCCTGCCTTCCATTGATTCTGTCTTTCTGCGGAATTCTGGGTTGAGAGAAATATACACAGAGAACAAAATAAGAGTGAATAATATTGAGTCAGCACCCAGTAATGTCCCAAGTAGGGCACCGTGGTGAAAGTTGGGTTGTTAAATGAAGTTTAGGTATTTACTCACCTCTCCATTTCCAAGAATAGGAATGAGAAAGGAAGTTAATGATTGTAGGGAGACATATCCTTAAGTCTGTGGTGGAAAAGATTGAAAGAGAGAGAGAGAGAGAAAGAGAGAGATGCTGGTTGCCCCAGGTGTGGTTACTAAAATAATGGTAATCAGAGTGACAGAGTTAATAAAAAATGCTGCCTGATTAAAAAAAGATGGTTCAATACCAGATTTCAACCAATAATTTAGCAACATTTCTATCTGTGTAATTGTTACAAAAAGAAAGGCAGGAGTATAAATGTGGGGGAAAGATACAGAAATATTCCTTACCTGGGCTATGTTCAGAACTTCATACCAAATCTCGTCCAGTTGTTATAGTCTAAGAATTTGCAATCTAGCATGGACAATAAAACAAATCACTTAGTTTACTATTGAAAACTTGAGTAAGACATTTTTCCATCTGGCTTATTTGGTCATTAGTAAATTTTTGAGGTTCATCCACTTTGATCCGTGTAGTTACAGCTCATTAATTTTCATTGCTGTATAATACCTTACTATATGATTATGCCACAGTTTATCCATTGGGCTTGAGAAACATTTGTGTTGTTTCTGATTTTGGTGTTCTACAAATAATGGCATCATAAAATATTTTAAAAATATGCCTTTAGTACAAATGTATAAGAATGTATCTAATGTATATTCTACAGTTAAGCCATAGGGTTTGTCCATGTACAATTTTGTGAGTTACTGCAAGACTATTTTATACATTTTTGAAATTATAATCACACCAGCAGTTTATGAAAATTGCCATTTCTCCATAATCTTACCACCATTTAATATTGTTTGAAATTTAAATGTTTACTAATTTGAGTGTGAAATGAATCACATAGTTTAAAAAACTTTATTTTGAAATAATATTAAAATTATAGAAATATTAGAAGAACAAAATGATTCCTCTTAACAAAAAGAAAAAAAAGAAAAAAATTAAGCAAACTCACATAGGTGTTTTGGGCAGAGTTGCAGCCCAGAACCGTAGGAAGACTTCACGGAAGTGGTGACATTTAATGAGAGTCAAAGTTGACTATGCACTTACTTTGTATAAGCATTGTGCTACGTGTTACATATATGTTATCACATTTTATTCCTAAAACCGCTGTATGAGGAAAAACTATATTCTCCATTTTACAATGACAAAAGGAGGCTGACAGATAATAAGTCATTTCTAAGGTCTGTATGTAGTAACTGCCTGAATCTGGTTTGAATCCAGGTGGTCCAGCCACCATGTATGAGTGCCTAACCTCCGTTCTACTGCCTTTTCCCACTTTTCCCTGCTGCTTCCTGCTAGAATGTAGGAAGGTTCCAGTCAAAGGAATAAGAGAATGTGTTAATAAACAGTGGATATTAAAATTTGCTTTATAGATTTCCATTAATGAACACTTTGTTCAGGGCTTGGGGCTGTTGGTGAAGACTTAAAGAGTTATTTACAAGGCACAGTCACTTCCACTGAAGTGCTTACCTTTCATGGGAGGACAACACAATGAATAAATAATGCTAGATGAATAGTGCAAAGGGTGAGTAGTGAACATTTAATCAACGATCTTTATTAAGCACCCACCAGGTGCTAAGTTAATGGCATTATAAAGCCTGCCTCTAAAGTATTTTTACAATTCATTAAGTGAGGTAATAGATGTATTTAAACAAATATAACAAAGGGCAGGATATGGAAAGCCCTAACAGAGAGGATTAGAATAAATGGGGCTGGGAACAATATAAGAATTAGAAAAGTGGGAATTTCATCCACTGTGCCTGGAGCACCTGGTATGTGCTAGCCCTCTACTTGAGAGTTTACATTTTTTACACTACTCAATTGTGTCATAACGTGATTAGAACAGAGATATTGATTCTAATTGTATGCATCAGGAAACTAGAGTACATACAGTTGAAGTGTTTAATGTAAAAGCCAAAAAACACAAAGAGAGTAAGCAGCACAGCTCTCCAGTTGGTAAGCCTCTTTTAAAGCTTTTTTTTTTTTTTTTTTTTTTAACATTCGACGAGAAGATGAAGAAACACAAATATAGAGCAGCTTGGTAGCAAACTGCAAGATAGTCCCCAGATATTTTCATCTCCCAGTATTCACACTTTGTGTAGGTTTTTCTCACAGAGGTTGTGGTTGACTCTGTGTGACCCATAACATATGGCAGAAGTGGCATTGTGTGATGTCTGGGACTCCAAAGAGATTATAAGAAGCTTTGCAGTTTCTTCTTGATTTCTTATAAGACTTTCTCTGGGTGCCTTTGGCTCCCGAATTTAAAATGTGATTACTTGAGGCCACTACTCTGGGGACACCATGTGGAGAGGCCACGTGAAGAGATCGTGACACTACATAAAGAGAGAGATGCTCAGCAAGCGGCCAGCTATTCCCACCCTCGGCAAGCCTCATCATTAGAGTTAATGCCCCAGATCATGGAGCGGGCACAAGTCCACCTCAATGAGACCCACCCACATTCAAAATTCTGGAGCAAAATATGTGTTGTTTATTAAGCCACTAAGATTTTGGAGTAATTTCTTATACAACTATAGATAATTAGAACAAAGACTGAGTGCATATTAGTTATCTATTGCTATGTGGCAAATGACCCAAAAATCAGTAGTTTAAAACTACATTTTATTACCTCTTGGTTTCTGTGTGTTTAGAATCTGGTCATGGCTTCTCTGGGTTTTCTACTTCAAGGTCTCTCACTAGGCTGCATGAGTGTTGACTAGGACAATAGTTGTCTTAAGGGTCAACTGGGAAGAATCTGCTTTTTAGCTTACTTACATGGTTGTTAGCAAAATTAATCTCCTTGAAAAGTGTTGGGTTAAGGGGTTAACTTCTGACATGCTGCTGGCTAGTGGACTCTTTCCATCCCTTGCCCTACCTGCCTTTCCATATAACATCTCAAATCAGAACAAGCAAGCAAGAAAGCAAGGGAAAGTGACAACAAGAGAGAAAAATTACCAGGAATACAGAAGTCACAATCTTTTGGAACTTAATCATGGAAATGGCATCCTATCACATTTTCTGTATTTTATTCATTAAAAGAATGTCACAAGGTATAGTTTTCACTCAAGGATGGGATAATACAAAGAATGGAATACCAAGAGGCAGGACTCATTGAGGACTGTGTTACTTCTGGCTGATCTAACAGAATATCATAGACTGGATGGATGGCTTACGAAGAAACAGATATTTATTTCTCAGTTCTGGAGGCCGGAAGTCAGACATCAGGGTGCCAGCATAATCATGTCCTGGTGAGGGCCTTTTTTTAGGTTGCAGTCAGCTGTTTTATCATCGTATTCTCACATGGTGGTAGGCTTTCTTATGTCTATTTATAGGGTTATTAATTACATGACTAAGGGTTCAACCCTTGACCTAATTACCTCCCAATTACCTCACTTTCTAATACCATCACACTAGAGGTTAAAATTTCAAAATATAAACTGGAGGAAGCATGAATATCCAGTGTATAGCAAGGACCATTTTAGAAATATGCCTACCACAATATAAGTCCAAATACTTGTTGGAAACAATTTATCCTTCCATTTTACAGAAAAGAATGAAGAGAAATATTTTTTTGAGAAAGAGAATTAACTCTAGATTTCACTCAGGATTCTAAAATGCATGGATGTGTAACATAGGGAAGGATGATTACTTTATCTAACTCTGCTTGTTCATCTTTAAGTGTTGATAATAGTTCTTAATTAAGAAAATTTTATGAATATTAAATGACAAATATAATTGCAAATATCTATAAGAACATCTGGACTATATGGAGTTGTAAAAAATTTTTTGGATCTGATTTCGAGACTATCTTAAAAAGTTTAAAGAGGAAATCATAATTCTGGTAGAAATTTTAATAGACAAGACCGTTAAAATCAATACATTTCTCAGATATCTGCAACTGTGGAAAAAATGTTTTCTCTAAATTCAGAGACAAGAAAGAAGTAAGTTCTAGTTTTTCAGTTTTCAAAATTCTTCCCCTATCCATTGTCTTCATGTATGTTTTATAGAAAGTAAGTTATTGAAACGATGCTGTCATTATTTCTTCATCTCTGAATTTAACATTTGGCAAGGTGGTAACAGTGCCTAGAGGAATGCTAAGCCAATATAAAAGATAATGAAGCAGAATCAAAGATTGGTTCTTCTAATATTTGAACAGCCAGTGGTCTGTGGCATAAACACCAGCATCTATATATAAAATATTTTGCTTTAATTCTAGAGTAAACCAGAAACAAAACTAAGAATACAGGGCCCCATCCTTACATGTTGCCCTTCAGGCTCAAGCTGCACAATGGAAATAGATAATAAGGTGCTTTTATAGGTTCTAGTACTGATTTTTGGTGAACCAGGAAAGCAGGCACAGGCTGCAAAAGAGGCCAGAGGTACTGCCTGAAGCCAGTTAAACAGACAGCATGTATTTGAGTGCCAACTATGGGCTGGACATTCAGGATACAAAGGTGTTTCATGAGAAAATAAAACAATCAATAAATCAACAACAACAATATAAACTGTAATAGAAAGTGGACAGGTTATAGTAGAGAAAAAGTCTGATTAAAGTGATGTGAACACATACCTGGAAAAGAGTTCATTCTACTTAAGAAAATGAAGAAAACCACAGACCAAAAATACACATGAATAAAAAGAAATATGTACTGTATTCATGAAATATCTCATATTAATAATTCTAACAATTCATATTAAGTTATCCATTCTGTAAATTGAATATAATATCAATACAAGTTTCATCCATTGTTTTCTTACTGGATAAATTTTACATGAAAAAAATAATACATAAGAGATTATCATGAGTTTATTACTACTAGATATTAAATATTGTAAAGCTAAAAAAATTAAAATGGTATAGTGTTATGTGTGTAGACCAGTCAATGAAATACGACATACATTTAACGAATATTATATCTATATATTTTAAGTATATGGTAAATATGATATTTCATATTGGTGAGGAACTGATCGATTATTCAATAAATGATGTTGGAATAGGTGGGCATCTGGAAAAAAATAAAGTTCAATTTATAGTTCACACCTAAATGAACTCCAAAATTAAACATGAAATATAAACACTGAAAACGTTGGTCAACTTTTAAAATATTTTTCTTTGTATAACAAGGTGTCCAGAGGTGAAGAAAAGTAAGGAAACACATAGATAAATTCTACTAAAAAGTTCTCTGAAAAACTTTTTAGAGAAAACACAATAAAGCCATAAGACAATCTTAGAACTCTGAGAAGCATTTGCTAATCATATTGCAGACAAATGGCTATAAACCCTCTAAGAAATAGGCCAAGAGTTCAGTAAGCAAATAAGCAAAAGATATGAACCAACAGTTCACAGTAGAAGAAATATGACTCGTGCTTAAACACACAAAATCTGTTCAACCTCACATATCATAAAAGGAATGTAAACTAAAATGACAGAGTTTTCATAGTTATCCCTCAGAATGGCAAAGGTCAAAAAGCTTGATTGTATACTGTAGATTGCCACAATGTAGGGAAACAGGCCTTCTAATAATTCACTAGAGGAAGTATAATTTTGTATAATACTTTAAAAAAATGGCAATCTTTATACAGGCCCTTTTCAAATTTACTAAAGGGAAAGTCTTGAAAAAGTTGAGTAGAATCTATGGAGATTCCACATAGGCACTTCATTTACACCTTCAGTTTACTTTTGTTGGAATTTTAAAATAAAGGAATCAAATAGTTTCAGAAGTGGTACAGATAGCACTGCTTCTTTCAAGCATGAATTCACTTCGTAATCCCCTCATCCCCTCCCAAAGCAGCTTGTTCTGTGCATTTTAACTATTAAAATTATCTTCCTTAAATCAAGGCCAACACTCCCAGCCTTCATCCTGCACTCTGAAATTGTTATAGATTTCAAATTCTATCAATTCACAATAGTAATATAATGCTATAAAAGAGATTATCACTTATCCATGATTTAATAAACAGCTTTTGTTTTTCGGTCTTCAGACAAACATATCTAATGTGACTTTTTCTTGCAGGAAAGTGAATCTAATCAAAGTTCCCATCAGTCTTGATTAAGGAGAGACCGTTATTCCATCTCCCCTGTGTTGCTAGTGAGTGCATAGAGCTTATTTCCTTTCAACGCTTCTTCATACAAAGCACATGAAGAAATGTGTAAGAAGCAGGAGGCTTAGTTTCATCTGCGGCTGGTTAAGGGACTTGGCCCAGGGCAGTGCTTTAAATCAGAGTTTTTGCAGTTTAGTAAGATGTAGCTATATGGCTACCCTGGGAAAGTGCACATAATGAGCAGGTAGAGGAACCTCCTTTATCGCTACAGTTATCCTGGTTTCTTTGATGATGAGAACAAAGAGATGCAAATGAAAACTAGGAACAACCAACTGTCTGTAAATGTTTCTGGCATCTGGGATCTTTTTCCTCAGTGTTAGTATCAAAGTGATAGGTTGAGCAAAAGCCATACAACCAGTTGTCCTTCAGGTGTGCCTGTTCATCTGCTGACATGCTTCAGAGAAAGATGGAAAACATAGAAAATTGATTTTACTGGACTCTTACGGAGGTGGGGCAGGAGGGTATATGATCATATGCAGAAGGCTGGCAATTTATTTTCCCCACATGACACAACTGAAAAACTGAAAATGCTGACTGATAAAATCATAGATAAGGAAGATCTATTAGCAAGCTGTGATATCTTCCTAAACGTATTTCTATTCCTAAGGTCAATTGTTAAAGTAGGTCCTCATCATTGAATAACTGCCCAGTCTGGCTATAAAAATGTCACAGGTGGTGTTGAAACAAGACAGTGAGCTCTTAATTTTTCTTTCTTGGAGGCTTGGATTTTAAGTCTCAGTCATGAATGATCTGGTCTTAGCAAGATGGTATTTCTTGTCAAAGAAAAATTGCACCGGACAGGATTAAACAGGAAAGGAAAACCTTATTCACCGTATTGCAATGTGGATATTCAATTCAACCCCCCTCAAACAAAAAACAGGGGAAGTCTGAGCACTGAGTGAGCAAGTGAAAAGAGCTGGAGAATGTGAGGGGGAGATTGGTCAATGTGATGAGGCCATCTGTTGTTTTTCTTTTTCAAACGTTTATTTTAGATACAAGGGGTACATGTGCAGGTTGGTTATATGAGTATATTGCATAACGCTGAAGTGTGACATATGGATAATCTTGACAACTAGAGAGTGAGCATAATACCCAATAGGTAGTTTTTCATCTTATCCTCCCATTCCCCCTTCTAGTAGTCTGCAATGTCTATTCCTCCCACATTTATGTCCATGGGTGCTCAATGTGTAGCTCCCACTTATAAGTGAGAACATGAAATATTTGGTTTTCTGTTCTTGTATCTGCAACTGTATCCATATAGTAACAAGGGATAGAATTTTTTCCTTTTTTATGGCTGCATTTTATTCCATGATGGATATCTACCACATGTTCTTTATCCAATCTAGCAGTGATGGGCACCTAGGTTGATTTCATGCCTTTGCTATTATGAATAGCATGGTGATGAACATACAAGTACATGTGTCTTTTTCGTAGAATGATTTATTTTCCATTGAGTATATATGCCAAATAATGGGATTGCTGGGTAAAATGGTAGCTTTGTCTTAAGTTCTTTATGAAATCTCCAAACTGCTTTCCACAGTAGTTGAACTAATTTACATTCCTACCAATAGTGTAAAAGATTTCCCTCTTCTTTGCAGCTTCACCAGCATCTATTTTTTTGACTTTTTTAATAATTGCTAGTCCATCTTGTGTGAGATGGCATCTCATTGTGGTTTTGATGTGCATTTCTCTGATGTTTAAGTAATGACGAGCATTTTTTCATGTTTGTTGGCAGTTTGTATGTCTTTTTTTGAGAAATGTCTATTCATATCCTTTGCCTATTTTTTTTAACTTTTATTTTAAGTTCAAGTTTATGTGTGCAGGTTTGTTACATAGGTAAACTTGTGTCATGGGGGTTTGTTGTGCAGATTATTTCATCACCCAGGTATTAAGCCTAGTACCCATTTGTCATTTTTTCTGATACTCTCCCTCCTCCCAGCCTCCACCCTCCAAAAGGCCTCAGTGTGTGTTATTTCCCTCTATATGTTCACAAGTTTACATCATTTAGCTCCCACTTATAAATAAGAACATGTGGTATTTGGTTTTCTGTTCCTGAATTAGTTTGCTAAGCATAATGGCCTTCAGCTCCATCCATGTCCCTGCAAAGGGCATAATCTTGTTCTTTTTTATGTCTGCGTACTATTCCATGCTGTATATGTACCACATTTTCTTTATCTAGTCTACCATTGAGAGGCATTTAGGTTGATTACATGTCTTTCCCATGGTGAATAGTGATGCAATGAACATATACATGCAAGTATCTTTATAATAGAATGATTTATATTCCTTTGGGAATATACCCAGCAATATTGCTGGGTTGAATGGTATTTCTGGTTCTAGATCTTTGAGGAATCTCCACACTGTCTTCAAAAGTGGTTGAACTAATGTACACTACCACCAACAGTGTTTAAGCATATCTTTTTCTCCACAGCCTCACCAGCATCTGTTATTTTTTGACCTTTTAATATAGCCATTCTGACTGGTATGAGATGGTACCTCATTGAAGTTTTGATCTGCATTTCTTTAATGATAAGTGATGTTAAGCTTTTTTTTATATGATTGTTGGCTGTATGCATGACTTCTTTTGAAAACTGTCTGTTCATGTCCTTTGCCCACTTTTTAATAAGATTGTCTTCTTCTTGTAAATTTGTTTAAGTTCCTTATAGCTGCTGAAGATTAGATTTTTGTCAGATGCATAGTTTGCAAAAATTTCCTCCCTTCCTGTAGACTGTCTCTTTGCTCTGTTGATAGTTTCTTGTGCTGTGCAGAAGCTGTTTAGTTTAGGCTGGGCACGATGGCTCAAGCCTGTAATCCCAGCACTTTGGGAGGCCAAGGCAGGTGGATTACCTGCGGTTGGGAGTTCAAGACCAGCCTGACAAACATTGGAGAAACTCTGTCTCTACCAAAAATACAAAATAAGCTGGGGATGGTGGCATATCCCAGCTACTCAGGAGGCTGAGGTAAGAGAATCACTTGATCCTGGGAGGCAGAGGTTATAGTGAGTGGAGATCACACCATTGCACTCCAGTCTGGGCAACAAGAGCAAAACTCTATCTCAAAAAATTTTAAAAAGGCTATTTAAGCTGTTGAGTTTAATTGGATCTCATTTGTCATCTTTGCTTTCGTTGCAATTGCTTTTTACATTTTCATCATGAAATCTTTGCCTGTGCCTATGTCCTGAATGATATTACCTAGGTCGTCTTTCAAGATTTTTATAGTTTTAGGGTTAACAAGAAAAGTTAAAAACACAGGGAGGAAAGCATCACACACTGGGGTCTGTTGGGGAGAAATAGGGGAGGGACAGCACGGCCTAGGGAGGTTGGGGAGGGATAACATGGGGAGAAATGCCAGATATAGGTGATGGGGGATGGAGGCAGCAAACCACATTGCCACATATGTAACTATGCAACAATCCTGCATGTTCTGCACATGTATCCCAGAACCTAAGTGCAATTATATATATATATATATATATATATGTAGTGTAATATATTCATTTTTCTTATAATTACTTCTAGATCAAATTTAGGTTTACCCACTTCAATATTGTAAAAATAATAAGCCATTTTTTTTTACAATTTTTGTATAGTTTTATTTTTACATTTAGATTTCTGATCAATTTGCATTTATCCAATATATGGTACAATGCATATGGTATAAATCCAAATTTATCTTTTTTCTCAAATATCTATGTCCTTGTCCTAATACAATTCCTTAAAATGTTCTCTTCCCCAACCCTTAATTTGAGATCATATTCTTTATAATATTAAATTACCACGTGTGCTTTGGTCTATTTCCGTATTTCTATCATAATTTCTTGGTCTGTGTTTCTGATAAAATAACTGATGCACATTTAAGGTATTTGACAATGTCTGCTGAATAGCTACTTTGCATATAAAACCACAGCAAGGGCAAAAACAGAACCAGTAATAGGAAGGCATTTCCTCACAAGTGGACCTAAAAACCCTGTACTTCATAGTTCAATGGCACGTACTTCTGTTGCAGAGTGCAAAAGATCCCTCCACTCTTCTTAAGTTTGAAGATTCTGGTCGAGGGCTCTGGATGCTTCTCTAGCAAGAGGCTCATTACTGGAATTGATTTGCCATGGAAGTCTAGTCACTGAAAAAAGAGAAATAACATCCTTCATACTCGATGCTTAATGAGCCAACTAAAGGACATACCTAGAAGTCAAGGTTCTGTGGCTTTTCCCCATACCCTGAAAGAGTGTCTATAAATTATTTATCTATTAAAATGGAAAAAAAAATTTACACAAATAATTATTTATTTATTTATTTATTTATGTTTGTTTTTAGAAATGAGAGCTCTGTCTGCCACCCAGGCTGGAGTGCAGTGGCACTATCATAGTTTAGTGCAGCCTCGAGCTCCTGGGCACAAGCGGTCACTTCAACTCAGCCTTCTTAGTAGCCAGGACTGCAGGTAGTCCTTACTTTTTTAAGATTTCTATAGAGATGAGGTCTCACTATCTTACCCTGGCTGTGTCTGAACTCCTGGCCTCAAGCAATCCTCTTGCCTCGGCCTCCCAAAGTTCTGGCATTACCGGTGTGAGCCACTGTGCCTGCCATATATTCAATTTTTTAATGCTGATTAATTCTATAATAAATACAAGAAATTCCGTATTTTGCTGTGCTACATCATATAGAAACCAGTGGAATAAATGGAAGGCAAAAGAGGGCTGCATAGTTTCCAAGAGTCACATAAATTGGAGAAAACCATAGAGAAAATTTGGATCTCTGTTCTCAAAACATATGGGCAATGATTTATGTGAGATAAACTATATCAATTACCAAATTTGAAAGAGTGGGTAAAATAGAGACAAAATAAAAAGATCAGAAGCCATGTTAATGAGAATATCAAGAAAGCTGACAAGGAACAAGGCAGAAGGCAAGTGAGAGAGTGGGACAAAACTTGGTCAATAGGAGCTTCTTCAGTTATTGGGTCAGTTGGAGTGGAAGATGTACAATTAGAACAGAGACATTCAGCCTTGGGTCTTACACTATTCTCAAGTATTCTTATCATTCTGCAGATTCATCATCTGCATCCCTCAAAGAATAAGAGATACAAAACCGTGATAAACTTTCATCAACAGCAATCTAGAACTCACTTTTACCATTGACCATGATCCATCCTGCATTATCTCATTCTGGAAGACTTCCTATCATAGCAGAACCACCAAAGGTCAGTTTTTTGAAGCTCTCTGCTGCACGTTTGAAAAAGCATCTCGCACTTTTTAAGTGTCACCATCTCGTGCAGAATGCCTGCTATGGCACTGAGATAAGACCTCTTATCAACCCAGTCTTCTTTGTAGAAGTGGGCCTGCGGATGCTTACAGAGGGCTGCAGTCAGTGCAGTCAGACTCAAAGGAAGCCTAGACGACTTCAAAGTGCAGACCAATGTCATGGCACTAATGTAGGATAATGGTTTAACATCTCTCCTATATGAAGAGAGGAGGCTCCAGAGTGACTCAGAAGAGATAAACTTAGGCCTGAAAAGGGGAGATTACCTTTGGGTTCTATCAGAAGCATGATTGTCAAGGGTCAGTGGAATGAAAGAGGAAGTGGAGCCCTCAGAAATCAAAGCAGTTGTGTAAATAAGCTGGTGGTTGTTTTCTATATACTATATTGGAGTGGCTTTCTATGCTGTGTTGAGGATCAAGAAGGACAAAGATGTTGGCACAGATGAACGAGAGATTCATTTAATTGTAGGTACAACACACACTTGTAAAGGAGAACAAAGTGATCCAAAGCCCTGTGGATCACTTTGCGTTTCCTTACTGCTGGTTCATTTACCCAGGACTAGTGCCAGAGTAGAACTTGGAAGCTCAAATGTATTTGGTTGATGTATTGTGGGGACAGGCAGGGGGTCTTGGGAAAAGTAGTGGAAACAGGAGCACCCTTGAAGTGCTCAGGGTAGTAAGTAGCTCTTTTCCAATTGTGTAGCAGTATTTCAATATTTATTTGGTACTAGTACAGCTCTATCAATATGTAAGGAATAATATTGATATACATGCTATGTTGTGCTGACATGCTGTGTTTACGAGCAGGAAGTACTGCAAAGGGACTTCAATATTATTATGCCCTTGTATGTCAGAAGATGTTGGCTGTAGGTGGAATAGGTAAGCCATTTGATTAAAAATATTCCAGATCAAAGTTGGATTGTATTCTCCAAGAGCAGCAGCTTGGAGTCCCAAAATGTATAAGGTACTAGATACATGAACTGACAGAAAAGAAGTTCTAGAAGAAACCTAGATTCACAGGTTGAGTTTGTGCAACACTTCATTTCTCAATGATACTTAGAAACTCAACCATCATGGTGTCTTAGATTTATCAATCACGAAAGCATATGAGTATTCATATTACACCCTTTACTACATTATATTAGTAAATATTTATGTTAAACTGTTTATGTGCCCACATTTTATCTGCTTTGATCCTCTTCAAACTATTATGGGCTATTATTAAAATAAGAAAATAAGGGAGGTAACATTTATTTAAAACATTATTACTATGCCCGGCATAGTATTACTATTACATACAATATTACTGTGCCCGGCATAGTTTTAAATAAATGTTAAACAAGTGTTCTGGGTGTGTTATACTGTCTGATTTTCATCATTGCAAAACACACTATGTAAACATTTTATAGATAAAGATATCCAAGGAATTGAGGCTTTTCTGTAAATAAGTTGCAAAACCAGGTTTTGTAACTTACTTTCTGATTCTCTTTCTCTAACATTCCACCAGAACCTAGAATATCTAAGCATTTTAGTGGCCCATGAAACCCAGCTAAAGTGAACTTGACTTAAAATGTCTCGACTTCTCCCCAATATGCAGTAGTCACTGAAAAGTGGAAACTTTTAGAAACTTCTCTATCTTTGGGGAAACTTGTTGGTATTTTGGGTTTATTTATTGTGATTTGTAAATGTTCATGCTTTCTTCCCAAGAACAACACTTAGTAGATAATCTCTTTGCCTGTAAACTGAGAAGGAACATGCTTATAGTCATAAAGAATGCACTTGCACAGGCTGCCTATCAATTCTTGACTGATAGGAGTCCTTATGACTTGAGTGGAAATGAAGAACCAAAAAGGAGAAATACTTCCACTAAGAGAGACACTGAGAACCTAACCGAAGTAACAATATTGGTGAATATACTACTGAGCATTGTTTGTTGCCTCAGCATAAAATATTCCTGCAGAAAGTAGAAAAAATATTTAATCCCCATGTAATGTTAAATTGAAAATAACAAACGATATGATACAGACTTATTTGAATTAACGTAAATCAGGCTTGGCCCTATACATAACTGTTTATATTATCTCTAATTCTAAGGCCGTACATTTTGCACTATTTAATCCAATCACTACAAGCTGCATTCCAGAGAATTATACAAAAATATTGACTAGTTACCTATGCCTAGTAACTGACAATCTATAGTTTTCTTTGAGGTAGAGGAGATGCAATCTATTCAAGAAAATATATCCTCCCCATCAAGCTTTTAATTGATGTCTGGGGCCTAGTCTCAGTGTCTGTCTGTCTGTCTGTCTATCTGTCTCTCTCCTTTCTCTTTCTCTTTCTCTTTCTTCTCTTTCTCTTTCTCTTTCTCTCTCTCAATTCTTATACCCTACATTATTTCACTTTGCTTTCTGAAGTGAAATTGACAGTTGCACAAAGTGGGAGCTTCCATTCTCCTTCTCAACCAAAGCCCTGTGGATCACTTTGCATTTCCTTACTGCTGGTTCATTTCACCAAAAGTTTAAAAGATGTTCTAGAAGGCATCATTTCTGCCACATCACGTTGCCTTGCTCAAGCCCTGTGGCCACACTTTGAGAAAAATTAACTCTCATGGAAACAAATTCACAATAAGACTCTTGTGATATACCTCAAGTCCATGACAGTTTGGGACTGACATCTATTCATAGATCGAATATAAATAGGCAGCAATTTACACCCAATTAGATATGAAGATAAATCTGGGGTTGCAAGAAAATTTCCACTTGTTCAGTATGCAGAGTCTATGTGGTGGCTGAGTAACTGATGTAGCTGCCATTTGTTAAGATTTCACCTTATTTAATTTCCACTCAGACACTTTTAATTTGTGCAGAGCCTAGGGAATGACTTAAGACAGGGTAATTAATTGGAGCCTAGCATCTCTGAAAGGAAAAAAATAAGGACAGAAATGTTTACTTATTTTCCCCTTTTCAAAAATGTCTGAATAATGAGATTAGATTTTGCAACTTTACCACTCCTCAAGTTTCAGTATTCTGATTACATTAAAACAACCAAGGATGTGTCTTTTGTGACTACAAAAATGTGATCCAAATAAGTTGCATCCATTGGCCACTGCTAAGAATAATAAATCTGTTCAACTTGGGCTGAGTAAAATGAGCTGTGGCTTTGAAGAATGGGGGAAAAGTCACATTAGAGGTAATGGGGAACTTTGATCATATACAGTCTAATCACTCCTCTGGAAAAAAAAAAAAAAAAAAAAAAGCTCATCGAAATGAGAATGGTAAATTGCCAAGCTTCCACGGGACCTAACAGTGATTAGTTCAAATGAACCAAAATTGCTGTGAATAACTGATTATTATAAGGAGAAATCTAAAGAGAGTTTCAGAAAATTAATGCAATGAATGCTGTTATTCAGCCTAAACAGAGTAAGGGAACATTTACCAAATCTGATGGATTTAGAAAGAATCCCACTTCTGTATATGGCTATTTATCATATGGAATTTCTAGATTTTGAAAAATTAAAATGGAAAAAGAACTGCTCAAATGGCACTGAACCTAATTCCATCATACCAAAGGCATTTTGGAATCTCATAGAATAGTACTTTTCAAACGTTAAAGTGTATCTGAATCACTTGGGGATCTTGTTAAACTGAAGATTCAGATGCAGTGGATCTGAAGTGAGGCATGAGATTTGCATTTCTAATAATCTATCTGATGATGCCAATGCTGCTCATTCTTGGACCAAGCATACTTTGAATAGCGAACTTGTAGAGCAACTGGGACATGAGTGTGTAAATTAATTGCTACTGTATAGGGATAAGTTAGTTAATGCTATGTGCTGGTTTACAGAATGCCTGATAACTGGTTGTGTAATAATATAGTCTCAATGCAATAGAGAATGATTTTAACAGTAGCAAAGCAGGGGACAGAGGAGTCTTCTGTACTAGTCTTGCCTTTTCTACAAATAACAACAAAAAACAACTCATAACATGTATATAGTATTTTGCATTTTACAAAGTAATTTTACTTAGTTTATGTCACTTGGTTCTCTCAACAACCCTGTGAGTTAAGTCAAGTAGGTATTACATTTTCATGTTCCAAATAAATTTTCAGAAAATGATGGTTAAATAATTTGCACAGTTTTACACTGTTAATAAGAAAGACACAACTCAGACCTACATCTTCTGGTCACAAATCTATTTCTGTTTCTACAGACTAACAGGGTGAATTTGTATAGATCATATAACATCTCTTGTCCTTTTCTCACTAATACAATAAGTGATTCAGGTTCAATCAGACCGGCGATTATCAGCTCTCATTGTGTAACCAAAATAACTTGGAAAAAAATAATACTGGTGTCCAGCCCTATCCTAGAGCAAGTGAACCAGAATATCCAGGATTGGAGTCAGGACATTTTTTTTTAAATATTTTAAGCTGATTTTGATGCACAGTAGAGACTGAGAACCATTAGATTATATATCCACTAAGTTACTTTATGCACAGGAATTCTACATAGCTCTGAAAATAGGCTTTATCTCTGTCTTCTCCAGGGAAATATTAGTTGCAATTAAATCTATTACGTATGGATTAGTCTATGACTGACTTTGTTAAAAATGTTAAATTATGATTTAGCAACCTTTTACTATTTCCTGTCTTGTTGCATAGGCTTTAACAATTTCACTCAGAAAAGTAAAGACTTCAGTTTGCTTTGAATATCCTTACTCTATGCAACATCAGTATTTCTGAATGTCCTTTTTGATTTTGCATTTGGTACTGAGTATTTAGAGTTCTATTCGGGCTTTCCCTGGCGTCGACACCTAAACCCTTTTGATTGTCTTCCAGCCTGTCTCTCCTGTTTTCTCCTGTGACTCCTGTCACTTCAATCAGGATTTGGAAACAAAGTATGCTTATATATATACTTTTTTCCTTAAGATTCCTATATCAGAAACCGATTGTGTAAACAGTTTGGAAATATTCCCTTCTAAGACTTAAAATTCTAGTACTAGGTCACCCCCCAATGTAAGTTTTTAGAAAGTTCAGGTGGTTGGAAGCAGTTTTGACTTTTGTATAAAGTCTATTTGACTTTAGTTAGCATGAGCTCAAGAGGACAGGATTGGTCAAGTGCTTACCCTATTAAATTCCATCCTGTTGACCTTCTCTCAAAATTAAATAAGACAGAAACAAAACGAATGCCTTGAACACTTGGAAGAACCCAAGGGGGACTTTGCCTTTCTAGAGTTATACTAAAATATTTGATAACCTACCATCAAAGTGGGCTTTCAATGAAACCATCCCTTCTGGTAGCATTTTAATTCTAGTGATGTCACTGGGTCAGCAACAAGTCTCTGAGGTTCTGTAAGAAGAGATCAGCCTTCATGACAGATAGTACAGCTTATTTAATATTGGTATTGAATATTCAATCACATATGTTAATGTCCTCAAATGGAACTTTAAATAATGTCTTGATTTTCAAACATTCTGACTTGAATTTTCTATAAATAAGCAGTTTATTACATAAGGAAATAAAAGTACCACTGCTCCAAAAAATTCTACAATATGGAATTATTGGAGTAGTAAGTGTTAAACAATCTTTTAACAGCATATTATAAACACTGGTTCTTTGATATTTAGCCTGACAATTTAACCTTTCTTTTTTATTTGGGGGAATTCATGAAGTCCAGAGACACTTCTCTCACTTGATTTTACTGTGAGATTTCCAGACCCTAACAAGACTTATCTGATTGACGTTACAAACAAACTTTATTTTTTTGAGAGTTTCACTTTGTCACCCAGGCTGGAGTGCAGTGGTGTGATATCTGCTCACTGCAGCCTCTGCCTTTTGAGCTCAAGCAGTGCTCCTGCCTCAGCCTCCAAGTAGCTGGGACTACTAGCATGCACCACTGCCCACAGCTCATTTTTGTAGGTTTTATAGAGACAGGATTTCACCATGTTGTCCATGCTGGTCTTGAACTTCTGTACTGAAGCAATCTACCTGCCTCAGCTTCCCAAATTACAGGCATGAATGGCCATGCATGGCAAAACACACTTTTACTAATCACAAGTAGAATGGTCCTGTGGCACCCCATTGTCTTTGCTAATTTCTGAATTTTCTTATTTATCTGACAATGTCTGTAATAACATTGCCCTGTACCCCATGGACCTCACGGAGGAAATTCTTTTTTGTTCTGGAGATTCCAGGTATGTTTCATTTGCTCCCTCCCAGACAAACAGCTCTACCCGAGACCAGCTGTGCCTAGATTCCCAGAAAATATTTGGCTATCACTGTTCTTGGGAGATGGTTACTGTGTTCTGCATATATTTAAAGTTTCTCCTGCTACATTAACTCCTTTATCTGGATCTTGGAACTTTATTTCCTAGTAGGATAATCCTTTAATATGTAGCTATTTTCCTATAGGGGATGGTATAGAGTTAGCTGCTGACATTAAATAATAAACCTTAGAAAATTGTTTGCTCTCATTTAGAATTAATGATATACTATAAAATTTCTAAGAGCACTTGATCATTAGTGTCAGAGCCAATTACTCATGTGAGCATTGAGTGTGACTTCCCAACTCAATGTGTGCAGTAACTTTCATTTTGATTTACGAAAAATACATTTTTTTTAGTAAGCTTGAGGATATAAGTTTTAACTCTTCCTGTGTCACTCTGAAGAATATATATGAAATGTTTCAATATTAAAAAGAGAAGAAATTTAACTTTTCTAGAGGAATAATTCAGATAACGGAGTCTGATGTTAGATGGTATAACATATTTATTCAAATCTCAGAATATCTGCCTTTCTGTAAGGGTTTAAATCAGAGCACAGCCTAGGTCAAAACCATCTTTCTATTTTGTATAGTATGTCACATGCTTTGGTTCTGTGTTCCCACCCAAATATCATGTTCAGTTGTAATTCCCTTTGGGTGCTCGTGATGCTTCCCGTGGGTTGAGGCAGAGACACATCTTCCAGGAAACCTAAGATGTTGGGGAAGCTGGCTGTCTACCTTCAGCTCACCTTTTACAGTGTAGAAACCATGAGTCAGGAAGACATTTTCAGAGTGCTTGGACCCAGAATATCAGAAGATTGCAGGAAAGGGCATCGCAAATATGGAAGTTCAATTACCTTATGATCTTGTCAGAGTTTTTTCACTTCTGTGTGGCCGCAGAAGCTGTCTCCTTTTCATATTTGAGTTCTAGGATATTGTTTGTGATGATCTTGATGCCATCTGTTTTTTGTTTTCTGTGGTGTAAGAGTGAAGTCAGCTTGCTTCCACAATGTTGTTTTGAATCTAGAGACTCCTTAAAATCCATATTATTGAAATTGTAATGTAATGGTTTTAATTCATAACATTCATGGAGTGTATTTCTAATTAATTTTGAAGATTTATCATATTCAAGTCAACTGGACTCAACTTGGTTCAACACACCTGTCTGCAAGAAACAGTTTATTTATAAATACAGTTCACTCTTGAACAACATTGGTTTTAGCTGAAGGATCCACTCTATGTGAATTTTCTCTTGCCTCTGCCACCCCTGAGACAGAAAGACCAACCCCTCCTCCACATTTTCCTTCCTTCCCTATTCAATGTGAAGCTAATGAGAATGAAAATTTTTATTTTTATTATACTTTAAGTTCTGGGGTACATGTGCAGATGTTGCAGGTTTGTTACATAGGTATATACATGCCATGGTGGTTTACTGTCTTCATCCCCCCCAATCACCTACATTAGGTATTTCTCCTAATGTTATCTTTCCCCAATCTCCTCATCCCCTGCTATCCCTCCGCTAGTACCCTACCCCTCAACAGACCCCAGTGTGTGATATTCCCCTCCCTGTGTCCATGTTTTCTCACTGTTCAACACCCACTTACAAGTGAGAACATGCTATGTTTGGTTTTCTGTTCTTGTGTCAGTTTGCTGAGAATAATGGTTTCCAGATTCATCCATGTCCCTGCAAAGGACATGAACTCATTCTTTTTATGGCTGCATAGTATTCCATGGTATATAGAGATCTTTATATTGATCCACTTCCACTTAATGAATAGTGAATATATTTTCCTTTCCCTACATTTTTCTCAACATTTTTTACCTTACTTTATTAGAAGAATATAGTATATAGTACATATAACATACAAAATATGTGTGAATTGACTATGTTATGAGTAAGACATCTTGTCAACAATAGGCTATTAGTAATTAACATTTTGCAGAGTCAAAGTTACACATAAACTTTGGTGCCACTAATCCCAGGTAAGGACCCAGTTTTCCAAGGGTCAGCTTCATTCTGTATGTGAACACAAAAAGAAAAAGAATCCATAGCCATGGCTTTTGCATAAAGCCCACTATAACTAGCTATAGAACAATTTCTATACAGTAGGCAGTTACTGTGTTTCTTATTTATTTTTTCACTCAGCTTATTTATGGTGTGCTATTATATTCCAGGTTTTCAGATAAGAAAAATAGAACTTATTTTTCCATCTATTTAGATTTAGTAACTTGTTTTGTTTTAGTAACCAAACCAAAACCATTTAATTAGCATCAAAATGGGCTTTAAACTAAGGTTTTTCTAACTCCAAAGCCCATGCTTTTAACTATTAGAATAAACTGCTTCCCTGAACATTTCTGTAGCTTAAAAAAAATCTTATGGTTCTGTACAATGTTGTTCAAAATTTTTTTGATGATTAATAACTAAAGTAATTAAAGTAGGAGGGATTACTTGTGATTATATTAGTGTATGCTTATTTCTCTATGGTGTTTGCATGTTGGCTCAAAATATTTTCTGAATGCCTGTTAAATATGAAACATGGAGCAGAGTAGGCTAAGCATGACTGAAGAGGTGGTTGTAGGAATGTCAAGCAAAGTTTTAGATGAGGGGAAACATAATGAAATAATTGGTGGGATTACATAATAAAAAATCTGGATTTAAAAGAGCAATTAGATATTACTTGGGGTAATTGCTTCCTTTATACAATAATAAAATGGAAACCTGGATAAACTGAGTGGCTTCCCAAATGGACATTGTGGAAACTCCTGGAAATCCTCAACATCTGAGTGCAGTTAATAAGAAAAATCTTCCTACTAGGATTCCATTACAACAAAGTTAAATACATTTTAGTAGATTTGACAAAAAATTGCTGAGATTTTACTTTAACATGTGAGAATAAATGTTACAAAAGTAAATATATTTTAATTCTTTAATAAAATTTGGATTCTAAATGAAGCTATGAGCTAATGTTTAAAGTGAAAAAAATGAAGCGTTCTTATTTTTAACTTTTATAGCATTATTATAAAGTCATTGATTTTGTTAGAGTATTTAAGGGTGCTGCAAAATTTTCTTTGATACTACAATTATTTCTCTTTTGAAGTACCTACTATGTCATCATTCATGTCAGTTTTGCTCTTCAATTGTTAAGTGATGGAGTTCTACCAGATTTGAATTTTGTATTGAATTTGTAATTAAACAAACTAAACAATTATATCTAACATTTTATTTAGCAGTTTTATAAAATTTCACATCTTTGTAAGATTTAACATTTCACTCTGAAATTCATTTGACTCACATTTGCATTACATGGCTAAATATAGGAGAGACTGACCTGTAGAAATGAGGCAATGCATGGAAGACAGAATCTGTTGTTACCTGTGGAGCAATGTGTAAATAGAGACTAATTTTATAACTGATCAGTCATTACTTACTGTTTTTATGTATAACATTTGTTTCCATGCACATTTTGTTTCACCGTCAGGACTTGAAAACATTTCCTTGGATAATAAGGATTCCTTTACGTATGTATGTTATAAGTTGAATAATTTTACAAATACTAGTTGAACACCTACTATTTGATATATAAAGATCAAATTGTGTGTGTGTGTGTGTGTGTGTGTGTGTGTGTGTGTGTGTATGCTTGACATGATGGTCTTTATATATCAAAATATCTATTAAAATGGAAAGTTCAGACAATGTTAAATCTTTGAAAACCAAATAGAAATTTTCAAAATTGTCATCAGTGTTTAGTAATGTCTCTTTGAGTTTTATCTCTGCATGTCTATTCCTCAGCTTAGTTAATTAGGAAGCACTTCCTATTTTTATAGCTATTGATACTGATTTTGTAAATATACTGATTGTAATATTAAAATAAGATTAATAATGTTGGCAATGCATAGTGCTTAGGCTTTTGTTTTGCTTAATTTTATAATAAACATATAAGGACATTTAAATATCTCTGATGCTACTAGCAGAAGTTGTTCTATTATACAGGACTTTCCTTCTGTTGTCCTCCACCTAAGTTCAGTTAAAAAGAAAAATAAAATCTTTCAAAATATTTCTATACATGAGCACTTCCTCGTGATCTATAGAATGACACTAAATGAAAGGTAAATGTCATATATTTCATTGCCTTTAAAGATAACAAAGTAAATTTCTAAATAGCTGAATGTCAAATATGTTCTAAGGAGTTTATTGTTTAATTTCTTCTCCATGGCTTGCTTCAAAGATAAAGATATATATGCGTATATATGTGTGTGTGTGTGTGTATGTGTGTTTGCTCATATAATACAAAGACAATAAACCTGCATTTAAATTTTCCTGACCGACTTCTAAGCCCGTTGTTTTAAAAAATAAAAGCTCTTTGTAAAATACATGTGATTTTCAAGGAGCATTTTAGATGAAAATGTGTATCAAATAGATTATTATTTGAACTCTAAGCACTGTGTTGCTCATAGCCTTATTTTTTTATATATATATCTCCAAAGCAGAACTGATCTTTAAACATGTCCATTTCATTTTCATTGAAACAAGTTCTCTCCACATTCTGGCTAGCTCTTAAGGAATTCACAAAGCAGGTTTCATATTCTGAACAGTCGCTCATAAGTGCAGGAAGAGAAGGAAGTCAGTCTTTTCCAGGGCCATGGCCAGCTCCCTAGAGGGCTCTTAATCATGCATATTGACTTTGGTAATTGAGTATTGCATCCATTTCTCAGCCACTTTATCATAAAGGAGGGTACCTAAGAAAATGTAGCACAGCATCTATCTGTTGAATGATGTTACTCTTTAAAATAATCTGATATTAATGAATAACAAGAGAAAAACGAGAGCTCAGCTTTGCTTTCTGTTTTTGGATGTTAATTTCTGAGTTTTAGACCTCTTCCATCTATATTAATGGAATTAGCATGTAGGAACCTGGGTTTTTCTATCAAGGACTTAGGTAGTGCCTTATCTACTATAACACGACATGTATGTATATATATATATCTCCATGACACTTGAAAACTGTGTCCCTAAACAAACAAACGAATTAACGTTCTATTCTCAATAGACTCATTTGAAAGATAGAGGCTGTTCACAGAGCAGTAAGAAGACAATGGAGAATATAAGCAAAGAGAAGAGGCATTTTATAGCTAATTGTTATCAGTTGTATATAATACATTTTACAGAAATAAGAAAAAGATGTATTTTCTCACTCTAACAAACTTACCTTCCTTCCATTTTGCCCCACCCGTCACTTACCCTCTTTCAGAATATGCTTCGTCACAAGGAGATACAGCAGATGGGGTTTGAAAACACCATCTGTGCGGATTGTGGGAAAATGGCAGCAGTGGTAGGGCATCATTTTTGAATTTCTTGAACTCCTGCATAAATTCAGAAAAAAGGAGCTATATGGCAAAGTCAAAAAGCCATGGACACTTACGACAAAACTAGCTACAAGTTATTCCCATAAACCTTGAGATACAAGTCATAAGGACAAGCCACCGATGGTTACAAAACATTTGGTATCAGAAAACAGAAAAGTGCAATGGGGAATACTATGGACCTGAAAACAAGAGAACCCCTAAAATAGCCAAGAGGAATTTCTAGAATGATTGGTGGGCTAATTTGCAAATGGCCACTGAAACTGAAGGGGTTTTACTTAGTCCCATAGTCAGTAAGTACATGGGGCCTTCAGCAATTACTGGGCAGGGCTCAGTCAGTTTAAGGTTTGGGAACTCTCAAAACTTGACCACATGGGGCTCCATGCTAAGACATGGCACTCAGATAAACTGCTAGATTTAGAATAAGTACTGAGCAGGAGGGATGACAGAGATAGAGAAAAGAGATACAGATGGAGAGAGAACAGAGGCAAGAAGCTTAGAAAACAAGCTGCTGTATTTTTTAACTATATGAAAACAAAAGAAGATTAATATCTATGAACATAGAAAAACTACCTTAAATTTACTTTTAAAACATTCAGGAAGACAAGGCGGTGGCTCATTCCTGTAATCCCAGCACTTTGGGAGGCTGAGGCGGGTGGATCATGAGGTCAGGAGTTCAAGACCAGCCTGATCAACATGGTGAGAGCCCATCTCTACTAAAAATACAAAGATTAGCCAGTTGTGGTAGCATGTACCTACAGCTACTCAGGAGGCAGAGGCAGGAGAATCACTTGAACCCAGGAAGTGGAGGTTGCAGTGAGCCAAGACTGCCACTGTGCCTCAGCCTGGGCAACAGAACGAGACTCTGTCACACACACACACACACACACACACACACACACACACACACACACGTCAGGAAAACTAATTTCACTAATTTATTATCTATCTTCAAAGAAAAATACTAAAGCAAAGAATAAGAATAAACACCAAAACCTATACATTAACAAAACTTTCCGGCCGGGCGCGGTGGCTCAAGCCTGTAATCCCAGCACTTTGGGAGGGCGAGGCGGGTGGATCATGAGGTCAAGAGATCGAGACCATCCTGGTCAACATGGTAAAACCCCGTCTCTACTAAAAATACAAAACATTAGCTGGGCATGGTGGCGCGTGCCTATAATCCCAGCTACTCAGGAGACTGAGACAGGAGAATTGCCTGAACCCAGGAGGCGGAGTTTGCAGTGAGCCGAGATCGCGCCATTGCACTCCAGCCTGGGTAACAAGAGCGAAACTCTGTCTCAAAAAAAAAAAAAAATAAATAAAATAAAAAATAAAAACAAAACTTTCCTGAATTAATAGATCTAGTTGTTAAGGATTCACAGCTTCTAACATCACTAGGAGAGAGTATTCATTTTATTCTTCCTGATGTAAGAGCACAATACTGCAACCATTGTCAAATATATATCATTTATAATGTCTTTTCATTTATGTTCTAAAATTTATATTTATCATAGCATTAAATTCTGAATTTATAATGCCAGTATATTTTCTAATATACTTTAAATAATTCATTTTTTTAAGTTTGTCAACGTGCTACGTAAAACCAAATAGCGTACTACTTGAGATAGAGTGCTACACTTTGAAAAAGTAGCAAGGGTTCCATAAACATTGGGTTATTGTGATAGAGGCTGGGAAGTGGTTATAAATGAGTAAGTTCAAAACTATCCCTAATAGTGAGAATATGCAGTGTTTGATCTTCTGGGGGAAAAACAAACAAACAAACAAACTATCCCTAATAACAGAAAACCCATATCAGAGTTAATGTCATAGATAGTGAGTCAGAAAATACATCCTGAAATGCAAAAGTTAGCATGAAAATGCTGACAGTGAAAGATTACTCTATTCATGTAAATGCAAACTAATCGATCACTTATCCCTTTCCCTGGTCTTTGACATTGTGTAGTAAAGGTGAATGGTTTATGCTGAAGTCTGGTAGTATTAGCTCTCTAGCTTTGTGTCAATTTCCATTGTACCAGATGAATATATTATATGCAATATTCACTTACAAAGTATTTCAAAGAATTTGTTTTTCTATTCCGGAATAAGTGCTTAACATTGCAGTGGTAGAAATGTAGATGTTGCTATTAATAGATGCTAGCATATGCCACTTTCTTACCCAATTAATAGGTGAATATGTAATCATTTCTCAAGCAGTAGCCTTTGCCAAGCTAACACTTTCATCACCAATAATTTTGCATAATTAGGCTATGAATAGTTCTTTTGTTGCATTAGGACAATGACTAAAGTGTAAGGGTATATGAATATACACATACACACACACACACACACACACACACACACACACAGAGAGAGACACAATTCTGTCACTGAAATTAGTCCTAAACAGGTAGGAATAAAAGACAACTGGTTAGCAAAGTGTGTTTCTGGAAAGAAAATTGTCATGTCTCTCTAGAATTCCTAATAATGAAGATAATAAATGCTAGATATAGAAAGTCACAGACTTTAGACTTCAGAGAATAGACAGTGTCAATAAAAAGTAACTTAAATAAGGTCAAAGTCTTCTGGCCCCCAAATATAGAGTAAACCAACAGAGTACTATGCATAACAGCTAAGGCCATGGCTTTACTGTAAGAGAAAACAGGGCAAAATTATTTTTTTTTCCCCTCAGCAGCTGGCACCTTTGCAAATCCCTGATTATTGGAATTGCTGGGACTGTAGCACTTGGCTAGGTTATAAAGTGAATTGTTTAAAGACATTCAATTTAAAATATGTGAATCTTTTTTTTTAACTTCTTTTCCACCGTAGCTAAATTTTTCTTCCATTTCTGAATCTTCTCTCTATGGAAATCTAGAAGAAATTAAGTCTTCACACATTGCTCCCAAATTCTACAGTTAGCTTACTTATCTGTTCCCATTTCTCTATCTCTGGGCACCACGTTAGGCATCTATACAGCAATGTTTGCAACGGCAAGGTGTGAATTATATATGAAATTTAAAAGGCCTCTCCACACTGAGGAGAAATAGGTGCTCCAGGTAATTACCACTTATGGGTACCGGGAAGCACATCTACACTATGGAGATAAGAGTGGCTTTCTGGAAGTTCTAAGTGGAGCAGAGCTTTTCTTCATCTAAAAGCATGACCTTAGTCTACTTTCATTATAGCCTAACAGCATTTGACTTCATTTTCTTCTCTAATGTACATCTCCTCTAGTGTCTAGGGCTGTTGTGTAAAGTTATTCTTTCTTCCTGAGAAGATTGTCTCTCTCCATTACCACTTCTTGGAAAGTACCTTCTTGTCATTAAGGTGTTAAATATTTCTTAAATAACTTATTATCCTAAATCAAATTAACTTCCCTTCTTCATATACTCCTGAATTCTACATTTCTGGCTTTGAACAGTTTATTAAAATTGTAATTCACTAATTCTTGGTACAACTTTTAATTTCATGTATTTTGCCTCTGTCAGAGAGTAAATGTCATGCAGGCACCGTTAGTCCTATTTAACACCAGAACTACGACAGAAGCTCAACAAGTATTTTTTAAAGAACAAATAAATTAACTGATATTCACCAGCTCAGTGATAGATAGGAGCCTTCTTCATTGGCAGAGGTATTGCTACAAGAAATTAAAGCAGAGTACAGCAGAAAGAGCATTTGCTTTGGAATCAGAACATTTTGGTTCAAATGCTGACTCTGTCAATTTTTGGCTGAGTCAGAAATAAGACACCCTAAAGGTTAGGTCCTCCATTTGTAATGTGAAGACACTTTTCTCAGAGGGCTGCTTTTAAAAACTATGTAGGTATTCAAAAATGTAGACAAGGGCTCTTTAGAATTAAAATAAAAAGATGATAGTACAGTATTTTCCATACAGGCAGCAACCTGAAGAGATTGGTAAATATTTCTTAACATCCCAAATTGAATTGATGAAAATATAGAAGAAAATAATACATTTTTGCTGATCTAAAAACTTTGATTCAAATGCTAAACAAAGTGATAGTAATAGCTACAAAACCTTCAAATTTCACAATAATTTGGCATTGTACTTAACAAGAGTCCAAAAAGAATGCTGCTAATATTCAGGAGGTTTCTGAGCTGCTTGTCTTCTCTACTTGCTATGCACCATGTCCATGTTGAAGGCTAGAAGTTAAAATTTGGTCTTATCTAAGATAAAACGGCAAATTCCATCCATTTCAAGAAACAATTACTGAGTATTGTCTTATGCATAACTGTGTGTAAGATGCTTGAGAAGACAGTAAAAAAGTGCAACACCTACTACCTTTAAAAGAATCTGTGAAAGAGATACAGAGATGGCAATGGGACAGGTTTTTACTCCTTGCCATGCAAGGTAACGAACTCAGTCCTGCCCATCAGAGAAGTCTCAGAGGACTCATGCTGCCTCTGGAAGCAAAGCACTATAATGGCATTGGTGGAAATCATGGAATATTGGGCTCCTTGCTCTAGAGAGTAATTCTATTGTTCTTTCCAGTCTGTTCTTCATCAGAATTTATTTTTCCAATCTCACTTTATCACAAGATGCTATTTAAAGATGGCTTATTGGTTCAGCTAAAAGAAGATTACAAAATGGTGACTCATGGACCAAACACTGGAAGTTCTGTCTGGCTTGACTCTGGAGTGTTAAAAATAAATTTGATAGGCAGGAAACACACTGTCAAGTTCACTATATTTCCTGCTATCCTCTAACACATCTGGCCACAGCTTTACATTTATGTTTCCTGTCTTGCCCCTAACACAATTATTGCTTTTGATAAGAAATAGCCTCAATTTTTTCAGTGACTATTAAGCATGGAGAACCATAGTCAAAGGGGGAGGGCGATTGAAAGGTAGAAGTAAAATTTCAGTGGACAGTGAATTTTTGATTAGAAATATTTTTCACTTGAAATATATGTTTATACTTAAACATTACATCAAAATAGGTAACTACCTATTACCACAACTATCCAGGTCTATAGAAATATTATATGAAAATCAGAATGAATAGGCTATAGATAATTAGTCAATATTAGAAGTTTAGACTCATTGGTGTCTGGAAGATTTATGCATAGTAATATACACTTTACATTTATAAACCACTTTGCAACTCATAAAGTATATGCATATGTCTTTTCTCATTTGTTCTTGATATTTTGATAAAAATTTATGTAAAAACTTTAAAAGAAATTTACAAATATGTATCTTCAACCTAAAATGGATATTTGTTATTTTGGCATATTTAATATATATTTATTTTACAAAATTTAATATTTTTTTATTTTAACAACCACCATTTAGAAATAAGTGAATATTTCAGATAATTAATATTAAGTAGGAATCACAAATATGGCTGTATAATCAAAGGGCAGGATTATTATTGTTAGATGAAGGCCCTAAGAGAGTTCCAGGTCAGCATCTGGCTACAGTTCCCTGGTAATTTGTAAAATATCTTAGGAGTGATAAGGTCCGAGGAGGCCTGGAAACAGTGCTTACCGTGGTCACGTCAAGGGTGCAAGCCAGGTAATGAACTCTGGGAATAAAATTGAGAAAAGGTTGCTGCTTAGTATTTTCAACTTCTAATCTTTCTATGGCCTATCTTCAAATATTGATGGGAAAATAAAATCGTTATATTGGGTAGAAGGAGTCTTCACAATTGATCCAAGCAGAAAAGCCTAGAGAGCAGGAACTCCATGCACACATGGTGAAGGCAAGCTGAGTATAGACAAGGTATCTAGGCGAGGATCACCTTGATATTCTATCACAATGTTTATGAAACATTATGAGTGATGACATCTCTCAGTATGCATTGGTGTTTCTCCAGTTGCTCTGTCCTGATGTGCACCATTGTCATTCTAAGATGTCTCATTACGCTCTCCTATATTGAATCTCCAGTTAATGTATTACTTAACCTCTTTTTTATAAGTTTCTTTTATCATTTGCAGAGATAATACTTTATTGCAGGGTGGGGAGGTCAGATTTCTGAAAATGTCTTTATGCTATTCTTTATTGTTTTTTTTCTGCCTGGATATAGAATTGGAACTATTTTTCCTTCAGAATTTTGATGTCTTTCTCTCTCCCTCTGAAAGCTTATAAAATTTCTTTTGTTCCTAGTATGTTGAAATTTCACAATGATAGGCCTTGGTATGGACCTGTTTTCATCCATTGAGACTGGTGTGTCCTTAGTATGTCTTTTAGTCACTCAGTTCTGGGAAATATTCTCGAATTATTTTGTTCTTTATTTTGTACCACCTTGTTTCTGTCCCTTTTCCTGGAATTCCTATTATATAGATCTTGGATCACCTGTATTTATAAACTAATTTTGTTACTTTGTTCACTCCCATTTTTAATTTCTCTATTGATTCTGGGATATTTTCTCAAATTTATTTTCTAATATTTCTATTTTTAATAGCTGTTTTCACCTATTATGTTTGTAAATTATGAGTTCTTGTTTTTTCTCCGAATATTTTCTCTAGCATCATATTATATTTTATACAGATATACTCTTTTATTGCTATGAGAACATTAACACTTGACTTTTTTTTTTTTTAAATTTTCATCTGCCTACATTGATTTCTGTTCTCTCAAGTCACTTCAACATTTATATGTTTTGGTCCCTATCTTTCATGTTAGAAGCTTTCATTGGCTCTCCAGAAAATATTTTTAGAAAAAAATTTAAAAACCGCAACAGTAAGAAACTATAATACATAATATATGGAAACATATGTGTATATATATATTTATGATATATCTACATATGAGATATATATGTGTGTGTGTATATATATATATATGATATATATACATATGGAAAAGATGCTCAACCCCTTAGTTATTGAAACCAAAATGAGATACCACTGCACACCCAATATAATGACCAAATATAAAAAGATTGACATGGACAATCTACTTCAAGAGGGTATGGAGATAATCCACTCTAATCCTAGTAATACATGTATTTTTTAAAATGATTTGGCAGTTTCTTAAAATTTTAAACATGCATCTACTATGTGTTCCAGACACTCCACTCCTAAGTTTGTAACGAACAGAAATATATGCCAATATTTATATCAAGATTTTTATAAAATTCTTCAAGAAACTTCTATTGTAATAGCCAAAAACTGGAAAGAATCCAAATATTCATCAGTGTCTAAGCAGATAAATTTTGATACATCTATACAATGAAATACTGCTCAGCAATGGAAAGAATTAACTATTGATACCAAACTGTTAGCAACAGGTTTGGTGTGTCTCTTATTCTGAGTGAAGTAAGCCAGACAGACTAGGAGTACATATTGTATTACTCCATTCGTATACAATGCTTGACAATCCAAACTAGTCTCTAATGATAGAAAGAAGATCATTGGCTTCCTAGAATGTGAAGGGGTCTGAGGAAAAGAATACAAAGTGGAGGAAATTTTGGGGAATGATCACTTTTTTTAACATGCATATTCAAAACACCAAATTATTTCTTTAAACATGAAAGTTTTGTATGCAAAACCTATCTCCACAGAGTTGTTTAACAATAAAAAATTCTTTATAAACTTGGGCCTCTACCCCAGCTCTTAATGTCTTCATATCTAATTCTGTACCAATATAATGCTGCTTTAATTATTATTACTTATGTTTTAATATTTGCTAAGGCAGACCCCCTACTAGACATTGTGGTTATTTCTAGATGTTATATATTCACTTCAAATTTTAAATTAAATTATTAGGTTGGTGCAGAAGTCATTGCAGTTTTTGCTATTAAAGGAATGGCAAAAACCACAATGACTTTTGCACCAACTTAATATGTACATTAAATATCCTGGAGGGATCGAAAATTAAAAAAAATTATTATACTTTAAGTTTTGGGATACATGTGCAGAACGTGCAGGTTTGTTACATAGGCATACACGTGCCATGGTGGTTTGTGGCACTCATCAACCCATTATCTACATTAGGTATTTCTCCTAATGCTATCCCTCCCTTAGTCCCCGCCCACCGACAGGCCCCGGTGTGTGATGTTCCCCTCCCTGTGTTCTCATTGTTCAACTCCCACTTATCAGAGAGAGCATGCAGTGTTTGGTTTTCTGTTCTTGCATTAGTTTGCTGAAAATGGTGGTTTCCAGCTTCATCCATGTCCCTGCAAAGGACATGAACTCATTGACAATCTTATGGTCATGAATTTTCTTATCCATAACAAGATTTTTACTACCTGTTTTGGTATTCATGCATATCTTTCACAAATATTTCAAAAATTATTATTCTATAATTGTTTTACTTTTATTAGATTCTTGGATATTATAAAGGTTTTTCTGATATTTTAAATATTTTTTCTCACTCTACCCTTTTTTGTTTTATTATTGTGCTGATTTTTCCAATTGGCCTTTGCATATTGATCTAAATTTTAGCAATAATAACAAACTGTAATAATGGTTACGATAATTTCCTGGCAGATAAACAATCATAACATGAGAAACTAAAGATAGTAATAAAGTTTGCTTGACAGGTTTTCCACTTTTTATAGTATATGGATAGGTCATAATATATAAGGATTATCTGTGCCTTGGAGGTTCGGCCACAGTTATAATTAGTATCATAAGATGTATTTTGAGACATTGGGAATTGATTATTTTAGCTGTAGATTCTTTATAGTATTTTATTTTTTTCTTCTGTCATTTTGGATACTTTTTTTCTCTAGGGAAAAAAGATTAATTTTACTTATGCTTTTAAGCTTTCTTCTGATAAAAATGTTTCCACTCTAAATTTCTAAAAAACAAAGAAACCCCAAAGATGTAATTTGTCAGCATTAACCTCAGTAGAAACAGATATTTAAAATCTTGTCTTAATTCTCTTAATCTTTTAAACAAAATGGCTTTTTTTGACTAAGTAATTTTAACATTTATTTAATGTTCTGTTATTTTACAGTTATTTTCAGATTCTTGAATTAAGTATTCACTTTTTTACCCTCTTTTAAAATGAATGCAATTCATTACACTATGTAAAATGAATGCGAATTTTACTAGGTAAATATGCAAGGGATAATCTGAAAACAGATTTATAGCATCATTTGGCCATTTTTGTTTGTTTGTTTTTGGAATTAATATTTCAGTTTTACAATTGGGAGACTTACTGTGAAAAGTTCAATGGCTTTCCTGCTGACGCCCACATATTCGTGAATATTCAAACAGAAAACAGGACTATAATCATTCACTCACTGACTGGTCTACCAGTGCTCCAAATATGAGTGTGCACTGTGAACACAATTTGGCCCAACAGCACATTTTCTAGGCAAGTCCATGCCTGAAAATATCCTTTAGAAATTCAATCACAGCTCTTGAGGTTTTGTTCTGTTTTGTTTCTGAGCAAGGGCTTCACTATGAAAAATGTTTTTCAGGGTTTATTTGTCCTTGAATCTTAGGTGAAGTATGTCGAGGAATATAATTAATTTTCTTTCTAGGAAAAGGTGGGCCATGGTTATCATGGAGTGTCCACTTGTCTGTCTATCTTCTGGGTCTTCGAATCTACAATATCCAGGTTCACCCTGAGAACTAGATAATTAGATACCAACAGTTTGGGACCAAGGGTCAGGATGGCATTATGAGTTTAGGCTTGAACTTCTCCATTAACTCCAAGCATAGCAGTCAAAGAATATTTTTAAAGAATAGCAAAATGACTAAACTCAAAATGTTGAAGAATAGCAAAATGTTGTAAAGAATAGCAAAATTTTAAAGAATAGCAAATTGTTGTAAACTCAAGAGAAATATCTCTCCAGACTGGAAATGGAACAAAAAGTCACAGTGATAAGTTGGTGATCAGAGACTGGAGCCAGGCCCACTGGTTCTGAGTCTAGAGGAAGCTAGGATTTGTTTCCCACAGAGTAATGAGAGCTAAAGCTCAGTGTGCATAGCAGGAGACCACAGTCAAGTGAATTGCATGAAACTTGGGGCAGGTACAGGACTCCCTAGCCTATAAAATTTGGTTGAAAGAAAATTATGGCTGCCCCTGGGGTACAGCGTATGTAAAGTATATACCTGCAATTTTAAAGGATGCCGACCAAGATCTAAAATTAATCCACCCTACATTTAGTGACTGATTTTGAGACTGGTCTATCATCAAGAGAGAACTGAAATTATGAGCCTTTATGAAACTGGTCTTGGGGTAGAGTTCCCTTGGGAAACAGGTCGTTTCTCTGAAAGAAGGTGAGATTTATGTGGCAAACAGAAAACAGATTGGAGTAGGAGGGTTGGAAGGAAGCTTGATTTAGGGAGTGAGGCTCTGCGCCTTTACTCCAGGCAGAGTCTCAGGAAGGTGATATGCTCCCAAACAGGAAATTGTTGTGAAATCCATTTGGCAGGTGAGTTTTTAGACAGGTTGCAGATATTTCCAAGCCCCTATCTAAATAATGGACACAGCAGAGAATATATTTCAGACTCATAGAGACCAGAAGACAAAAGTGAGTTTAAGACCAATGATAGATGATCATTTCGGATGAAGGGCATCTTGGGGAATAATGATGAACAGTGTCCTCTCCATTTCCTCCTGTCCTCACCACACACCCAATCTTGGAATTAAGTAAGCTCCTTAGGCACAATCTCATAAGAAAAGGAGGCTTCAGTTTTATTCACATTATTTTCTGCTGCTCTGATAAATTGTGAATTTAAAATAGAAATTATGTTGAACTACAGAAATATGTTATCCATGTTGCCTACAAGGTTAATACCTTATTCTAATCCAAACAAGTCAAACAAGTAAAATATGTTACTGTACTATTATGAAGTTAATTAAGTGAACAGGTAAGGCTGATGATCTAACCACTCAGGACTACTAGGGGGCAGCTATGCCATTCAAACCCACTCCAGTCCTGGCAGGGATTTGTCATCATTGCTTGATGATGGTTGCTCTGGCTTTAACCTTGATGAGAATATCTCTGGTCCTCTATCTGGCTGAGATTTCTGAAGGGGCAACATTGACAGCAATTCCATTTTCATCCTCAGTGGAGGGTCCCTCTTTGTTGTAGCACAGAATCATATTTTTCGCATTTCGTTTCCAAAGAAGGCAGAAGTTTCTTTCAGATTAGCCCTTCTTTCATCTTTCCTGAGATGGTATAAGAATAATTGATTTATATCAAAATTTGTGTTATTGTAGCCATTTTTCTCAGTACAAAAACAGCACTTTAAAAGTTATAGATGGGGTATAACTGAGACCTTTCTCTTCTAAATCCTTTATCACCCTAGATATAAAAAGAGATACCCAGTATGAAACCCCCAAAGGGTTGATGATTTCCTGAAGTGTCTTCACCAAGTAATTTTAGTAAAAAGGCGGCAGTAGTACCCATTAGACTTGACACAGTTTTTCACTCTCCCCCTCTCAGCCTAAATCCAGAATCCCTTCTGCCTATGTTCAAATTTGCCTGGAAAGAGAGACTGGGCTCCTAAGGACCAGAGCTCTTGTGATATTACTTTGCCAGATATAATTTAACAAACCAAAAAACAAAATGGGAAACAAAGGATCTCTGTAAGATTATTAAAATCATGAATCATTTTATATTTCCATTTTCCATTTCATAGTATTATGCTCAAATCATTAATTGAAAACATATTGTTGAAATATGTTAGAAGCTAAAATATTAAAATAAAAATTACCTAGAGTTCTTCCTTTTTCTTGTGATGTTAAGTCACCATTGGAAAAATACTTTTTATTTTAACTCCATATTCTGGGGGAAAAAGACAGTAGTATATTTCTAAGACGTGAGTACATGTATGTGTGTATAGGAGAGAGGAACATAAATATTTTGTGTTTCAGTCTGACAGAAAAAAAAATTAGCACAATTGGTCAGAAACATAGGGAATGAAGACTGATGCTCGGAGTTGGGGGGCTATTGTCAAAGCTCTTGCTTCCCAAGACTGTCAGGTAGAGAGCTGGGTATGATGCATTTGAATTGTCCAGGTGAACCTGGGCATGTCAGCAGTGACAATGAGTGCCTGAAGACCAGAAGTTTGTCTCCAAATGTTCTTGATTATATCAACTCTAGGGCACTTAGACAATCCTGGAAAGGAAGAGATGTTCACTAAGAGTGACTAGTATGGATAAATTGTCAACTTTGGCAAGGAAGAGCACAGAGCTAAATAAAGGAAAATTGATTTTGATTTAGACTTAGAAAAATAATGCAACATAAGCATTTGTGCACATTCATACGTAAGAAAACTCCCAGGTTTCATAGCTATATATTTCATCTGTATGAAGTATTCATTTCTCAACTCTCAGTTCCCTGGAAAAATTGGGACTTTTTTTGAGCTTAACATTTTATCCCTAACTTAACCTCCTTTGTTTGTGTTTACTTTTATTTCTGAAGCAATATTTCTGCAGACTCTTTGAGATCCTCATCTTTCTTAAAAATCTCTGAGTTCTTAAAATTGAGTTTAAAACCATGGAGAGTGGTGGTTTGTTCATAGTCCCTTCTCTGCTAAAATTTTTGAATACTGTTATTTAGAAATGATTACTGCTATGGTCCAAATAAGACCCTCCACCACCAAATTCATAGGTGAAACTTAGTAATATGATAGTATTAAGAGGTGGAGCCATTCGGAGTTGATTCAATTATGAAAGCAGAATCTTCATGAATGGGATTAATGCTCATAGGAAAAAAGATCCTGGGAACTGTTAGCTCCTTCTGCCTTGTGAAGATGCAGCAAGAGACACCATTTATGAAGTAGAGAATGAGCTTTCACCAGACACTGAATCTGCTGGTGTTTTAATCTTGAAATTCACAGCCTACAGAACTGTAAGCAATAAATTTCTGTTGTTTATAAATTACCCAGTTGAAGAATTTTTTTTATAGTGGCAGGAATGAACAAGATAGAATTCATGACCTGAAACTGTGAAACTCGTAGAGGAAAACACAGGGGGAAAGCTTCATGTTATTAGGCTTGGCAATGGTTCCTTAGCTATGACACCAAAAGCACAAGCAACAAAAGTAAAAATAGACAAGTGGGACTATATCAAACTAAAAGACTTCTGCACAGCAAAGGAAATAATTAACAGAGTGAAAAGGCAACTTATGGAATGGGAGAAAATATTTGCAAACCATCTATCTGGTAAGGGGTTAATATCCAAAGTATATAAGAAACTTCTATGATTTAATAGAAAAAAGATTATCCAATTAAAAATGGGCAAATAATTTAAATAGAAAATTCTCCAGGGAGGACATAGAAATTGCCAACAGGTATATGAAAAGATGCTCATTTCACTAATCCTCAGGGAAATGCAAATCAAAATCAGAATGAGATATCACCACAAATCTGTAAGATAACTATTATTAACAAAAACAAAAGATAACAAGTATTGGCAAGAATGTGGAGAAACTGGAACCTTTATACACTGATGGTGGGAATGTAAAACGGTACAGCAGCTATTTTTGGACTGTACTTCAACAGTATGGAGCTCTTAAAAAATTAAAAATAGAAATACATATGATCCAGCAATCCCACTTCCGGGTATTTATAGAAAAGAATTGGCCAGGCGCGGTGGCTCATGCCTGTAATCCCAGCACTTTGGGAGGCTGAGGCTGGCGGATTGCCTGATGTCAGGAGTTCCAAGACCAGCCTGACCAACATGGAGAAACCCCATCTCTACTAAAAATGGAAAATTAGCCAGGTGTGGTGGCACATATCTGCAATCCCAGCTACTAGGCAGGCAGATCACTTGGTCAGGAGATCAAGACCATCCTGGCTAACATGGTGAAATCCCGTCTCTACTGAAAATACAAAAAATTAGCTAGGTGTGGTGGCACGCACCTGTAGTCCCAGCTACTCAGGAGGCTGAGGCAGGAGGATCTCTTGAACCTGGGAGGTGAAAGTTTCAGTGAACCAAGATCATGCCACAGCACTCCAGCCTGGGTGACAGTGCGAGATTCCATCTCAAAAAAAAAAAAAAAAAAAGAAAAGAAAAAAGAATTGAATTCAGTATATTGAAGAGATACATACCTCTATATCCATTGCAGCATTATTTACAGTGGCCAAGATGTGAAAGCAGCCTAAATGTTCATAGATGGATGAATAGATAAAGAAAATGTGGTATATATATATATAATGGATGCTACTCAGCCTTAAAAATAGAATAAAATCCTGCCATATGAGACAGCTTGGATGGACATTATGTTAAGTGAAATGAACCAGTCACAGAAAGACAAATAATAAGTAATTCCACTTATACAGGGTATTTAAAATAGTTAAACTCATAGAAGCAGAGAGTAGAATTGTGATTTCCAGAGGTGGGGGCAATGGTTGAGGAGTTGATCTTCAATGAGTGAGTATAATATTTCAATTATGAAAAATGAATGAGATCTAAACATTCTGCTGTACTGCATTGTGCCTATTATTAACAATACCATATTTTACACTTAAAACTATAAGAAAGTAGATCTCATGTTAAGTGTCCATACCATAAATCTGAAAAAAAAAAAAAAAATAGGATACCATGAATAAGAAGTAGGCCTGAGTAACTAGGTTGTCATTTCAATTCAGTTTCCACATTAGCAATCCGGACTTCGCTTCCCTACCAGTGCCTCACCTTTTCTGTTAAGACTAAATTGTCTTAGCCAGCCCACAGGAAGTTTTCATCCTTGTAAAATTCCACTGACTCTTATTATCTGCATCATTCATTGTGTGGTATTATTTGCTATACTTTCAGTAGCCTCTCTGAACATATAACTTAAAAAATTCTTAAGGGACAAACAACCAAGAATCTTACTTTTTTCCATCTCTCTTTTTAATCTTGACTGCATAAAATTTCAGCATTCTGATTGAGTTATTATATATACAATGTCTATTCAATTTCTGTTAACTTCCAAGCTCACTGACTTGATAAATCTCAATGAGACAGTAGAGGCATTCATTGCAATTGATGATAGATTTTCAAATATCTTTAAGTTCATTTTATATTATTTATAATACATTTTAACTCTTCTGGAGAAGGAAGTATATGATATAGTTCAGTGCATTAATACTTAATTTAAAAAATTGGAAAGTAATATGATTTCTCTCTGGGCTCCAAATTCCTTAATTATCTATAAATGATATATTTTGCTTTATAAAGTTTCTGTCTGTTACATGAATATTCATAAAGTGAGTAGGTGAATGTTTCCCATTTTATAAAGTATTCATTAGAAGTATTTTTTAGAAGTACTTGTTCCTTAACTATTTAGGGAACTAAATCATCTAATTGAGCTGTTTACTTATGAAAAGATTTTTCACTATTATTTTTTTTCAATGATTCAGGTTTTCTATTTTTCTTTATTTTAGTTTTGGTGGCTATGCTATATTTGGAATTTATCTGTTACCCTTAGTTTTTAATATTATTTGTATAAAGTTCTTCATAGCTCAGGTTACTTGATACTTAGTAACTTTTTGATGAATGAATGAATCAATAAATCAATGTTAGGTTCAAGCACCTAGAATGAAGTCTGTATTCATGAACCCATACTTTAGACTCATAAATGAAATAGCATAATATTAAATTATAACATTGAACAAAATGTAATGCACAAGTAAATGCACCAAGAATATGCCCCTTTATAAAATTTTTAAAAATTTTAGCAAAACTAGGCAACTTCCCCAACCTAGCAAGGCAGGCCAACATTCAAATTCAGAAAATACAGAGAACATCACAAAGATGCTCATCAAGAACAGCAACCCCAAGACACATGATCGTCAGATTCACCAGGGTTGAAATGAAGAAAAAATGCTAAGGGCAGCCAGAGAGAAAGCTGGGTTACCCACAAAGAGTGGGCAGACTAACAGCGAATATCTCAGCAGAAACCCTACAAGCCAGAAAAGAGTGGGGCCAATATTCAACATTTTTAAAGAAAAGAATTTTCAACCCAGGATTTCATATCCAGTCAAACTAAACTTCATAAGAGTGAGAGAAATAAAATCCTTTATGGACAAGCAACTGCTGAGAGATTTTGCCACTTCCAGGCCTGCTTTACAGGAGCTCCTGAGGGAAACACTAAACATGAAAAGGAACAACCAGTACCAGCCACTGCAAAAACATACCAAATTGTAAAGACCATAGATGTTAGGAAGAAACTACATCAACTAATGGGCAAAATAAATAGCTAGCATAATGGCAGGATTAAATTCAAACATAACCATATTAGCCTTAAATGTAAATGGGCTAAATGCCCCAATTAGAAGATACAGTCTGGGAAATTGGAGAGAGTGAAGACCTATTCGTGTGCTGTATTCAGGAGATCTAGCTCATGTGCAAAGACACACATTGACTCAAAATACAGGGATGGAGAAATATTTACCAAGCAAATCGAAAGTGAAAGAAAGCAGGGCTTGCAACCCTAGTCTCTGATAAAACAGACTTTAAATGAACAAAGATCAAAAGGGACAAAGAAAGGTAATGGTAAATGGATCAATGCAACAAGAAGAGCGAACTATCCTAAATATATATGCACCCTATACAGGAGGAACCAGATTCATAAAGCAAGTTCTTAGAGACCTACAAAGAGACTTAGATTCTCACACAATAATAGTGGGAGATTTTAACACCCCACTGTGAATACTAGGGAGATCAATGAGACAGAAAATTAACAAGGATATCCAGGACTTGAACTCGGAGCTGGACCAAGTGGACCTAATAGACATCTACAGAACTCTCCACCCCAAATCAGTGGAATACACATTCTTCTCAGCACCAAATAACACTTATTCTAGAATTGACCTCATAATTGGAAGTAAAATGTTCCTCAGCAAATGCAAAAGAACAGAAATCATTAAAAAAACATCTCTCAGACCACAGTGCAATCAAATTAGAACTCAGGATTAAGAAATTCACTGAAAACCACACAACTACATGTAATATAAACAACCTGCTCCTGAATGACTACTGGATAAATAATGAAATGAAGGCAGAAATAAAGACGTTCTTCAAAACCAATGAGAACAAAGACAATCTACCAGAATCTCTGGACCACATTTAAAGCAGTATGTAGAGGGAAATTTATATGGCACTAAATGCCCACAAGAGAAAGGAGGAAAGATCTAAAATCAACACCCTAATGTCACAATTAAAAGAACTAGAGTAGCAAGAACAAATCCAAAAGCTAGTGGAAGACAAGAAGTTGTCTCTATTTGCAGAAGACATGATTGTGTATTTAGAAGGCCCCATTGTCTCAGCCCAAAATCTCCTTAAGCTGATAAGCAACTTCTGCAAAGTCTCTGGATAAAAAATTAGTGTGCAAAATCACAAGCATTCCTATACATCAATAACGGACAAACTGAGATCCAAATCATGAGTGAACTCCCATTAACAATTGCTACAAAGAATAAAATACCTAGGAATACAACTTACAAGGGATGTGAAGGAACTCTTCAAGGAGAACTACAAACCACTGTTTGAGGAAATAAGCAAAACACAAACCAATGGAAAAACATTCCATGCTGATGGTTAGGAAGAATGAGTATTGTGAAAATGGCTATACTGCCTAACATAATTTACAGATTCACTGCTATCCTCATCAAGCTACCACTGGCTTTCTTTACAGAATTGGGAAAAAAGATACCTTACATTTAACATGGAACCAAAAAAGAGGCCACATAGCCAAGTCAATCCTAAGAAACAACAATAAAAAGCAAAGCTGGAGGCATCACGCTACCTGACTTCAAACAATACTACAAGGCTACAGTAATCAAAACAGCACAGTAATGGTACCAAAACAGACATATAGACCAATGGAACAGAACAGAGGCCTCCAAAATAAGGCCATACATCTACAACCATATGATCTTTGACAAACCTGACAAAAACAAGCAATGTGGAAAGGATTCCTTATTTAATAAATGGTGTTGGGAAAACTGGCTAGCCATATGGAGAAAGCTGAAACTAGATCCCTCTCTTACATCTTATACAAAAATTATCTCCAGATGGATTAAAGATTTAAACATAAAACCTACTACCATAAAAATCCTAAAAGAAAACCTAGGCAATATCATTCAGGACATAGGCATGGGCAAGGACTTCATGACTAAAACACCAAAAGCAATGTCAACAAAAACCAAAATAGACAATTGGAAGCTTCTGTACAGCAAAAGAAGCTATCAGAGTGAACAGGCAACTAACAAAATGGGAGAAAATTTTTGCAATCTACCCACCTGACAAAAGGCCAACGTACAGAATCTACAAAGAACTTTAACAAACCTACAAAAGAAAACAAAATCAAATAGTTGGTAAGGGATATGAACAGGCACTTCTAAGAAGACATTTATGTAGCCAACAAACATATGAAAAGAAGCTCATCATCACTGGTCATTAGAGAAATGAAAATCATAACCACATTGAGATACTATCTCATGCCAGTTAGAATACAATCATTAAAAAGTCAGGAGACAACAGATGTTGGAGAGGATATGGAGAAATAGGAACACTTTTACACTGTTGATGGGAGTGTAAATTAGTTCAGCCATTATGGAAGACAGTGTGGTGATTTCTGAAGGACCTAGAGACAGCAATACCATTTGACCTAGCAATCCCACTACTGGGTATATACCCAAAGGATTATATATCATTCTACTATAAAAACACATGCACACATATGTTTACTGCAGCACTGTTCACAATACCAAAGGCTTGGAACCAACCCAAGTGCCCATTATTGATAGACTGGATAAAGAAAATGTGGCATATATACGCCATGGACTACTATGCAGCCATAAAAAAAGGATGAGTTTATGTCCTTTGCAGGGACATGGATGAAGCTGGAAACCATCATCCTCAGCAAACTAACACAAGAACAGAAAACTAAACAGCATATGTTCTCACTCATAAGAAGGAGTTGAAAAATGAGAACACACGGACATGGGGAGGGGAACAACACACACTGGGGCCAGTCATTGGGTGAGGGGCTAGGGATGGCATAGCATTAGGTGAAATACCTAATGTAGATGACAAGGTGATGGATGCAGCAAACCATCATGACACATGTGTAAGTACGTAACAAGCCTGCACATTCTGCACATGTACCACAGAACTTAAAGTATAATAAAAAAATTAATCTTAATACACCCTTGCTTTTTTCCCATCTCAACTCTAGTGATGTAATCAACTATTCAGACCAGATGAATAACTTTCCACTCTTCTCTAAATATATGCACACATGTATCGTGTTTGTGCTTTATTTTTGTGTATTTTTATTTTGCTATTTTTAAATACATATGACATACTAAAGGGTGAATATCTGATTTGGTACACTCTTTAAGGAATATGTGCAAAAGGAACAGGCATGTACCTACACACAGTTTAGGTAAAAGAATATCCCCCTTAATACTGCCCCTTCTCCTTAAACCAAGGATGCCATAATTCCAAAATTTCTGTTAAAGATACTTTTACTTTTTGCTTTTCTTTATAGTAATTAACCACATATGTAGGCATCCTGGAGCACTATATTTCCTATTTTCTTGTGATTCATTTTTGTTTTTGAATTTGCTATTTCATCTAAATTTCAAATCTTTGGCATGAATCTTTTCATATTATTCTTTATTATCTTATTAAGATATAAATGACTGCTTCATTTGTGGCCATACCTTGACTCTATTTGTATTATCGTTTACATGTGCCTCTGTTTTCTTGATTAATGTTGCCAATTTTTGGAACTTTATTAGGTTTTTCAGTTCTTGACTTACTTTGTTTTCTAAAATGTACCATTGTTTCAATGTCTGTTTTTATCATTATTTTTTTTGCTGACATTTACTTTATTTGTGGTCATTGTCTAGTTTTTTTCCAGCTGATTTTTTAAGTTAGACATGCAGATCAATTTCTTAACCCTTCTCTTTTTTCCCCCTAATTTAATCATTAAAGGTAATCATACATGTTTGATATATATATATATCATATATATATAATAAATATATATATTATAGTTTTTATCCCAAAAACATTATAATTTTTATTATTTTCCTTGACCCCTATATTATTTAGAAGTGTTTTTTGTTGAATTTTATGAATGTATGTATAATTTAAAGTTCTTTTCATTATTGACTTCTAATTTATCTGTGAGGTGGTTAGAGAATATAATGAATATGACACCAACCTTTTAAAATCAGTATAGATTTACTTTATAGCCTAGAACATGTTCAATTTTTAAATTGTTTCACTTATGCCTGTAAAGAAAGTGTACTCTCCAGTTGGAGGCAGTGTTTTGCATATAGTTATTAGATACTTTTACACTTTGTTAACTAAGTTATTTAAATACTTTAAATACTTCTACTCACTTTGTCTCTCAATCACACTAAAATGAACGTTTGAAATATTTGTCCCAATTATGATTAACTTGCAAATTTGTGTTTTTAATTCAATCATGTATTTCTATATTTTGAAACTTTTATTATAATTTATATTTAAAATGTATATATTTCCTCCTGAATAAAAGCTATTATTTGTGACTCTCTATATTTTTGGTGGTGATTTTTGCCTTCAGTCTTTTTATATATGCTAATAGAGCTATTCCAGTGCTTCAATATTTATTAATTTTATTAAAAACTTATTTTTACTATCTCAGATAATAATTATTGAAAAATTTTTTTAGTCTTTTATGTTCAGACTTTATTTTAGTTGTGGCTTTTAAAATAGCATGTATCTGGATATTTTTCGAATCCAATCTGTCTACTTTTGTTACTGGATTGGACAAACTTGTTGATTTTACATTGTTCTGACGATGAACATTTTTTTATTTCTATCTCTAGCAAATTATTTTGATATTTGTATTTGTGCTGCTTCTCTCTCATATTTATTTGAGTTGATTAGTGTGATTTTTATTTTTAAATTCCCATCTATTTCTCCACTTATTTGGAAGTTATATGTTTTCTCATCTGTAAAGGAGTAACTCTCCAGCATTGTGTGCATATGTAATTTAATGAAATTTAAATAAATATTGTTACCTATCCCCTTTACAATAAGTGAATTGCAAAAGCCTTTAAATCTGATTCCATTACCCCTTACTTAGACACAGTTGATTTTTTTTAAATAAATTGAATCCTAAACTCACAAATTCAAAATTGTTATTATAGCATGTAGCCAATATTTACTTATATTTACTTTGAAGTTTACAATTTTCATTGTTTAAGCTTATTTCTCTCATCTGATGTGTTCTTTCTGGTATCATTCCTTCAGGAGTATTTTATAAATATTGTCTAAATATAATATCACCTATTGATTATATATGCTCTCAGGTATTTACTTTTAGTATGAAAATACCTTTATTTCTTCTCAATCTGGAAAATAATTTTACTGAATGTAACAACTCTAGAAAACAAGATGTCACATCTCTATTTTCTGTTTCCACTCTGACTGACTCTGAGTCAGCTATGGGTTTTTTTTGGTGGCAATCTTTTTACTTTTGCTACTTTTAAGATGGTTTTATTCTGTTTAGCATTCTGAAGTTTCACTAGGATGTATCATGGTATGAATTTATTATTATTTAAAATTTGTGTTGGCCTCTGTTGAGATACCTGGATTTTAGAATATCTGTATTCAATGAATTACAGAACATTTTTAACTATTAAGTTCTCACATTTTATATTTGATTCATTGTCTCTTTTTGTTGAATCGTTCTGATCAGATGTGTATTTCTCCTTCTCACTGCATTTTATATGTCCCATAATATCACTTTCATTCCTTTTATCATTGTGTCTTTCTGAGCTGTATTCAGAATATTTTCTTCAGTTTGACCTTCCAAATAAATATGTTCTATTTTTTTTTTTAATCTGGCTCTAATCAGCTGTTTGATTTATTCTTTACATCAAAAAAAAAAGACTTTTTTTTCAAGTCAGAAATTTCTTGAATCCCCATTCTGCCCAAACTACTCCCACCTACACATATGTTTTCTTCCAAGATAGGTCATTTGTCTTTATGTACCATTCTGATCTGATTATTTACTATTATTAGGTATAAGACATATGTGCTATTCTAAAATTTTACCAAATTACAGTTTGAAACTACTGTTATTTGAATTCCATGTCTTCTTTATTGAATTGCTGTCTCATTTTGCTGAAGCACATCCCTTTCTTCTGAAAAAAGAAAAGATATTTTGATTTAGTTTTCAGTTATTTGTATTTCCAACTTGATCCTGGGGAACTCCTCATATTTTGATATTTGATCATCAGATTGATCCTCTGTCTTGAGCCTTTCCTCTCAAATATACTCATTTTTCCTTTTTATCTTATTTTTTAAGTGATTTGCAGGTCTTTATCTCACAAATAATATTTTTTTCTTTAAGGAAAAATATTTATTTTAAATTTCTTATAGCTCTTTCATGCTTCTGGATACTTATTTATTCATAATGATTTTTTTTGTTTCATAGATCTCTTACCTATTGTTAAGGATAAATTAACTATATGTTTTTAAGCTTTTTCTTGTTCTTGAACTAATCTTTCCTAAGGCATTTTT
>NW_022436954.1:32989826-33381048 GCF_009761245.1 Sapajus apella
ATGTTGACCAGGATGGTCTCGATCTCTTGACTTCGTGATCCACCCGCCTCGGCCTCCCAAAGTGCTGGGATTACAGGTGTGAGCCACCGCGCCCGGCCCAGTTTTCTTTTATATTACAGAATTTATCAAAGTCTGTAGTGTTTCACTTTTTCAGCCAATATTTCATAATAAAAAAAAAGTTAAGGGGGAAAACTGACTAACCAGTGATCTAAGTATGAGAGTAATGAGGTAAGGAAACAGCCTTTATTCTGAGGAACTCTGTGATGCCAAACTGGCTTTACTCACAGGCACCTAAGTCTATTAAGTCTACCCCGCCTTTTTTTTTTTTTTCATTATCTCAAGACTCTTGGTTCAATATTTTTATCAAAAATATCCTTTCCCTCACAATTGTTTTTCTCTCTCATGGCTTCAGTATAGCATTTAATCTGATACTATATGCATACTAAATGCTGGCTACAGACTATACAGTATTCTTCCTTCAAGGACAAGACGGTAACTATTCTGTACGTAGCTTTCATATAACCTGCCTACTTTTAGCATCAATCTCACCAACACTGTACCTGTAAGTCTTAAATTCTGGATTTCTGTAGCATTCTGAAGGGAGATTAATCCTTCTCACCTTTAAAGTCCCTTTTATCTCTATTCTTTGTTGTAGCTTTCTGTGGTCTCTTTTATAACATTTATATTTTATCTTCTTGGTGTCTTGAGGAAATTTGTTAAAACATTTTGTCTTTTAATAGCTTTCTTTTCTCTTTATTTTGGTAGTATCGACTTATTCCTTTATTATTATTTACTTGAACTTTTACATGTACAGTAAATTAATCTTCTCATCCAAAAAGCTTAGTTTATTCTTTATAATACTTGTATCATATTCCATAAAATGAGTATTTTTAAAATTTATCTAAAACATTTTCTTACAAATATATTTCACATCCTCCACATTTTTCAACTTCAATCATGTGTGTGTGCATGTGTATGTGTGTGTGTGTGTGTATGTGTGTATGTAATTTCACATTATTTCTGTCATATCTAAAGGCGAGCATACCATAAATGAGATTGTTTTGTTACTTGCTGTCTTCTGTAATGTTCATTCGATAAACCACAAAAAGAGTACTTTAGCAAAATATTTTATCAATTCACATTTCCAACATCAATGTCAATGCATTTAACCACACTGTTGCCAGCAATGAGTAGTAGTGCCATTTATAACTTATTGCCAAATTGATATAAATGTATTTAATTGGTGCTTAAATTGTTAAAATCACTAAATTATTAAAAATTGTTCTTTAAAATTTCCTTTATTACAAGTGACATTAAACATCTTTGTACATATTTTGTTGACATGGCGTTCTCTTCTGTGAGTTCCCCATTTGTATTCATTGACAATTTTATTATAAAAATATTTGTCTTTTTCTGAATCATTGGAGAGATTTTTCAAACGGTTAATATAATAAATTGTATTTGTCATATATTTTATTGTAAATATTTTCCATTGCTATTCTATTATTTTTCTTACAGCTTTTATAAGGTGACTTTTGGACACTAATGGTATATTCTTAAAACCCATACATATGTGTGGATGCTGGGTACATTGTTAAAGACAAAAAGGTCTCCCATACAAATTTTACAAAAAGTCTATTTTCGATAGACTACAATGTTATATTTTGGCTTAAAATGTCTTAATTATTTTCACATTTAATAGTTATGTATGTAGTCTTACATTTCCTGTATTATATGAAGAAGAAAATCAATTTTATTTTCTTTTTAGTGAGAAGTCATTTATTCTAGCAAAACTTACTAATTTTCCTTACTTCCTGTGACTTAAACTGCCTTCCGTGTTACATACTAAGTTTTTATATTTACTTTATTCTCTTTTCTGCTTCTGAATTCTGTTAAAATAATCTATTAATTGATTTCTGGGCCATTTATTACATGGTTTTGAATTTAAGGTAATCATTAGTATCAAAAAGTGCATCTTTCTTTAGTATTTCTAATTTTTAAAAATGTTCTTGAATATTTGAAGATGTTTACCTCTCCATGATAACTTTACATTAACCAGTAATTTTAAAATCGAATTTTGTGAAGAATTGCATTCATGTATATTTAGAAACAATACATTTAGAGAGAAAACAACCAGCTCTTAAAGGACCTTATAAGCATCTCAAGGAATTTGCATCTGTTTTTGAGATCACTGTGTTTAAGTACGTTTCTTGAGGTTGGAAATGAAAAGTCTTTGAAAAACAGAAGAAAAATAGTCATATATGAAATTGTAGACATTACTTTCTTTACAAATTGAAGGGTGATTGAAACAAAGGAAGGCAAGCTCTGAGACAGGTAGTTCAGTAATGCAGCTGTTACTATCTTCAAGTTAATTATAAAGAAGGTGAATATGGCCTAAATGAGGAACACAGCATTAAGGGTAGATAGGTGGACAGATTTTAAAAGTGGTCGGATTTTGTGTTGAGCGAGGAATGAGTGAAGCAGTGGGATTTCCAACTTTCATAATTTGTTTACCACATCCAGGGACCAAAATGTAATATACTATCTGTATTTCGTGGAACACCATGTAAATCCAGAGCACATAATACTATGTAAATGCACTTATGACAGAATTATGCTAAATTTAAAAGGCAGTATGCAAAAGTCATAAAATATGTAAACAGAAACAATATACAGAAAAAATAAAATATATCTAACGCCATCATGACAAAGGAAAAACATTTATATATCTAATCATTTATTTTACAGAAAATAATAAAATGATATACAATTAAAAGATACTCCTTTTTTTACTATTGTACATAATTTTTTAAAAAAATACCATTGACTGAGCATTTGCTATGTGCCTTACACCGTGTTGACTACCACTAATATTATCTTATTTACTTGTCACAAACTTCCTTTTAAGTAGGACTATTTCTAATATTCCTCTTTCTATTTATTTTGTTACCAGTTGAGGAAGCTGCTGCTTACAGAGATAAATCACTTGCTGAAAGTCATTTGTTTCCTAGGAGGTGACAGAGCCAGAACTGATTTGGAAGCTAACATTGAATAGCTTTCTTTTTCTTGTATCCTTCACTATATTTTGCTTATATTCACTACTAACTGCTGTCAATTAATAAATGACATCTTTTGGTGCCTCAGAGGAGAGACAGTAATTACAGAAGAATAGAAAATACATCCAGAAACAAAACAACACGCGAAAGCACAATACATTATTTACAAGACCATTACTTTAGAGAACCCTTGACTATTATGATCAACCAAAACAACTGATAGTTGTTGAAGGTTCAACAAAAACTTGGTGGTTACATTTCAAAATCTATGGATCTATGATGGTATTCATGTTCTGGCTGCATCTATCAGTAGTGATAATCCTCATTTTGGTTATAAACATTATAATTATGAATTGGAATATCTTTATTTTCTGCCAAGAATATCATTCTTCTTTTATATGGGGTTATTTGGGCAATTTGGAGAGCTCCAAGTATGAGAAATCACTGTCTTTCATTCACGATTCTTTTGTACAAAGTACCACATTCTGAACCAAGTACCACAGGATATGTCTCAGTATAACTGAGCCTCCAAAGTCCATTCTAATGTTATACTTCATGACCTCTTTCTCTCTTTTCAGCAAATATGGATAAAATAAATTTTCAGGCAACTGGGTTATTCAGGGAAGCAAACATGCTAAATATAGCAGAGTATGATGGTAAGGCTGAGAAGTTAAGAAAATCATCTAGTTCTTGCACATTTACATGAAACAAGGCCTAAGCCTTTCAATTAGAATGAGCTGAAAGCCAAAGTTGTGCTGAGTGCTGTCAGCACAATTAGCATTTGTATTTTTAGTAGTAGTCCAGGCCCCATGAATAGTGCCAGCATCACTTAAGATAAACCTGCTAGTCAGATAATCTGTGCTAAAAATAGTTAACCAAAGAAGAGCAATTTCTCTTTTTGACACATAGTCAAGTACTTTTTAATACAGGATGATGGGTTTTTGGCAGTGAGAGCAGTCAGAAAAAAGTGTTCCACAGTGAGAATTCATTCAATTGGGTTCAGCAAATAGAAGAAAACAAAAGGGGTTATGATATTAGAGTAAGGCATTGCAGCCAAAGGACTTTGAACTCCACAGAACAGCCCTGTATTTCAATTCCCACTCTAATTCTTGTTAACTAGAGGAAGAAGTTTTGAAACCAATTTTAGACTCAGTTTCCCCAGAAAGTGGTGTTAAAAACAGCTGTCTCACAGAGTTATTGTGAAGAAAATGCTGGAACAGGACCTGCACACAGTACCAATAAACATTGGCTTCCATCTTTTCTTCATCCTTCTTGCCCCTCCATCATTTTTGTTTATTCCCGCTTAATATTATGCCTAAGGTAAGAAAAACCACATTCAGATTCTATCAAGCCACCATTGTCACTTTCTCTTGCTCCAGAGGCTACCTTCTACTTCTTTCTTCCTCAGTGAACTCTGCTACACAATCCCCAACCCCAACGCCCCTGTCATTTGCTGCCCATGCCATTTCTCAAACACTCATCTCATGGTAATCTACTTGACGTGTCCCATTTGCCGTCAGTACTCTTGTTAGTTAAGGTATTTTGTGATAAGAGATTCATAGGAAGAAGAGATTCATTTGATGCCTCAGTACAGTAAACGGCTTTAGGTCTGGGGCTTTAGGAATGTTTCCTTAACTCAAAAGCTCTAAAAAATATTGATCTCTTGTTCTTAGCCTCTTATGCAGGGATGTTCAATCTTTTGGCTTCCCTGGGCCCCACATAAAATTCAGTAACACAAATGATAGCTGATGGGCTTAAAAAAATGGCAAAAAATTCTCATAATGTTTTTAAAAATTTATGTATTTGTTTTGGGCCACATTCAAGGCTGTCCTGGACCCCATGCAGCCCATTGGCCATGGGTTGGACAAACTTGCTCAAGAGCTAGAAAGGGTTTAAAGCTCAAGAAGTTTACTAGTACAGTCTCTAGTCGGGTTTGGAGACTGAGAATCTCTCAGCCTGACGGGAAAAAGAGAACTGCTAATGGCATATTTTTATTGCTGACAAATGTTGAGGATGCAACACGGCTTGGAAAGAGATCTGGAATAGCCATTAAGAGTCAGAAGTTCTGCCAGGTGAGCTGGCTCATGCCTGTAATTTCAGCATTTTGAGAGGCTGAGGTGGGCGGATCACCTCGTGTTGGGAATTCAAGACCAGCCTGACCAACGTGGAGAAATCCTGTCTCTACTAAAAATATAAAAAAATTAGCCAGGCCTGGTGGTGCATGCTAATCATCAACTCTGATGAGGAACATCCACAATTCTTCTGCTGGTCTAGTCATTCATTCTTTTTGGAAATGTGAGAGAAAATCTACATTCAAAAATAACTAGCCTGTCTTTTCCAAGATCACAAAGGTCAATTTGCAGGTTAATAGTTAAATGCTTTCTTTAATCACAATCTTTAAGAATAAAACCAACTATTTAAAATGTCTTTCAAGTGACTTTAATAGCAGATGTTTTTCCTTCAAAGAAGCTGTTTTTTTTTTTTCCCTAATGCTTTCCATGAATCAAATATACTATATGGAATTCATCCCTTGAAGTCATGTGTTTCATGTCACCAAAAAACCAAGATGTCCAGGCATAGATGTGGTTGTTTGTCCACTTATTTTTATTTATTTTTAAACTTTTTAATGTCTACATCTTTTTTGATAGAAATGGAGTCTTGCTATATTGCCCAATTTGTTTTTAAACTACTGGCCTCAAGCAGTCTTCCTGCCTTAGCCTCCAAAAGTGCTCAGGTTACAGGTGTGAACCACCATTCCCAGTTGATCTCTATATAGGATACAAAGGTATTCTTGTTCTGTTCCTCAAAATGTCTTAAGATATAATAATGAAAGAGAAGAGAGAGCATACTATCACGCAAGGGCCTTTTGCTTAATCTTCTTGTTTCTTCAAGAAGCTCTCTGACTCAATTTTCTGATTTTAAAATTGGAAATAATGACCCTGAACTCAAAGAGTTACTCTAAGGATTAAAAGAGATTATCTATGTAAATTTCTTAGTGCAGTTATCTGAAACATAATTCAGTAGCTCAATAAATATTAATTTTTCTTTACTATTTTCTGTCATCTAGGACTGACTAAAGTTTTCATATATTCTTTAAGATAATGGAATTCCATGATTTGCCCAGATTCTGCATCCACAACTTAGTTGCTTTAAAAAGATATTACAATAGCACTGGACTTCTGTATCATCAAGTTTAAAATTGTATTGACCAACTAGTAAACAGTTCACTGTGCTAGGTACTGAAAAGAATAATAAAACTATAAAATCTAGTAATGCATACCTTGAAGAAGCTAAAAAAAATCCTGTTGAAAGACAAGGTTCACTTTTTCTCCACTCTCCACAGTCCACTTACACACAAAAATATAATAGCACGAGAAAGGAATATAAGGTAGTGGAGTGGTTGATCTTGATTACCGTCACTGGCAAGGTATTTGCAGTGGAAGTGGATTATATATTAGGCCTTGAACGATTGAAGTTTGAAGGATAAATAGGAGCAGGGAGATTTTTATATTGCAGGAAAATCATCAACTATAAATATGAAGATAAAAATAGGCATACTATTGGGATCAAGAGACTAGTCAGAATAAAAGTGGCCAAGAATCATATCTGAGGCATGGGGTCCAAGGTTTTAAACACATTAAGTCCCAGGAGTTAAGCTGGGAGATTAGGAGTATATGCACTGGGAGACATTGTAGATCCATTAGCTATTATATCCATATAGTTGTTCAGACAATGGAGCCTGAGATCTGGAAATTAATTTGGTAAACCACAAAAGCACAGCTACTTCATATCAAAAAGATGAAATTAATTTTTAGGATTACTTAAGGTCTCTCCAGAGTCTGGGAGTCAGCACACATATAATCCACTGAGTCTTCTATCTGGCCATCCATGACTCTTCCATTTGCAGAGCTCCTGGGCACAACACTACTTTACCAACATTGGTTTGGGAATTGTTTATAGTACTGGGCTCAACAGCATCTGAGGAAGAGGAACCAACTGGGACGTGGTCTTTCTTAGTTCTCTGAGGTCAAGGAGTACCAGTCTTTTCAGTGGAGCAGTAAAAGTCATGCCCAGGTTTTTTGTCATTAGGTATGGGCACTGTATTAATTTCCTAGGGCCTCCATAACAAAGTACCACAAACTGGATGGCTTCAAACAACAGTAATTTATTTTCTTGTATTTGTGGAGGCCAGAAGTCTGAAGTCAAGATATTGACAGGGCTGTGCTTCCTCTGAGAACTGTAGGGAGGTGTCCTTCCTTGCTGTTGTAACTTCCGGTGTTTGCCATCGATCCTTGTTGTTCCTTGATTTATAGATGCATCTCTCTGCTGCTTCTACGTATGTCACAGGGCCATTTTTCTCCTGTGTGACTATCTGTATGCCTCTCTCTCACAAGGATACCATTCATATTGTATTAGGAGTCCATCCTGTACTCCAGTATGACTTCATCTTAATTTGACTACATCTATAAAGACTCTATTTTCAGAAAATATCATATTGACGGATACCAGGCATTAGGATTCCGACCTAGCTTTTTTTGAGTGACACGATCTAACTCAAAACAGATACAACTATCTGGATGGAAATTGCCTTATGAGGAAATTATGCCTTATAGATCAAGATGGAAATAAGTCTTATGTTGATCAATAGAAACAGCTTTGCCTGAAGCTCAGGCATCTTGGGGATACACTAGCAGTGCTGCAAAATTCCTGAGCCTCGATTATATCCTTGAACACTTACTTCTACTTTTGAGAACTGAGTTTTCATTATAAGGCATATTGCTTGAATTTAAAAATGCACAAAATTATGTGGAGGTTTGAATTTATACATCCATTTCAAATTTATCATTACATTTGATTTTCACAACAGAATTTGTAAGTCTCAAATTATTATTGCTAAAGGTTTACATCAAACTTGTTTTCCACATCAGAGTCTGAACTAATTGAAAAATGAAATAAAATTCTATGCAGATGAGCATGTTATTGCCTTATCACCTAATTACAGTCATCAGAGAATATCATCCAGCTTCTTAACACTGACAGACTTACCCACCCCTGGCAGTCAGCTCTTCAGTGGTGCCTCTCTAAGGAAAGACCTCACGCTTTTACAGCTTCTTCCTAAAAATGCTGAAAAGAGCACTTCCATATTATTTTCTATAAATTTACCATTCAAATCACACTATTCCAGTTTTTCTGGAGCAGAACAAGTAAAAGGGTAGAAAGAAGCTAGGAATGTTATCCTAGCTGTGTTCCCATCACCTGCAAGGAAACATCAAAATTAGCAAGAAACATTTGTTGCCAACATTAATTACCAACATTTTTTTTTCAGATAAGAAAAATGAGGTTCAATGAGATAAGGTGATTTACTTAAGCTTTTTTGGCTATCTGCTAATTCTGTAAATATTTCCATGAACCATCATTGCCTTCTCTTTGTATTATACACATGTTAAACATAATATGGTCTCTTTATGTTATGCTTGTCATATGGATTCTGTCATATAGGATTCTTATACCAGCAACCCCTGCTGTCACAGATACATCTTGGATGATATAATTAATTCTTCTTTTATTTTTGATGGGGTCTTGCTCTGTCGCCAGGCTGGAGTGCAGTGGTGCAACCTTGGCTCACTGCAACCTTTGCCTCCTGGGTTCAAGTGATTCTTCCGCTTCAGCCTCCCAAGTAGCTGGGACCACAGGCGCCTGCCACCACGCCTGGCTAATTTTTGTATTTTTAGTAGCAACGGGCTTTCACAATGTCGGCCAGGATGGTCTCGATCTCTTGACCTCGTGATCCACCTGCCTCAGCCTCCTAAAGTGCTGGGATTACAGGCATGAGCCACCGTGCCCAGCTGATATAATTAATTCTTAGAAATCATGCTCTGCCATATTTTCCCAGTCAAAATACAACAGGTTGGCATTTTGAACTACAGTTGAACTCTGTAGTGCTCAGAATAACTGACTCTTGGGAAAATAAACCCTTTCTATTATTTTAAGCGCAAAAGTTGAAACTCATCAAAAGAAGTTAAGGTTGTTAAGTTGCCTCTTCATAGCAGGAGTCTAACCATAGCCACCAATTGCTAACTATTCTGTGATTATAGCTATCAGGTCCCATATCTAGAAAATCAACTCGTAAACATAGTAAGATACCAGTCATGCTTAGAACTGTCTCTTTGTTATTTCACAGCACTTAAACAATCATAACTTATAAATATGGTATTTATTTTCTTGTCTCTATCTTGCATGAAAATGTAAACTCAATTAGGACAGGAATCACATTTGTCATTATTGATTCTTGTTTCCAAGCACACTTTTAGGCAAATCAACACAAGTAAAAAATGACTGAAAAATATATGAATAAAACATTGTTATTTTTTATACTTGTCAAACAATATAATACTTCTTTCATTCATATTTTACTTAGGTGATTTACATCTCTTTGGAGGTCTTAAGGCACTAAAATATTTCTGACAGTTTAAATTTCCTCTCTCTTAGACATAAGAATTCAGTATTGAGAGTGACAGAGTTCTATGGGGATATACATCCCTTGTTTCCACTACTACCCCCACTATATTTATCTTCCAATATATCTTGCACTGTTTGTTTTATTTTTTTCCTAATTCTTAGCTAGTCCTTGTCCTGTTTGGGATTAATCCATTCATGCCTGAAAACAAGCATTTGCAGATACTTGACTCAATTAACTGGTAAAATTTATTGAATGTCTGCAACATTCCAGATACTAGAAATAAAGTATTATCTGGTAATATTTGTATAATGCTAGATTAAAAGTGGGAAAATTTTTTTTGCTGTCATTATTGAGTGTTATGGCCTTGGGTATTATTATTAATTTCTTTCAAAAAGTAAAGACACTAAGATCAAGAAAACTTAGGTTAGTTCCCAGGTTCCACAACCTTCTGTTCCTACTTGGTTCACACTTCATTATGAATAGGAATTTATATATATATATAGTAAGCTGATTGAGAGAATTGACTTTGGAGCTCAAGTGGCTTGGATCCGCACTCTGGCTGGCATCAACACCTGTTTCCTCTATGACTTCTCTGAACTTTGTTTCTTCTCCTGTGCATTGGGAAATGTTCTTTAATTGTGGCCCTTTATAAAGACATCATTCATTTAAAAGAGATATCAATTACCTGGGGTTATTCTGCTAATAAGTCAGTGATAGTCTGAGAATTTTTGAAACTATATGGCAGTTGAAGGAAAATGTCATTACTTAGGGCTCCCATAGCAATTTCTAAGAATTCACTTTCTGCATGGAGAGCTTCTTGTGAATGTAGCTTGTCATCTTCTGTGGCTTTTTTCCAAGAGAACATCTCTATTCTTTTACCTTTCCAGAAGCCCCTGTACTTGGCTATTCTCATTCCCATTTCAACTCACCATCCACAAGCATTTTGTGCATGAACCACTTTATGCAGACTCTATTTTCTTTCGAATGGCTTTTTAATGCTTCTGACCTTGGTAATACATAAAAATCCACTGCCAGCTGAGATTTAATCTTCGTGTTTTACAGACAGCCCTGCCCATCAGACAAAATATCATTATAAAATATTGTGCTGTCAAGGGGTAATATTTTATAGTTTCTTGAGTCTTTCCAAAATCTCTACTGTATTTGTTTGCCCTTGAAACTTTCAGTGAATAGTAAATATCATCCTAGAATATAACCAGTAAACATGTAACTATTCCACTGGGCAAAAAGAATATAATTTCCCTCACTATGAGAACCATATTTTTGATTAAATGATTGTTGGTTCCTAGGATCTAAAATATAAGAATGGATAAGGTCAGGGTGGGCCTCTGCTGGGAAGTTGGAGCACTATGCAGAACTCTGTTCCCACTTTCTCTTTCCTCTCTTCCTTTTTCTCATCTTCACTATTTATTGCTTTTCTCCCAGCCGGATATAGTTGGAGGCAGTAACATGGTGACACATCAAAATCAAGTCTCCAGCAGCTGAATCTGAACAACACAAGGAACAAGGTAAGATGCCAACAGAAGAGGGCCCAAAACAGAGTTCCTGTCTTCCAAAGGTTTTCAGTTATATCCTTATCAGTCTCTGCAACTTCATTTGCTGTCTCCATTAGTTTACTACTGGCTCTGTTTGCAAGGTCATCATTTCTTAACATTATTTAAAAGCCTTTAAATATGTAATCTTTTAGCCTCTGGAGATAACAATCCTAGTTTGTGTTATAAAGAGCATTGCATTTTGTTTTCCCAATAACATTTTCAGATCTCTTATCCCATTAGGCTTTGCAGCATGTAGGACAGGAGATTTTGTTTCAGGTTCCAAATGAGACTTGGAGAAGCTGAGTGACTTATATGAGGCCACAGAGATAATAAGGGCCTCAGCTCTTCTTTGCATCTGTAAACAAACCTTGTATCCTCAGGACACTCAAGGGGATTCTCAGGAAGCTCCTTAAAGTGATAAGTCCAGAAGAGCATCCATATAATCATGGTTCCATAGATTGGTCTGGGTTTCTGTATCTGGGACTGGAAAGGTCTGAGAAATTCTGGCTAAAATATTGGTAACATCGCATTTGCTCTGCATTTTCCTAACTGTGCAACATGTAGGTAATAATTGCAACTGGAAGCATCCTGCAGGTGAAACTGCAGCAGCTTGGGGGATGATTTATTGTCATTGTCACAGTCCTGCCTGATGGTCCCCAGAACTCCAGGAATGGGTGGTTAGGCCATTACAGCAAAAACACTGGAGCCCAGGAAGAGTCAAAAATTTCCTTCACTGTTTTAGATTTTCCCACTGCCTAAAATACTACAGAATTATTTTAGCATTCGATATCTTCAGTGAAGGAATGCTATTCCAGAGTTGCTCTGAATGTTATAGAGGGAGCTATGGTAATTGAGGACATACAGGTATCAAGTATTTAGCTTGATGCTTAAAAAACATGATTTTATTTAATATTAGTAAAATAAGGAATTTATTTTTGCCTATAATTTATAATATGAAAATTGAACGATGGAGGTAATGATTTAATATAAATCAATCAAATTTAAGATTAGCAAGGACAAAATTCTGTTGTAACCTGTTTCCTGAAATACAAGTGCTTCTCTCATATTAACCAATAATGGTTTATTAATCAAATGGCTCTCAAATATAACTGTTTATCTATATATTGAATTTCCTGCCATTTTTTAATGAAGCCATCCTTTACTTTCCAGCTTTAGCTTCATAGCCAGCATATTGCTACCAATCATATCGTCATCCTTTCTCTAGTTTAGAATTTCTTAATGTTTAAGCTTTAAGCCAATGAGTCAATACAAGAATCCATATATAGACTTGTGTTTTCTCCAACAGTGGACTTCATTAGTGCAATAGTTTCATACTGAATTCTGCTAAAATGCAACATTTCAGTATCAACTTTTGAGATTATAATATTTTAAGCCAATCTCTAGATAGTTATGATGTTAATTAAAACTTTAGTTGATTGAACTCCTATTATGTATTTTCTAACATTGTTATGTAATATTTGCAACAAGCCTCCATGTTAAGATTATTCACAGTTTACAGAGGTGTAATCTCAAATTCAGAAGAGTTAAACAATCAGTCAAAGTTGCATAGATAGTAAATGATGAGGCTTCCATCTGAACACAATTCCGGCCAACTTTGACATCCATTGTTGTTCAGTGCTAACTTCAGGTCTTAGAATCAAGCAGTATTTTCATGCAATGCTGTGTAAGCATCTTCTTCATTTTATAAATATTAAGATCTGATATGGACCCAAGCTACAGACAGAATATTAACTCAGAGGTTTTGAAATCCCAGAAAATATGTCATGAAACTCCACGTTTTAATAATATTAAAATATTTTTAGTAAGGTAATCTTATTTTTCATCAGGAGCAAAAGATAGTGCAAGAGTAGCTGATGCAAAATCAATTTGCCAGCCAAAAAAATTGTAACTCTTTCTAGATAAGCCCCTGCATTCAATATGTTGTTAAGCCAGGAAAAATTCCTAGCAATGCAGTGAGTATAAGTTTACATTAATGGGCAGGGTCTTGGTCCAGCCTGATTATACTCAAAACTTATCTTAGATACATTGAATGAATTCTTACTGTGAGAAAATAGGCTGTCCAGAACAGGAATCTGCCTCAAAATGTTAAGATCTATTTGTAAGCTTAGCTAACATTGATGTATTTCAAGATAGGCATAAACTATAAATCCTTGATTAATGTACATGTTGTAGAGACAAGAAAATGTGTAAAAGACAAAGCAAGCTTTTGATCATTCAGGGACAAAAGTTACTCCATGCTAGAGTTGGAAAGGACATTAGAGATAAGTGGGTCTGACCTTTTATCGTATTTTATACATTATAATAGTAATACATTTTTAGGAAAGAAAATGCAAAATCTCTGAAAAGAAAACCAAAAACAATAACTCACCCCCATTCCTAACACACAAACACAATATACTGTGCAGATTTTTTGTCCTTTCTTTCTGTGAAAAGATTATTTTAACACAATTTAAACCACATTGTATATAGTGTTATATATATAATTGTATAACTATATATAATTTGTATATATTTTTTCAATATTATACCATAAACATTATTATATAGCATTATATAGTCTTCCAAATAATAGGTCAAGCAAGATGGCTCATGCTTGTAATTCCAGCACTTTCGGAGGCCGAGACAGGAGGATTGCTTGAATCCAGCTATTCAAGCCAGCCTGGGTGACATAGCAAGCCTTTGTCTCTACAAAATAATAATAATAATAATAAAGGTAGCCAGGCTTCATGGCACATGCCTGTAGTCCCAACTACAAGGGAGGTTGAGGCAAGAAGATTGTTTGAGCTCAAGAGTCCAGGAGTCCAGGAGTCCAAGATTTCAGTGAGCCATGATCACACCACTGCATTCCAGCCTGAGTAACAGAGTGAGACTCTCCCTAAAAATAATAGTAATAATAATTTTAATGTTTAAGTCATATTCTACTTGGTGAAAAGATATAGTTTGCTTAGCTAGTCTCTCAGAATTGGACATTTTCACTATTTCCCATTCGGGACCATCATATAAAATTTTACAACAATCATTTCCAAAATAAAGCTTTTAGTTCCTTCGCATTATTTTTTAAAATTAGATTCCTAAATGTGTTATTACTAGATGAATATACACATATGTTCAAATTGCTTTTCAAATAGTTTGATTACTAGCAATGAAAAGAAAATCTCATTGTCCACACTTTCACTAGTACTGCAGAACAAAAACACACATGCAAAACACACAAATTTGATAGGCAAAACCATTTTACTTTATTCTTTAATACTACTCCCTTTGGACTCGGGCAGCCTTGTATAGTTTGTATGAGGGCATGGTTATACTTACAGGACCACTCTAACCCTCTTCAAGACATGCCTCTCTCCAAGAGACAAGGATTTCACAGGCCCAAATGGAATTTCCACACCAAATCCATGTTACCCCTTCTTGAGCATGATCTGAGTACATTGCACTCTGAAATATCATGCTCAAATAAACTTGCATGCATTTCCAGAGACTCTAGGGGCCCCCATCCCAGGCTAGTACTCCTAAGGACAAACTGCGCGAGGAATGGATAAGAGGCGGCTCTTTGTGGAGACAGTGACATGAGAAAACTATAGACAGAACTTGGTCATGTGGTCTCAGAAGTACACACACATCTACTGTGGCTACACACAGGAAAAGGTGAAACAAATGAGGTGTCTGTGATTGCCATTCTCCATGCCATTATGATTCAGAACAAAACTGTGAGGAATATGAGAATTCTAAATTCAAACTTGGCCTTATCGGCCCCTATGAAGATGTATTTATCAAAGCAGAAAGACAAAACACAGTATTCACAGTTTATTGCTTAGTTTATAACTCTGAAATATTTAGATATATTATGTAGATCTCCATTTTTGTTCTTGCCTTGAGGCCTACAGATCACAGGAGCCAGACGGTTTTTATAGATTAAATAGATAATATATTAGGGCTGCCCGTTTTCCCAAACTTACTAATTTCTATAAAATAAATAGAGAAAGCCTAGAAGGACACACAAATAAATTCTACCAAATCTGTAATGATTTGATAAAGGCAGTATAAAAAGAAAATTACAGAAAAACATCACTTATAACATGATTAATCTTCATAGATGCTTGAGAAAAACAAAACAAAACAAAACCTTTGACATATTCCACACTCCTTGGTGATTTCAAAACCAGAAAACTATAAGAAGGAATTGATGGATACTTTCTTAGCTTGATAAAATGCATTAACATCATTCATAAAGCCAGCAACTTAAGATAGTAAAAAATGGGGAAGCCCTAGTGACATTTTCACTAAGATCAGGACAAAAATCCACCACTATATTGGCTACAATTTAACACTGAATTAATAGCCAATGCAGTTATATAAGAGAAATCAATAACCATTTTCAGATGACATGAAAGTGTTCTTCGGAAACCTTAGGGAATCAATAATGAAGCTAACATACTCAAACAGTAACAGTTTAATAAAGTAGCTGACATAATGTAAAGAAATCTATAACCTTAATAAAATGATAACCAGTTAGGGGATTTAATGGTAAAGAAAATTATATACACAATAGAAATAAAAAAGAAAAATATTTACAAATGAACTTAATGAAGAATATGCAAACCCATATGAAAAGTACTTCAGCTTTCCTTAAATTATAAATTCAGTAAATATCAGTAACTATATCACAAGCTTTCTAGTTACAAGGGTTTATATGGCAAAATAACAAGAACAAATAATTAGGAAGAAAGTGGGAAAAGAAAGCATTTAGGGACACTAGACTTATTAGATATTACAATCTACTAAACCAGTGTGGTATTAGAACATGAACAGACAGACACACCAGTGGAATAAAAGTCCAGAAATAGTCCTGGGTACACAGGAATATAGTTGGCATCTTAAATAACTGGAGAAATATAAACATTTTCTAAACGGTTCTGAAGAAATGGGATTACTATATGAACAGAATAAAATTTGGTTTACACTTCACATTAAACACAAAAATAAACTCCAAATAGATCAGAGAGTTAAATGTAAAAATGAAACCATGAAAGTAATAGCAGAAACCTGTTAATTTCTTTATAACCTTGGTATAGAAAAGGATATTGATTATGAGTCAAAATGGAGATGAACTAGATGCAAATTCATAAGAGTAAAACCACAAAAACCTTTGCATAACAAAAACTGTATAGGCAAAGTCAAAAGAGAAATAAACCAGGAGAAAATATTTATAATATATATCACAGATAAAGAGCTAATATTTCATATGTATTAGTCTATCAGTCAATATATGGGAATTTTAGCTCTATTAATTTAGAATAATTTAATATACAAATGGAATATTAACTCTGTATCCATAATATATATTGCAAATATTATACATGATATATTATTTCTAATATTATATATTTATTTGGAAAGTATATACTTGCAAATATATATACATATATGTATAAATGTCTATTATACATATATAAATGTCTATTATACATATATAAGTATACATATACATATATACATATAGGTATATATGTATATACATTTATATACATATGTGTATATTAATACATATAAATGTAATGTATATATAGACATATAATCTTTAACATTTGAGGAAATTTTTATTATTTTTCTTAAACGTTTTCTTCAGGATTATTTATAAATGAATTATTTTAAATTTAGGGGGAAAAAAGACTCAAAAATTAAATAATGGGCCAAAGAAGTGAACAAACAATTTACATAAAAAGTATTAAAGTTGTCAAAAAGATATTCAACTTTATTTATAATCAAAGAAATGTGGTTTTAAACTACACTGAGATATCGTCTTTCAATTCTCAAACTGGAAATATTAAAGTTTGACAACCTGTTCAGTTGGTGATGTTGTAGGGAAACAGACATCCCATATGTGGTGGGTGGGAATATAAATTGGTACACCACTTACAGAGAAAAATTTGGCAAATCTGTCAAAACTACTTACACATTCAACCCAGTATTCAATTTCTTGTCATTTGCCCTAGAGGTACACATTCAACAATATGAAATAGAGCTATTCAAGGTTATTGAGTCATTACTTGAATTTATGAAATATCAGAAGTAACCTAATGCTTACTTAGGAGAGTTTGGTTGTGGCCTGCCCAGACCGTAGATTATCATGTAGCTGCAACAAATGATGAAATATGACACTATGTGATTCCAGGATATATTGTTGAGTTAAAAAGTATAAAAGCATGTAAGCATGTTTTTAGTATTACATAATGTGTAAGAAAGAAAAAATAAGAAAATATATATGCATTACTTATATTTGTATAAGCAAAAATCATCACCATGGAAACTCACATGAAGAATAAACCAGAAACAAATATTTTGATTATCTTTTGGGAGTGTTTGAGAGTGAAGTGGAGACATTTTGGTGGGGACCTGATACTTTTCTGTTATCTTTTTGTATAATTTTTATCTTGTTAACATTTTTGTGCTTTGCATACTTAAACATAAATTAATGAATCAACAAAGTTGTTGGGGGGTTACTTAAAATAAAACAGAAGCAGAAATTCATAAGCCTATTTGTGTTTCAAATAAATAAAGTCGTAACACTTCAGGGTATGACAGCTAATTAAAAATTAATTTTTGAACATTTCGCTGTATATTCTTAGAGATTTAGAAAACTGTAAACAAATATTGAACTCTAATTGCTAGATTTGTTTGTAGCTGTGGTATGGGTTGATATTTCTGAAATGGCTTTTTGTGTATTCTAGGAATGAACAAATAAGTAATTTTAAAAAGTTAAGCATAAGGAGAGAAGTCTTAAATTAAGCCTGTGATATTGGATTCAAACTAAAGGTATCAGTACAGATTTATGGGTTTTCAGATAGATTAGTTAGATATCCATGTTTTTGCATGTTTGTGTGTGTCTCCGTATTGCATATATTTTCTAGCTATGTCTCCCCAAAACAGGTCTTAGAAGCTATGCCACCTAAGTAGCAATAACTACACCTAGCATCCAGATCTAGGTTTCTTAGTTATATGCATATAAATGGTAAGAAAACAAACAAAAATCACCTCTCTTTTTATAGTAAAATGCCATTCTTGTAGAAGAAAAAGTCAAGTTAGAAAATTAAAATTTGGCAACCATCATGGTAATAATTCATTTAAGCAAAATTATCATACTGTTGGGTAAAATGTAGTGAGAAACAAAATATTTACATAGTCTCAAAGTATCTTCTCAAAAGTGAATTATCAATAACAAGAGAAAAATCTAGTAACTGTCATGGAGATATTGTAGAACATCGCCTTAGCCAATAGACCAATTTAACATCACTATTCATGGAACAAAATTATATTGTGGACGTTCAGATATGATACACAAAGAAACTCACTTCATCACCTTTGGAATATTCCTTCTAAAAATCAGTCACCTAAATTTTCTTACAGGAAAACATCGGTCAAGCCCAAACCAAAAAACACTCAAAAAGAAAAAAAAAAAAAATCTGTTCTTTACTTTTCAAAAATTGAATGTCATGGAAGACAAAGAAAATCTGACCAAAAAAAAAAAATCTATTCTGAATTGGATCCTGAAATACAATAAAGGACACTGATCCTGAAGATTAGAAAAATTGGAAAACGATCTGTAGATTATATAATAGATTGTGCTACTCTTGGTTACAATTATTTTGATAATTATACTGTGATTATAAAGACAATATCCTTGTTCTTAGGAATTTACACTGAAGTATTGAGCAGTGAAGTGGCACTCTGACTGCCACATTTTGTGAATTTATTCAGAAAAAATGACATAAACACACACAAAGTGAAGCAAATGTGAAAAAAATGTTAATACTTGCAGATTCTGGGTGAGAATATTATATAGCAGTTCTTTATGTTATTCTTACAGATTTTCTGTAATATTAAAATTATTTGAAAGTAAAAAATACTAACAACAAAAGAACAAATTACAAGGGTATTGATATTCCAGAAAATAGCATTCTTCTTTTATTTAAGATTCTTGCAAGTTAGGTTTCTGCCTCACTGAGCATCTGTAAATACTGAAATTCGGTACCCAGAAGTGAAACGGGTAAAAATACCAGTGTCTGATGTGACAAAAGGGTGAGATTTTTCTCAGCCCCCTTAATGACTGCCTTTCTTCGGATACTATTTATACGGGACAGCAAAAGCAATAATGTGCTCTCAGCTAAGGGCCTGTTAAAAGTGGGCTGAATCTAAGAATTGATATCTCATCAGCCTACCCGACCATGGTGGCCCACAGGTAATGACAGAGTTGCAAGGTATGTAACATACCTGAGATAGAATACAGTGTTATCCAATCATCTCAAATGATCTTTTACTGTATACTTCATTTGTATGCTATCTTTTAGGAACCACTTGTTTATAAAGTTCAAATTGGGAAAGGTTGAGTCACAGCTTTCTCTTTGAAATCTCAGTACACCAACTTTTTCAGAGGAATAAGTATGTGGGGCTTGTCTGCTTTTGGGGAAGCACCAGAATTATCACAGTTCTAATTACGTAGAAACCATCCAAATAGAATCTATTAGGGCTTTGCTCTGGACTAAGTCTCTGACCCTAAAGAAGGACAAAACAACTTTACTACTTGAAAAATAAAAACCATAAAGGTGTTGCCATCACTCTGGCCACATGCAGTGTACTTCAAAATGAAGACAAAGCTATACCGTAAAATAAGGGTAAAGAATTTAGAGTTATGATTTTTAATAATTATGTCAAAACTTTAAAAAATATCAAATATTAAATGTCTTTTCTTTATACTTTGCTTATGCTTGCATTGGCCTAAACTTATGGTTAGTCTGTTTATTCATAAGATAGTCACATACCTGCCTGGGAAAAATGGAGCTTCCAGGAAAAAGATCCTCAACATGACTTCTAAGGAAGGATACAATGATTCTCATTTTTCTAAGATGTATTAGAATCATCTGCAGTGCTGTTCCAGTTTACTTATGCTCTCTGAGATCCTTATGTACACACATGAAAATGAGTACAGCTAATCTCCATTAAGAAGGACTACCACTTCTGCGGGGCCATTACTAATGGGTTTGTATGTGATTTCTCAGCTGTGTGAATGGTGAGGGGTGAGATGGAAAGATAGGTTAAGGTTTATTGTTCTAAAAATGCCTTTTTAATGCCAAGGAGAGCGTAGATGTATATTCATGTTTGGTAGATTTTCTTATAGACCTCATAATATTTCTTGTAAGATTCCCTCACGAGATGTCCAGTCAAGCCAGAAAATACAGTAAAATGAAGGTGATACCTGAGTATCTAGAATAAAATAGGATAAGGAAAAATTATAACTGAGATCATTATAACAGTGAAACCGTTCCAACCTTACCCGCTCCATCCTGCTTCTAAGCCCTAAGCTGTCCTTGTTCATTCCTGGGTGTAGGACTTTGGCAGGAGCTTAGTTTATAGTTTAATTTTGAAACAAAGATGATACCAGTCATTTCCCAAAACAAACCCCTTCTTGCCTGAGGACTGGACTGCTTTTGTAGGACTAACAAATTAACCACAAGATTAGAAATCATGGTTTAGGAGTCATACAGCTAGAGGCCACCAGATTCTAAACTTTCCCAACTGCTCATAGGGATAATATCATTATTGTAAAACCTAAGATTGGTGCTTCAGGTATTTGTCAAACCCTGTACTTGATGGGGCAGCTGGTACCACCCAGATCAATAGATTGGCTTATTTTGTATTGTGACCTCCACTCAGAAACTGACTCAGCACAAGACAGCTTCCACTCCCTATGATTTCATGTATGACTCAACCAATCAACACTACATGCCCCATTCCCTGGCCTGCTTCCCACCAAATTTCCTTTAAAAACTCCAGTCTCCAAATTTTCAGAGAGATTGATTTGATTAACAACTCTGTCTCCTGCATGGTGCAGCTGGCCTCACGTCAGTTAAACTCTTTCTTTATAGCAATGCTGTGGTCTTTGTGCAGCAGGCAGGAAGAAACCATCAGTCGGCTACAAGGCTTCTTTAAGGTTTAACATGTTTGGAAACAAACAAACAAAAAAAGCATACCTAGGCTTTGATAATAAAACTTCCTCTGATTTAAGTTCTTTCTGACCCATTGAGAGCCTTCTCCTATAATGTTGCTTCTGCCAGGCTTGCACTTGACCTCTGATCCCAGTAACACTGAGGCTGACTCCCTGTTCTATCCATGCCTATCCTGACTTCTAACTTGCATGGAAATCTGACTTTTGAGAATTGGACAGAAAATGACTTTGCACTTACTATGCTATAGTTCATTATTTGTCTTTCTCAGTGTCATTTAATCTGAAGCAAAAATAATAAATGACTATTTTCTCTAAATTTCTATGCTTTTTCCTATCAATGTTAAAAATTTCATGGATTTCCTTCTTAAGGAAATAAATTGTTAATGATTACTCCAGTTGTGTGACCATAGTCAACAATTAAAAGAATTTCATTGACTATGATTATAGGCATTGAATTTCTTTCTTAAATAATTTGATTAAGTGATTCACTAACCTGCACTCTCTTGTGAGTTAAATCCAATTTGAGCCAGATTTTTTTTTAAAAAGAGAGAGATGATTGAGGATCTTAGTGCCTATTCTAGTGCCACTTTACAGATATGAGTATTTATTGGACAATCTCCAAAAAAAAAAAATAAAATGTTTTAACATAAAACGTCAGAAAATCAATATAGCACACTGTGTTTTATCTTTCATGTTGTGAAACTGTCTTCACCTCTAAATCCTTTAGCAGAAAATTACCTTTTCCAAAACAAAGGAAATGTAGCCTTATTTATAATTACAGTCATTTTCACTGGGCTAATAATCAACAACTTCTAGATCACTAGAAACAGACTCTGCTATTGTTTAAATAGGTCAAGTGAGTACTAAAAATTCTTAAAAAGCTTGATTTAGACCTTAAAAAAAAAAGAGTTTTTCTGCAATTTGACTTGTAGAACGTAAGGTTAAGTACAAAGACCCAAAGATCCACTAGAACTATTGCCATGACATAATCCTCATTCCTGGGTCCCTTCCACCATTAACAGGCAACACTGGCAGCCATTTTTAACCAGGAGCATTGAAATTATGATACACTGAGTTCTTGCTGCCGTGACCTTACTTTGCTTACAGAAGCTCTATACATGTTGCTGAGTAACTTGTTTTTTTTTTTTGGTTCTCTTTTTCCAGCATGAGTTTTGCCCCACAGTGGAACTACTGTCAAAATGTCGTAAAGATCTTCCTTCCTTTCTTTTTTATTTTTATTTTCTCAAGGCAGAGTTTCACTCTTGCTGTCCAGGCTGGAGTGCGATGGAGCGATCTCGGCTCACTGGAACCTCCGCCTCCTGGGTTCAAGCCATTCTCCTGCCTCAGCCTCCCAAGTTGCCAGGATTACAGGTGTCTGCCACCATGCCCAGCTAATTTTTGTATTTTTAATAGAGACACTGTGTTGGCCAGGCTGGTCTCGAATTCCTGACTCTGGTGATCCACCCACCTTGGCTTCCCAAAGTGCTGGGATTACAGGCATGAGGATCTTCCTTTCTTTAAAGGAAAGTTTTGTGTTTATCTGCTTCCCCTGGCATAGATAAGGCTTTTCTGCTAAAGACAGACATGAAATATAAAGAAAATAAAAAAGAAAAGTGAGAGACAGAGGAAGGAAGGGAAAGGAAGAGGAGGGGAGAACGGGAAGGAGGAGGGGAGGGGATGGGAAAAAGGGAGGGGACAGAAGGGAAAACTGGGTAAACAAAAAGTTGAATAGAATTTGGTTCTAAGTCCATCCTGAATTTTGTCATTCAAAAATAGCCTTGTAAATATTTGCAAATGAAACCTTAGTCCTGTTCTGGAGAAGTTGTAGGACTTCATTGATTGATTTAAAACATAATCCTAAAAATAATAGTAGGAATAAAACTTAACATTTATCTAGGATTTATATTAGTTCATTGACACAACAAGGATTATCAGAAAATTTTAATGAATTGTCAAATGATTTTCACCTTTTATATATTTTCAATCTAATAGATTCCAGGAGATGGCTTTTTAAAAACAAATCTACAAATTTAGATAGCATAATAAATGAAATGTTGCAACGGCAAGGTTTCATGGATAAATTGCATCTATACATAATGTTATTCATCCAAAAATGTTTTAAGAAAATCCAGGCTAGCAACTCGCTGATCCAAGATTCCTTCTTTATTTGCCTGTGTAACTGTATTCATGCAATCTGTCCTCATAGAATATCCTGTCTTCCTACCAGTGTGTCTCATCCTTCAAGCCTTAGTTCAAATTCTACCTTTTCAGATTCATAAAAGATAATCTTACTGTCTAAACTCACAGTGGTACAATGGCTCTATTGTCTGAGCCATCCTCTTTCTCTTCAGTATTAAAATCACAAGCTCTGGAATCAAGGTTTGAGTCTAAGATTTTCTAAGGTTTGAGTCAAAGGTATGATTCTAAGATTTTCCATACACTACTGTGTGATGTCAGGCTTTTAAATCCTTTGAACTTCCATTTTCTCTTTTGTAAATGGTGGTAGTAGTATTTATTTGAAGATATGTGAGATGACATATGTAAAGAATTTAGCAATATACCACAGAAAATAAATATAGAAATAATAGAACATGGACAGTGAAATAACAGTGTTACCCTTATCATCACTATGATGAATAGTCTGGTTTACTGAGCTGGAATGCCATATATGGGCACATCTTATAATATTTAAAGGAAGACTTCAAGCTGTCCATCTTGTTTGCATGAGGTTGTCTTTGTTTCCCAGCACGTATCCATCCTCAGCTACACTGTTTTCACAGAAGACACATAGCTACTTTAACCAAACTTTCCAATATCAACACAAGATCTGCCTGGAAAGCCCCCTTTCATGGTATTAGAGAGTAACTGTATTACCACCCTGAGTTTCTAATGAGGACCACCACTTCCCACCAGTGATATTTAAAATTTCTTTTACAATAAAAGCCCACTTTGTAACATTTTTAGCAAGTGGTGTTAATTAAATAGTTTTAACTTGTTCCTTTCTCTCAAGCCAGTCTGTAATAAACCTGGTATCCCTACAAATCTTCCATTGCCTTGCTCATCATGGTTAGTATAATAAATATTTTGCTTTCATGACCATTGGCGTCACTCACAAGTCTTCAGTTTTACTCTGTCTCGTCTAGTACTTCCTCTCGGGTGAAATTGTTAATAAGCAGTGAGATGACCAAAGATGAGATTCAAAAACGTGAGGCCTGCAGCTTGGTTAAGCCATATTACAGGGGAGAAATCCCTGAGTAATTCACAGCTGGGCTTGTTTCCAAGAAAAAATTCAGCCTCTATTTTATTTCTTGACTCTCCATTAGAATGGATTTCTACTTCAGGAGAAATAATTCAACTTTTAAGAATAAAATGATAGTACTTTTTTCCTTCAGTTCCAATATTAGACCTGAGGGGTAAAGTCTATGTTTCCCAGTGAAGAGAACACAACACCATCCACACTCACATATCATTGATTGTAGACTGTGCACTTTGCTGGTCTGATGTCAGCAGTCAGAGATGGAGGCCTAATTAGAAAACAAACAAACACACAAAAATAATCAAGAAGCATCTGAGAATTTTTATGGAATTAAACTATCATGCTGTTGCTACTAAAATAAATAAAAATACTATTTCTTTTAAAACTACCTGCTTATATTTTAGTTAAAAAGAGAAAGAGAGAGGGAAAGAGTTAAAATGTCAGCCTGCTATTTTTTCCTATAAAGTCATAAAGCTTAATTCAAAAATTTTCTGGAATTTATAGTGCCAGAGGCTAAGCTAAAAATAATTTCCCCTCATTAGATCTTGCAGTTTAACCTCTGAAGTGGAAGGTCTGTGACAGATACATCAAGACTCCAGCTCACAAAAGCACCATTCAAAAAGGAAAAGAATAAAGAGGAGCTGTTGCTATTAAATGACCCATAGAGAATCAAACAGAAAAAGAAGACTATTTCTGTAGCTTTCTGGGACTAAGCATACTGTTCCTAGGCCGTTCCAGGTGGATCACTCCTGTCAGCTTCAAATGTATCATGTGCTAAATGAGCATGAAATTTTATATGGAAGCAAAGCTTTGGAAGCTAACCTTACTAGAAAATGACAGAAATCTTGGTGGAGGGGTGGGGGTGGTGGGTGGGGGAGAAACATAGGTTTTGCTCAATAACCCTAGTGAAAATTAATAATCATTAATTTTCTCCTTTCCCTATCACTGAACAAAGCTTCTGTGTCATTTCTGTAGAATAAAGAAAAACAGTGCCACAAAGACTTTACTCCAAGCTACTCCTGAAAATCTGGAACTAAGGAGGAGGAGTAGGCTTAATTCCTGAAGTAAAGACTTCTAAATTTTAATATTGTTCTTCTTTATTTTTTTTTTACTTTCATGATCCCAGAAGGTAAAATGCTTATTACATTATTCTAGATTCTCCATTCATATTGAAGAACAGAGCCTAATATTCTGCATTATGTTCATAGTCGTATTTGTGATCATATCATTAATAGGGGAAGAAGAGAAGAGAATCCATGTATTAGTTAGCATTCAATTAGGTAAGTAGAGCTACTATGAGTGATATGGTATAAGGGGTATAAGAGGAATTAGACCATCCACAATTGTGGAAGCCAATGAAAATGTCTATGAAAATTGCGTCTCTGTCTGGTAGGAGCGTGAAATGCTATAAATCTTCAGAGCCAGTAGTTTGGAAGAAAACCTGGACATAAAGTTGAAAAGAGTGAGGACAAACTGTAATCCATAAGGACCAACTGTAAACAGTATCTGTCTTTTAATGCCTACAACCTTGCTGGCTTGGGCAATCTGCAAAAGAAGGCGGCACTCTTACACCTGGCTTAGGACTCAAAAAAATTGAAAGACAGACTTGGTGAAAGCTGGAAGAGCTATGGAGCCAAATCCTTCCCCACACCAGCAAGATGAGCCAGCAGATTAATAAAGCTATGCATGCTCTACCACAGTTCCTGGCCCTATATCTATGTTGAGAGCTCAATAGCTGCTGCTTCACTTTTGCCTTCCAAATCTCATGCAAATTTCTTTTGGAGCCTACCCTAACAGAACCATCCAGGGAAAAAGATTATTGATATTGACATAGTTCAAAAACCACCACAAGACACACACATATATGTATATTTATATATAATATATATGTATATATATATATATTTTTTAAGACAAATTTTCGCTCTTGTTGCCCAGGCCCAAGTGCAATGGCGCAATCTCAGCTCACTGCAACCTCCGCCTCTCGGGTTCAAGCGATTGCCCTGCCTCAGCCTGGAATCACAGCCACCTGCCACCATGCCCGGCTAATTTTTGTATTTTTGGTGGAGTTAGGGTTTCACTCTGTTGGCCAGGTTGGTCTCAAACTCATGACCTCAGGTGATCCACCCGCCTGAGCCTCCCAAAGTTCTAGGATTATAGGCGTGAGCCACCACACCTGGCCCACATAGTTTTTCAACATCACATTTTCCAGGCTCTGCCCCAATTTCTATTCCATTTATCCATTATATTAAAGCAATTATCTGATAAATTATTTTACCTTTGAGAAAACTAAGATTCAGAGAGTCCTACTAATTTTTAGAAAACTTCTAGAAACTGGCAGAAATCAGATTAAAATTAAGACCAAGTATTTTGACTTTAAATTGTAATTTTTAAATTTTCCCTTATTAAAATTAGATGATCCGCAATTGAATACCTTTACACAATGAATCAGTAGCACATGGCATATCCATTCTGAGCTAAGAGAGCTCACTAAATGAACTGTTTAGAAAGATTTTTTGGTAGGGATTAGGGAAACCAGCAAAAGACAGTAAGTTTCCCGGTACTGGCAATAGTAAGAAGTCATTACAAACCCTTAAATTGGAAGATAGAAGTAAAGGAAGCAGTTACTGTTACCCAAAGCGGATAACGGTAATATGAAAAGGGCTACTGTGTAGGAACTGAAGCTTTTGGTAAAAGGAACAGCCTCTAGTGCTCAGAAAGAAGGGAACAGAGATAATAAATACCCCAACCTCACTCTCCTTCAGCCTTCTAGTACTTTTGCTGTCTACTTGTGACTTCTGTTCACACAAACTCACCAGAAATCAATGAGTTAAGGAGTCTTTTTATGCAATCTATAGAAGTCAGTATCCTGGGGACAGAGCAGGATGAAAAATCGTGGAGATTGACCCAGAGTGGCCAAGAGAAAATAGCTAGCATGCATCAATTATTCCAAGAGTAAAGCATTAATAAAGATTTTAGGAAAACGTTTTGTTTTACACAGACATAAAGCAATAGCACGTTTTCCTAGGTAGTACCTAAACTTTCTTAGTTACTATCTAACAAACCATCTCTATACTTTTCCTCATGGAACATTTTTCGAATTCTGGTTTTATGATGAGCTGCTAAAAAGAGCCAAGGTAAGATCAAACTTTTGCTAGAGCTTCAGCTTCTAGTGGGAATATTTTGGTAAAAAAATGGGGGGATGTTGGCTGGCAGGGGAACAATCCCTTGGCCCATGAGTAGATCATCAAAGCATTTGCTTCTTTAATAAAACATCAAAGGCTACTACATGCTGTAGGGCATTTCTGAGGCTGACATTAAGGTGAGCTGCAAGTGCTTCACAGCAGAAAACAAGAGAGAAAATATTTTGTGAACCTTTTGAATTTTTTCTAGTAAGAGTTTTCTACTTATTTTCTAAGTATTCATTTATGGGTTTTCTACAATGTACAGTGATATATTTTAAGGTCTGAAAGTTGAGATTTTCTTATTTGTTGCTTGGAAAAGATTTTCTAGATGTTGAATCAGAACCTCAGCAATACCTGCCCAATGTCTGTGGTAAGTCACCCTCACAGGTAGTAACAGGAGGAGGATATAGCATCTTTCTACTTCCTGTTAATACTGGGGCCTAGGCTCTCATCCATCATGGTGTTAACTGCAAGGAAGAAGACAGTTTAACAAGGATGGATACTGTTGCCAAGTTAACAGCTTCCTTAGGCTTCAGTTCCAGCTTAAGACAGTGTCTATGCCAGATAGTAACACAACTACACAATCACACAATCTAATTCATGGTGTATAATTGAAGCAGAATGAATAAACTGAACTTTTTAGGTTTTGATTTCTAGAAAATTGCTCAATCTTTTAAAACTTTCATTTCATCACCTATCCAGTAAGAACCCTTTGTTGCTTAATTTGCTTTTTCTAAATAATAATTGAAACAATATGTATAAAACACATATCAGAGGGTAGGCAGTACAAATGAATGCCACCTGGGAATTCTGGGAAGATGGTGTCTTGAATGTCTTTAGGATTCTCTCTCTTGCTTATGCCAACCTAATTAACAGTCATCTTTTCTGAGCTGAGTGGCTATTAGGGCCAGTAGGAAGGCCAGGCATCAAGGCATATGGGTGTCTTCAGGTTCAAAAGAAGGGAAGAGATGGAAAAGGAAGAGAAGAAAAGAAGAGAAAACTATAATAAGCAGGTTATTATATGTGGAAATTTAACAATCATCTCTGCTTACAGAGAACATACTAGAGAAAGTTACAGAATTAGGACTGTAAGGAAGGAACGCAAATATAAAATATATCAGTGGGGAGTCAATCAGGCCAGTACTGGAATTGATGTAGGAACCTTCCAGGATAGGGACGAAATCAGGGAGAGGAATAAAAACATCATTTTTTAACAGAATTAACTGATTTCATGTATCTTACTGTGGGGGACTACATGTTTCATAATCTACAGGAGTATATTTGAAGAACAAATACATGCTCCAGAAAACCAAGGAAAACTAAAAAAGACAAAGGCATTGAGTTCCAGCACAGAAATGTGAGTTCTAGATATGTTTGAGGAGGAGTGGATCTAACTAAACAAGCAGATTAAACTGCTAAAACCTAAGGGAGAATTCTCTGAAAGGAACAGGAAAATAGACTTTACTGTTGCCAAAAGATGTACAGCCGAAGCAAAGGCTGCTCAAGGCACATCACAATAGCTGAGATAAGCAACTGAATGTCTTTAGGGGTTCATGCCAGATGCATTATTTCTCAGTAGGTGCCTAAAATACAGATTTTAGGAGCAACTGCAGCTTCAGTTCAAGAATCTCTGAAGGGTGATTTTCCAGCTGAAACAAATGAAAGATGAGTGTGAGGTTCCCCAAAGAGGTGGTTTCACAGGCCTAACAATTCCAAATTAAATGGCAGTGTCAGTAGGAATTTTAGCAACCAAGTGAAAATTCTTGCTCACAGTGGGAGGAAGAAGCTCTGTGAACTAGTCAAGAGGGGCTAGATTGTGCTGTGTCAACATTTGGTGACTAAACATAAAAGGCTTATTTTGTACTAATATATAATGGAAGGGGGCCGTTGTTCTACACTGACTTTTATTGGATCCTGGCTGATCTTGCACACTGAAACTAGAGGCCAAAGTTGTTTCTCTTTCTTCTTTCCTTTTTCTTTTCTCTTCTTTTCTTTTTTTCTTTATTTTTCTTTTTACTTTTCTTTCAGAAAGGGTCTTGCTCTGTCACCCAAACTGGAGTGATGTGGTATGATCATGGCTCACTGCAGCCTTGAACTCCCAGGCTCAAGCAATCCTCCCACCTCAGCCTCCTGTGTATCTGGGACCATGGGAATGTACCATCCTGACCAATTAATTTTTCTTTTTTAAAAAATTTTTGGTAGAGACAGGTTCTCACTATGTTGCCCAGGCTGGTCTTTAATTCCTGGGCTCAAGCGATCTTCTTACCTCAGCCTTCCAAAGCACTGGGGTTACAGATGTGAGCCATTGATCCTGGTCCTGGAGTTTCTCTTAGTGAGTTTTCATTACTTCAGGCTGGGAATGATTTTCATCATTTCACCCTGCCCATGGGCCAAATCTAGTCACATGATTCTCCTTAACTGGAAAGCAACTAGAAAATGTTATTATTTATGTGCCTACACAGGAGAGGAAAGTCCAGTCTGTGTGAACACCAACTAGTAATCTTTGGCATACCATATTACTAGGATCATCCCATACTCAAAGTAGCACTGGTGAGCCAGGATCATAGAACCCAAAAGGAAATAAAAATAAGGTTTGAATTTTATGGATAAAAACCAACAAACAAAATCAACAATAAACCACTATGGAGGCTACCATCACTGCAGATCATCAAATGCCACCCTCTAAGAAAACAAAAATTATAAGTGGATTCCCTACTCCCAACAACTACATGGTATATACATTCTACCAAACTAATTCCTTCACCAATTTAAATTTATAGGTTATGAACTTCACACAATTATCATAGATGACAAGTGTCATGGAGAGGAAGAAATCAAGAATAATCTGTCTTTCCCCCTTCCTCACTCAGTAATGAATCACTCTTACAACTTTGTCAACATAAAGTACAGGGCTCCAAACATTTTACTGTTTAGACTGAAGACTGGTTCATTTAAAAACTTTTGTTGCTGTGGAATTAGTGGCATGATTGTTCAATAAATTCTGGATTATCTAGCAAATAATACTATTAAAGATTTTAAATTGTACTAACTCAGTTTGTAGTTTCTAAAATAGTCATAAGATTTTTAGTAGTACTCATTTCATATTGCAGCTTTTGAAAAAATTAAGTCTACTAAGTTATAAAGAACACTTTTTGGCCAGGACTGAGGAGAATAAGGAATTAGGTAAAATACCACATTTGTTTAGACTTCATTTTTTCAACAAAAATAATAGCAGGTTATTTTTCAACTATAAATTATTAACATTTCCAAACTAAAAGCGATTATGATAATGAACAACATATACCCACTCTTAAATCCATTCATACACCCATTCAACACCCATTCATACCCACTCATACACCCATTCAACACTTGTTAATGCTTTGTGCTCTCTCTCTTTCTCTTGCTCATTTGCTCTGTCTTCTATCTCCACCTTTCAATCTCCTTGATGACCATTTCAATAAAAGTTGAAGAAATGATAATTAATACAAATTTTGCATGAATGGAGACATACTCCTGAACAACCAAAATGAAACTATTGCACCTGGAGAAATTGAAAATGACTTCCTAATAATATATTATTAGGTCCTTCAAGCTAGTATAGTAGTATCCAGCCAAGTTTCCACTTTGCATTTGATTGAAATCTCTTTTAATGTAAGATAATTGTAATTGTCTTTCTTCTTTCCCTTATTCATTCTCTCTCTCTCTCTTTCTCTCTCACTCTCTCCCTCTCTCTCCCTCTCTCTCTCTGGACAGGGTCTCACTTTGTCACCTAAGCTGGAGTGTAGTGGTACAAACACTGCTCATTGCAGCCTTGACCTCTTAGGTTCAAATGATCCTCCTGCCTCAGCCTCCCATATAGCTGGGACCATAGACACATGCTACCATGACAGGATAATTTTTTGTAATCTTTTCATAGAGACAGAGTTTTGCCTTGTTGCCCAGGCTGGCCCAAACTCATGGGCTCAAGTGATCCTCCAGCCTCAACTTCCCGAAGTGATGGGATTAGAGTCATGAGCCACGGTGCCAGGCTTGTCATTTAAAAAAAAAAAAAAATAGCATTGACTTTTAAAGGAATAAGACCAATTTTTTCTTTATTTCAATAGATATTTCATTGTTTCCTTAAGGGTCATTATATCTCTTTATATATTACTGATTTTCTTTTAAAATGGAAGTTAGATCTAATAGCCTGATTATACTCAGGTTATTTCTTTGGTCCGGAATACTTTATACGAGGTGTTTGTTTTATATTACATTACATCAAGCAGGACATATAGTTAAATAAATTGGATCACTTGTTTAAGGTGTTTTCTGCCAAATTTCTGTATTGTAAAAATGAAAGTTTCCCTTTGCAGTTGTAATTTGTGAGGTGATATTTTGGCAGTGTACAAATATTTTGTCCACAAATTTTGCATTTTTTTATCATCCAGTGATGATCTTTGCCCCACACACTTATTTTATTTTTCTTCCTTCCTTCCCTCCCCCTTTTTCCTTTTCTTTCCTTTCTTTCCTTTTTCTTTCACTATTTTTAATTTTCCTTTAGCTTACTTTAGCTTCTATTATTTGATTTGTCTGTTACAAATTATATCACTAGACTCTCACCTTTCCCTGTGAAAACTTCCAGACTTTTACTCTGCTTTCCTGTGTTCATCTCCAATATCTACCCACTTTTAGGGTGTCATTTCTAATTTGTCAGAGTATTAAGTTTTATGTATTACTGTCCTACTCTTATCCTCACTAAATGGATTCAATTCTTTAGATGAATTTGAATATTTCAGTCTATAAATAATTTGTATACAAATAAAAAGTCAATTGTTAAACAAAATTTTGTTAATTTTCTTAAAAAACTCTTGATTGAATTAAGCTTATTTTTAGTAGGTTCCAAGAAAGGCTTGTTGAATAATTTTTTTTCATAAATTTTCTGCATTTGTGCATATTTACATCTGTTTGATTATAGCCTTAATACTTTATGGATACTTGTCTGAATAGAAAGCAATTGTCTTACAGTGTCTTTCCTTGGTGTTCTTAATTGTGTTTCTTTGCTGTTCTCTTTTTCTGTGTGTTGACGTTAACATTTTTGAGGCCAAATTCAATTTCTGTTTGTTCTACTTGGTTTTCTCATTTTTTAAATGTCTTGTTCTTTTTTTATTACATGCACACTTGAGAGTTATTTTCATTTTCCTTTATCTTTTTCATTAAGTTGAAGCTTTCCTGGCATATGTCATAGAGTTAAATGTCTTGAGAAATTTTTTCTGCTTCATAACTGGATTATTAACTGTATAGATAAGAAAATTCTTTTATCTCAATAATGTTTTCTCAAAGTTTCAAATACCAGTTCAATTTATCGTTTTGTTTTTCCACTTCAGAAGTTTTAATTATACACATGTTGGTTATTTATTGCCTATTTCGTATGTGTGATCCTTTTTCATTAGCAATTTCTACCTTCTTCTTTGTTTTTGTTTTATAATAATCATCCCATTCACAAAGTATATTCCCTTCTTTGTACACCTGGTCATGGCTTTTCTTTCACTTGGTGTCATATAATATAATCTGCATTTGTTGTAGAAGATTCTGGAATATTCTTCAAGGTCTTTTTTAAGTAATATGAGCTCCCATTTCAGATTTCTGTTACTTGTCACTTTTCTAATTTTTTAATCTGTGATTTAATTTTTTGTCTTATTTCAGAATTTTTAAAATCTAAAATTGCTTTATTATATTTACCATATATTAGAGTGCTGTGTAACATTACCTTCTACTCTGTAATTGGGTGGTGTATGTTTTTATGTATGAGCTTTTACCTGCTGAAGCATTTTACTCTCTCTCTCTTGTTTTTCCTGTAATCTAGCAACTTTTCAGAGATTCTAGGCTATTTTCACTTTTCTTCATTTGTTTTAGATTTTTTCTGAATGAATTATGTCAGACAAATTACATTCGTAGTTTTCTAAATTATTTTTATACTGTTTGCATGGGAAATAAAAATTCTAATTTATTTTATTTTCTTATCTGTACAGTTCTGAGGAGGAGGTTTGCATAAATTAGCATTTAAATATGGTACTACAGAGTATTTTCATGTATGCAATGTATTGATTTTACTTTGAATAGGGTGGATAGAAAAGATCTGTTTGCTAAGGTGTCTACTGGAGAGAGAAACTAAATGAAATAAAACCATAAGTCCTTTGGTATCTGGGAGAACATTTTGGACAGAGGGAACATAACTCCAAAAACTCTGAAGTATAATCATGCTTGATATGTGGAGAAAAGTAACCATCTAGTATAGCTATAACAGAGAGAGCAAAAACTTAGAGCAAGACCATTTAATGCCTTAATGAAGATTTTAAAAAATGTATTCTGAACTCAGTGGAGTGTTCAGAGAAAAGGGTAATATGATCAAAATTAAATTTTAAAATATTCATTCTGGATTATTTTTGAAGAATGCATTTAGTGGGATAAGAGTGGACATTAGAATATCAGTTGGAATTGACATTTCAGTAGTTCTAATCTGGTGATGGCAAAATGGACTAAGTAAGTAGCAGAGGAAGTGATGACAAAGTAGAGCAGAGCAGGTTTAAGTGCAGAAACTGTTGTATTGGACCGAGTGTAGAAAGTTATCACCAAGACAAAAGTATGCCAGATTGCAAGGTCATTTATTATGCTGGCAACCACAGAGGACTCACGTCTCTCCAACCTGTGGTGCCAAAAGGAGGGTGCTACGATTTTTATACCTGAAAAACCACCTTGGGAGTGGGAGTGAGGGGCGGGGATGGGGATGAAAAGGTTTCGGACATTCCAAGGGCTAGAGGATTCTGTGATTCACCTCCTGGGTGGAGACAAGGGCGGGGCTCTCCGGACATTCCTAGGTCTAGGGGACTTTTGTCATTCTGTTTGTTACCTCAGTGGTTTACAGAAGTCAAGATATACATTTGTTTACACATTGTCTGGGTGGTGATAGAAGTCACAGATTTTAGCAGTTACTGATAAGAAAAGGTAAGTAGCTTTACATAGTTTTGCAGAACAAACTAGCAGTTCTATTTACAGAGGCGAAGGACAGTAGTTATTGTGAGAATGGGGCAGCCATTTCAACTTATTTAAAAAACAGTTTTGCATTTTATAAAATAGTTTTGCTCCGGTTCTGGCTCTAGGCCAGCACAATATCACAAAACTATTAGTTTGGTTTTATTGTTTTAAGTCTAAACATTCACACGGAGATGTTAGTCAGGAAGTTAAATTCTTAGGTTCAGAGGAAAGATCAAGAGCAGAGAGAAAAAACTGGTGTTTTCCTGGCCAGATACTGGAGGCAAAATGACTGAATTAAAAATTATCCTAAATAGAGTAACATTATTTCTACTTTTTAAATATGTGGACCCCGAGTTCCTTTTGGAAACTACTCTTTCAGGGAAGGAATTGTTCCATTTGGCTTTGTTTTTCCACATTCTAAATATTGCCAATTTCTATTAAATGTATGTAGAAATTATAAATACGTAGAAGAATTTTACATCTATAAAGCCAGGGATCAAAGCTGAATAGCCCTTTAATATTCAGATGTCATGAGAGGTGCAAAGATGAATCAAAAGCAGACCCTGATTTTAAGATGTTTACATCATTCCACCATTTATCAGGGGTGGAATACCATTTCATGGTTACGTGATGAGATGATTAATTTATTAATTAAACAGAAACAGATAGTATTCTTTTACCATGCATAGAGAGATTTATGTGTCTTCTAATTTTTTTGGTCATGAATGAGCAATTCAACTTTATGAATCTTAGAGTGTTTTATTAATAATTAACACAATTGGCCGGGCGCAGTGGCTCACGCCTATAATCCCAGCACTTTGGGAGGCCAAGGCGGGTGGATCACGAAGTCAAGAGATCGAGACCATCCTGGTCAACATGGTGAAACCCCGTCTCTACTAAAAATACAAAAATTCAGCTGGGTGAATGGTGGCGCACGCCTGTAATCCCAGCTACTCGGGAGGCTGAGGCAGGAGAATTGCCTGAACCCGGGAGGTGGAGGTTGCGGTGAGCCGAGATCGCGCCATTGCACTCCAGCCTGGGTAACAAGAGCAAAACTCCGTCTCAAAAAAAAAAAAAAAAAAAAAAAATTATTTTACCAATGTAGTTGCTTATTTTCTCTTTTATATGGCTCAAGTTACTCTCTCCCTTAATAATTCATTAAAAACATAGCAATTGTTGGTTCGGGTTGCAAACAACTGAGTAGCTTCCACTAATAAGGAATTTATTGGAAGAACATCAAGTACTTCACAGGATTGACATGAACATATGTAAACTAGGTTTGAAAACAGACATGAATCAAGGAAGTATAGGCTATTGAAAAGTCAGCCAAAAGAAGGTCATAGAAAGTTTAATTAAGGATGCCATCGCCAGACGCATATGACTATGAAATTCCATTTTAGTATCTTTCTGTAATTCAGAAATCATTTAGTATCTTTCTGTAATTCAGAGTCCTTGAGAGAAAGTCTAAGGGGCCAGGTCATCTCTCTGTGTTCTACATCACTGGGTCTCAAATTTGGCTGAATATTGGAATCACCTGGATAGGGGTTTGTGTTAAAATACCAATGACTAGGACTCATTTGCAGAGCTTCTAATTTAATGGTATGGAGTGCAGCCTAGGCAATAGAAATTTTTTGAAGTTCTGAAGACAAGTCTGATGTGCATTAAAATTTTATATATACTATTTCAGATGGTTAGAGTCCACTTGCTGAAGAAACACAAGAAATATTCAAATAACTCCTACTTATATATTAGTTAATTGATTAATAAATTATTTTTAAAATATAGTTCATACTCCTTTTAGAAAGTTAAAAAAACAAGGATAAGTATCTTACGAAAGTTACCCCTAATTCTCTATCCAAGGGTAACTTCTGTAAATGTTTTCATTTATCTCCCTTGATATTCTACTATGTATGTACACACACATCTCACACACACGTGATTGATTTCATATTTTTATACATAATTTGGTCCATAATAGTTGAAGTTTCATGGCTGCTATGTCGCTAGAAGATATTTTTTTTTCTTTGTTGAGTTGTGCTTTTTAAAGGCCTCCAAAGGTTAAGGATTAATACAGTTGATGAACTGTGGATATTGGTAAATTGACATTTCAAAGGGAAATGACATTCAGCTATGCTTTAAAATGCACTGTCTCAGTGAATTAGTATTTATCTGTGTGAAAAATCAGTTTCTCTTATGATCAGCCACATCAATCAGACTTTGTGAATTTTTCTCATTTGCCTCTTTCTGGATCTTTTTTCTCTCATTTTAGACTTTTTGCTTAAATGTATTTTTTTTCTTTAACTTTTTAAAATGAGAAATGAAAGACATTTAAAAACTGGTGCTTTATTAAATTTTTAACTGACTCAATATAAATAAAACAAGTGGGTACTTTATAATTAAACGGTTTTATAATTTATAAAAACTTAATTTAAATTATATATTTTTAAAAAGTTGTTCGTGTATAAATAGCCCCAGAGAGCATAATATTTCTCACTCATCTTCAATGCATAGCCAAGATGTTAAATTCACAATCAGTATTCAACTAATTTAGGCTTTCCACATTGGATAGCTTGAATATATTTACCTCTATGCCCTCACTATACTATCACTCCTCAGAATCCTTATTCTTGAGATGTTTGTCATGAGACTCTACAGACATTTTGAATTGTTTATGCAGAAAAAAATATATAAATGGTGAGTGTGAGGAATGAAAATATGTATTCAAAATCTAAATTAAAGCAAGTATAGGCTATTCCTCTTTATGCCGGGCCAGACATAAAATATTCAGTAGGAAGCGAAGGCACATTGTAGACCACCTCTCTCAACTCCTCACTTGATAGATAAGAAAATTAAAACTCAACAGAATAAACTATACATCTCTTATTACATATATTGTTAAGAATAAAACAACTGCAATCTCAGTTTTATAATTTCTAATTGAATAACAATTCCAATACTACAGTGGCAACTCTAATTATATTTTCACAGATCTGTGTTCTGTTTGCACCATCGGAAAATTTGGGCTGTCAAACCCATTGTACTCATCAGTTTAACACTGAACTATTGTCTGATTGATTTGAAATTCTAGCAAAAATGATAGATGAAAGGGTTCAGGAAGGAAACATGTTGTGGTGATTTAGTATATTGGTGAATAAGAAGTTATCTGTACATAGTCTATGCATCTTTTCTGAGATACCTTAGTAGCTGAGTATTTGATGATCAAAAAGTTGCAGTGTTCTCAGTACAGATGAAAATCACTGGGATGAATAATGAAATGGCAACAAAGCAGCATTCTTAGAGAACCTATTCAATATGGGGAGATTTGGTGGCTTGTTACCTAGTGGCTATTACTCTAAGACAACTCTTAGCATAGTGTGAGGAGATTCTAGGGTAAGCTACAGAACCAGGTTAAACTAACTTACCAATTCAGAGACATCAAAACTGAGCCTTCATGGATAACCTCTGTTCCAAAAATGTAAATGCTAGTTGCCTCAATTATATTTTCAAATTTTATTTTCTCCAAAGTGTTAGAATAAAATTTTTATCATTGAAATTAATTTTTCAAAGCCCCCAAATTCAAACTTTGTTAAACTATAATTTTTTCAAACAAATGTTATGATTACAAAACTACATTGCAATATTCATTATGGTTGGGCAGAAAACATGAGCTAGCCAATGATTCATTGCAGATTGAAATTAAAACAGTCAGTCCCCAAAATAATAAAAGACAAAGAAAAACTAAAGTTATCTCCAAGAGAGAACAGAAATGTGTTAACACCAGTTCTATATAGTACTGAAATATATGAATGCAAAGTTTTAACTCTGAATATCTGGATCCTGGCTCTGTTCTATGACAAACATTTGCATGACTGAGAGAACTGAACACTTTTCATGCAACTGTTTTAGCATGTTTTTTGTTTTGGTGTCTTCTACAAGAACTGCATGGCAACTTCCTTTTTTCTCCTAATTTTACCATAGACAAAAAGAGATAATTTATGTTAATCAAAAGCATTCTCTCTGGAGGGTGGGGGTCACTGCCATTTTTTAAACTATGGTATAAACATTTTCAAGAATTGATCAACACTTGCTGCAAATCTATAGTCTGTCCTCAGCAGGCATTCCTTGGTAAGAGGAGTCTCAACGGAGATACTGGGCTATGTGCCTTGATTCAGGAGACCCAAGGAGACAAAATCCAGTTTTCCCGTTTGAGAGGTGACTAAAATGAGTCTCAGTTATCACTGAGGCTCATTTATTAAAGTAGCCCGCCCAAAGTCACATTGTTAAATGTCGCACCGAGGCATGGCTTGGCTTGAGGCCCATGGCTTCCTTCCTCAAAACAGCATCTTCATTTAAAATATAGTATCAGTATTTATATGGTGATTTTTAATTCACAAATATTTTCTAATTCATTTCTCTTTCTTTGCATAATTCTCTGTCTCTGTAGCCATCCATGTTAATGTTGAATATTTTTAATTTTTATGGTGTTCATAAGAAAAGCCCAAAACTATTCAGGCTTAAATATGTAAAGTAATCTTATAAGCAAACCACTCGAGTATTGCTTGAAGAACTCACCACTCATATCACTAATTAGAGTTCCTAAGAAATGAATTGCATTTCCTTGCCTAAAATATTGTTATAAAGTGTTACTTGCCTGCCTATTTCATAACATTTATTAGTCTGGTTTTCTCTCAGATCTTTGTTAACTGTGGCCGTCAGTCATCACAATCACTGACAAAAAACGGTCAGCTCTCAAGACTCATAAACCTATTTGTCAGCACTTTCACCAAGGAATGGAGCATTTCAGCAATTCATTTTTTAAATAATAAATTTGGAGGACATAGGAAACAGAGCTTTAGTCCTTTGGAATTCCAGAATCATGATCTTTTGCCTCTTTTTGCAGTAACAATACTCTTTCCCTATTGCATCCAAAAATTTCCTGGTGATTTGCCTGTCGCCACATGTATCATGCCTTTTCGCCATTGTGATTTGCTTACTATAGGTACATGACCAAAGCCAAGTTAATAGAATCCTCCCTTGGAATTTCTTTCTGAGTTCTTTTTCTTCATTGGAAATGAAATTGTAAAGATATGACCTCTAAGTAAATAAAACCACTATCCAGGGAGAAACCAAGAGGATTGAGAGAGAGGCATGCTGGATCCAGTTTTAATTACAGTAGTCTCTAAAGCTGCATTCTTCCTATGATATTACTAAACCACATCTGGTTTTCGAAAAAATAACTTGTATATTTTAAAGTATTGGTTCGTTCATTCATTCATTGATCAAGTGCTTCTATATGTAACAGGTTTATTGAATAATACACCTGACAAGATAAATTTGTGTTAATGTTCATCTTTTTCTTTCTTTCTCACCATTAAACTTACTCTATAAACTCACCCTTCTTTATGCTTAAATAAAAACATGGGCAGATCCAAAAGCCTTTTCAGTGACTCTTAGATAATAAAGTGTCAAATCTAATCTCACATTATTTAAAATTTAGAGTTTCCCTCTCCCCTTTATGGGTTAGCCTGGTTCAGGTTTGGAAGGCTGAAATATTGTGGAGAGTAATCATGTCTTTTCTATGCTTCATTTCTTACTGCCCACCTTTTCCACAAGTATATCTGACGCCTTCCATGTTGGTGTTGAGAAAAAGGTTACTAGAGAGGAAAAAAGGTGGTATACCTGGCCATGATGTTGAAATCTGATATTGGCATCCTTTAAATGTAAAAACAATACTGTCAGTACTTTTTTTTTTCCTTGAATTGCTTACATGGATTTTTGTTCTAAAATTCTCCTTAGAATTTAGGAATCTCCAAGTGCTTACCTCATCATAGATTCTGCCTCCTCAGGCACCTGATTTTGACTCTCTCATCAGCCAGTGGTCTTCCTATAGCATGAAACCCACCATGATTGCACATGAGTGACCTATTAGAATATTATGTCACATTAAAGACAAATAAGGCAAGAAAGCCAAGAGCTACTAAACTTGTCATTTAAAGTAAGTGCACACATACATTGAGGTCCTTTTGCCTCTCCAGGACATTGTTTTGAAAAAGGTTCATTTTAGGACAATTCAGCAATTCACTTCCACAAAAATCTCATTTGTATATTCCTCTGAATACACACACATACCCCCCCACACACATACACACCCCTCTTCGTACACAGAGATATGCAGTTCACTTGTAATGCACGTACCTCTCTTTGCCACACTTGCCAACAGAGAGAGCTCTAGTTTCAATCTCTGTATTAGAGCTCTCTAGAGGGACAAAACTAATAAAATAGATGCATATATAAATGGGAGTTTATTAAGGAGTATTGATGATCACAAGGTGAGGTCCCACAGTAGGCCCTCTACAAGGTGAAGAGCAAGGAAGTCAGTCTAAATCCCAAAGCTGAAGAACTTAGAGTTCAACGTTTGAGGGCTGGAAGCATCCAGCATGGGAGAAAGGCTGGGAGGCTAAGCTCGTCTAGTCTTTCCATGTTCTTCTGCCTGCTTATATTCTGGCTGCACTGGCAGCTGATTAGATTGTGCCCACCCAGATTGAAGGTGAGTCTGCCTTTCCCAGTCCACTGATCAAAATGTTAATCTTCTTTGGTAACACCCTCACAGACACACGCAGGAACAATACTTTGCATCCTTCAGCCCAATCAAGTTGACACTCAATATTGACCATCAATCTCTTATTTTTAGGTATTCAAGCAGTTTTAGGTGATAGCACTACGTTCCCTAAATTCCAAGGAGCTGATTTGTCAGTGGTCCTCTTGGAATCCTTTGATTCCTATTATTGATAAAGGAGGAGAGAAATATCAGAGCATTCCAAAAACTCCCTAAAATATTTCTCTTGACTCTTCACCTGTTTTATATCGATGACATGATTAACAGACTAAGGATGATCTAGGGCTTGGCTTTAGAAGACAGGCTGCCTAACATATTTTATATTGTTTTCCACCTTCAACACTGTCCAAACTCTGACCCTACACAAAGTATTGCATTTAACACTTTGTTTTACTAGCAAGAAAATAATTTCAATATCATTTGTTTAGGTATTCACGTATTTATTGATCATCTACTATGTGACAGACACATACTAGGACCTTAAACAGTTTCAGACAGTGTGGTCCTGTTTTAATCCCTGGGATGACAGAGGGCTTTGCCACATTGAAGAAAATAAGGATTTAAGAGTACTGTTATTCACATTACGTTTCTTTGTTCACTCTTAAATAATATATAGCTGAAACAGGTAGATGACATGGAAGTATGATTTGTAAGACAAAGCCATGCAGAAATGGGTAGGTAGAATCCCCTGAGGTAAAACTTGGCTACAGTCTAGTGTTTTTCACCATACAAAATGCTTAATTTTTGTTTGAATAACTTTAGATGGAATAAATAATCCCCGATTACAATATTCACAAATTTTATTTCTTTCCTGGCCAAATAAGCCTTTGATTTTTTAAAAAATCTTTGGACCAGCCCTTTACATAAAAAAAAAAAAAAAAAAAGAAAACTTACACCATCACATCTTCATCATTTCCTGAAGATCCTGCCACTAATTTGAAGAGATTTTCAATATTGTAGCTACACAAATATTTCTGTTCAGAAATAATTTACTTTGTATTTTTCACCCCCGCCAAATGACATAGAGACAGTGATACCTGAAAGTTCCTGGGGAATTGCCATTTTAAATAAATAAACTCTTCTGAAAAGGGCTGAAAAGGCATCAATGTTGGAATGAGGTACAACTCACTTTAACAATACAAGGGCCAAAGGTCATCGTCCTCCCAGTTTTTCTCCAAATAAACCTGAGCTCTAGAAGATAAATATGTGCCATTTGAAAACATAGTAATGATTATTAGTTATTCTGTGTGTTTTGAGTAGGGTTGCTGTTCTTCCTTTTCTATCATGGACTTGATACTTTTGTTCAAATTCCAGTCACAAGCTATATCAGAAGAAAATTATGAAGGCTCTTTAATGGAACTATCTGCAGAATATACCATGTAAGGGTACACAATCATAACCTGGTGGAACCAGTTGTATTGTGTCACCTTGGTGGGTATAAGCACAAGGTCTTACTAAGGTTAACCCTTCCCATGAGTGACCAACTGGAGTACTAAGTCACGGTATTAGTCTGTTCTCAAGCTGTTAATACAAATATACCTGAGACTGGATAATTTACAAAGAAAAAAGATTTAATTGACTCACAGTTCAACATGGCTGGGGAGGCCTCACAATCATGGCTGAAGGTGAATGAGGAGCAAAGTCACATCTTCCTGGCAGGCAACAGAGTGCGTGCAGGGTGTGCAATGGAACTCTCTCTTTTCTTTTTCTTTTTCTTTTTTTTTTTTTTTGAGACAGAGTCTGGCTCTGTTACCCAGGCCGGAGTGCAGTTGTCTGATCTCAGCTCACTGCAACTTTCCCCTCCAGGGTTCAAGCAATTCTCATGACTCAACCTCCTGAGTAGCTGGGACTACAGGTGCATGGCACCATGCCCAGCTAATTTTTGTACTTTTAGTAGAGACAAGATTTCACCATGTTGGCCAGGCTTGTCTTGAACTCTTGACCTCAGGTGATCTGCCCTCCTCAGCCTCCCAAAGTGTTGGGTTTACAGGTGTGAGCCACCACTCCCAACCAGCAATTCCCCTTTATAAAATTATCAGATCTTGTGGGACTTATTCACGATCAAGAAAACAGTACAGAAAAACCCGCCCCCATGATTCAATTACCTCCCACCAGGTCCCCCCCATGATGATTATAATTCAAAGTGAGATCTGGGTGGAGACCCAGAGCTAAATCCTATCAATCACGTTAAAGATAAATGAGGTTAGAAAACAAAGAGCCACTAAATTTGTCATTTAAAAACAGCAAGTTATGTCTGTAAATTTTTACTTAATTTGTAAAAAGGAGCATTTGGTGAACATTTTAAATAATAGGAAGGACTAAAATAAAAGTTAAAATATCCCTGTCCTTCGTTAGACCCCACCTACCATGTCTCAGACGTAACTGCCAGTAACTATTGCTTATCTGTTTCTGGTATATTATTCCAACACATCTTTAGCATTTATTTGAATTTTATAATTTTTTTAATTAAATGAGATAAAAATGTACATGATATAATTTTTAAATTTGCTTTTTATTTTTGTTTAATAATATATCTTAGCAATCTTTTCAATTTAGCCTAAGCAATTTGAATTCATTATTTTAATGGACCATAAAATAATAGCTAACCTAGGAAATCATTTCTATATATCAAGCTCTTTGTAAAGTGCTTTACATATATTAACTTAATCCTCAAAGCAGCCATATGATGTACGAACAATTATATTCCAATTGAAATAAATGAAAGAAAAGGAGCAAACAGAGGTAAAGTAGCATGTTTAAGGTTATATCACACAGGTAGCTGACATTCAAAGCCAGGGAGCCTGGCTCTTATACTGTCTTCAATAATAGTCTTTTATTGATCCCATTAATGAACCACCAGTTTGGGGGTGTTTGTGTGTGTGTGTGTGTTTGTATGCACAAGCACGCGCACACATGAAAGAGAGAGGAAAAGAGAAAGCAAGCTTGTATTTTGCTATTATAAACAATGTAGCCATGAGCCCCATGGTATAACTATTGGATTAAATTTTGACCATTGGAATTGCTGGATTAAATTTGTATGCATTATATATATAGCATATGTGTATGTGTGTGTTTATATCTACACACACACACATAGCATATGGGTGTGTATATACACACCCATATGCTATATACAAATTATATATGTAGCTTGATTACATATGTATAACTTATTAAATATAGCTGTAGCAGTTCCTATGTGTGCACACAGACATACATATACATGTACACACAAAAAATGTATCCCAAATACTATACCATTGTACCAGTTAAGGCTCCTGCTTGGACCTTTTACCATTATCAATGGCTTTTAGACACAATTTTGAAATGCTTCTAATCTGACAATTAATAAATACTATATATTTTCTTTTTATTTCTCTTTAATTTCAAGCAAGATTGTGTATCCATAGAGTATATGGGATATGACCAGGGGAGTCAAATGATATCCAACTATATTACAGCACATAACTATACACAGCAAAACTAACTGAACTCCTGAAATAAATGGATGATACTTTACCAGCTTGGAGGTTATTTCATCAATGTCTAATGCTGTTTCTCTTTGTATGCTAAGTAAAGATTTTGTTAGAAAACTACCTACAAGAAAACATAGTGCATTTACTTAAAAGCAAGATTTTCAATTAAATTTTTGGCCTAGGCCTCTTTGGCTACTAAGAACTGCTTATGTTCTGTCTGATTCTCTCTCCTTCTCTGATTCCAGAACACATGCAGGTTGTACCTGCTTCCCTCTAATGTAAGGCCATGACATATTGCACCTAAATGGACTTAACAAAGTTAACTTCATTAGAACAAAGACCACTTCTCCAGATGATTCAAATCGACCATGGGCACTTGGAAAGCAGATAGGAATAAAGACCAGAACCTTTGAAGAAGTAAACTGCTAATACTTTCTTGGGTCCAATCTGATGCTGTGAACAACAGAAGCAGTTGGCAATCAGAGTGAGTTAGGATAAAAGTTCAGATCAAACCGATTCTTTCCAAGATGCCCAAGGCATATCTGACCTAGGACAACTGTTCTAAACTGGAAGTTTGAAATTTGAGTTGCTGGATCAAAGGCATATGCATCGTGTGTGTGTGCACATGTGCACATACACACAAGTGCCACATATATAAAAATTATATAAGTAACTTTATATGTACAGCTTAATTACATATACTTATAACCCAATTTATATATATATACATATATATGTATACACACACACACACCACACATATATATAGAAAAAAGTGGTGTTTCCAATTGGAAAAGTAGACCTTAAAAAAGCAACTTTCCAATAGGTTGCTTTTAACAGAGAGATGGCCACATTTGGGTAGAAGTACCCTGCATTGAGATCCATTTTTTTTTCTAAGAATTCCAATGTTTGTATCTTCTAATACATATGCCTCTGGCCTCGTGGTTGCTATCTACTTAATAAATCCATGGCTGCTTTCTTCTTATAGTATATGGCTTCTTGTTTCAAACTTTAAGTTTTATTTCAGCCTCTTACCATTTCATGAACAAATAATAGATCACAAGTATTTACGTAACTAAGAAATCATTTTAAATTTCAAACTATTAATCCTTCCAACCATTCCTGGTATAGGAAAGATTGACTAATAATCCTTGCTGTGCTGCTGGTGGAATTACTGAATATTTCAAATAAGAGATTATTTAAAGTAATGTTGCTGAAAGGAGGAGGCTGGGTAAGTGACTTGTTGATTCATTAGCCTGTAGTTTCTTATTGTTGCATATTATAATAGTGGAGCAAGAAAAATGTCATTTTCTGATCTCTGTAGGGGAAATTCTTTTTTTAGCAGATGTCACCTGAAGGCGTTAACAACCAGAGCATTTTGTCTTGTTATGTTGTCAGATTATTTCAACAATTTTTCATTGTTAAAGATAATTTCATTGTTAAAGTAGCAAGTAATCACTAAAGAGATTTTTAACAGAGGAACTGCATAAAACTTTGTGAAATTTTTTTTCTTGACAAATTCCAATAAGCCTCATTGTCCCATTTGCTGCTCCCATGTTCTCTGCAAAGCTACCATCCTTCCCCCTAATAATAATAATTACCCTCTTTACAAACAATACGTTTTTGCCATTTTTAAAGAATATTCATGTGTATTATCCTAGTTGGTGTGTCTAATTCTTCAAAATAGGCACCTAAGGCTCCATCTCCCATATACTCTTACAAAGTAAATTTCTGACATATTCATTACTTCTCTCACTCAGTCAAAACAGAATCTTCACTCTTCACATGATAGTCGGCAACACTGTTATGTGACATGCAGAGTGAGCTGTATTTATTATGAAAGGTCTTACTTTGACAGGCCTCCCTTTGTACAACAAGTCAGGTCATAGCAAAGCACTATTAAATGTTGAGGGAATGACAGATTTTAAGAATATTTATTGAGTCAATTCCTTGTACTAGGTAGTATACTGAGATCTTTGAAAGCATTATTTTATTAATACTCTCAAAAACCAAATGAGGAAGATGTTATCATCTTCAGTTTTTAATGAGAAAAGTGAGAGTCAAAAAAATTAAATATCATCTTCAGTTAGCGGTGACCTAAGAATTCTGTAAAGTAAAAATTGAGATTTTTTTCTGATATCAACTCACAATTAATGAGAGCTGAGAGATGAGAATAATTTATAAAGAGAGAGTTGTTCCTGGCAAGCAAGAATTGACTACTCTGATGGAAGACCTCAATATTTCTGAAGGAAAAAGAGGTCAATCTGCCAGGAGGTTGGTTATAAAACTTTAGACATAGAAGCAAGCAAATGGGATGTCCACTCAATGAACATTCTAAGGAAAGAGAAAATTAAACAATGGAATTTAAATGCACCAGCCTTATTTAGGAGGCCATCCATGTTGTAGAGATGGATTTGTTAAACTACGTAAACCTGATGGTAATTAAAATTCTGCTCATCTAGTGTTCCTTGTTCAGATTCCACATAGCGTCCAAATTATAGTTTGGTTTTCCATGAAGTCTACCAATAGAGATAAAATAATAAAGACTCATAGTTCAAACAAGTGGCAATTATGTTTTAAGTAGAAAATTAATAAATCAGCATTCTTATTCTGTACTTCAGTGTCATAAGTTTGTTAATGGCAATGTTTTCCTGAAAAATTTATTTGCTCACTCACCTTAGTTTATTGATCTTGTATGCTTGAGGGGTAAGCACTGAGCATTGAATAGTTCACTAAGGTATTAAAATAATTAATACACAATAAAATTTCTACAAACAGTAAGGGGGAAAACTCCTGAAATCATGTTCCCTCTCTTAGCCTCTTGTAAATAATAATATTTGAGCAACTAATATGCTTCTGGCATTGTGTTCATCTAAGATTCATGTGAATGCTAGTTGAAATATATTACAATGTTACAATGCATTTTATAAGGAAACTGAACGTCAAATATAAACAGAAGGTTTAATTTCTTCTGGTTTAATGTATATCACAACTAGATGCCTCAGTGGCATACCTTAAATCAATTATATTTCAATCATAACACTTTAGTGTCCTTGAATTCTGCTTTCAAACCACTGCATCCACCAAATTTCTGTTGCAAATTTCAAACCCCTGCATCCATCCAAATTTCTGTTGTACGTCACTATAAGAAGTTAATGCCACTTGTGGATGTCTGGCATCAACTTTTTTTAGTGACCTACAACTTTACCATGCCCAAGGCTTCCTTGTCAGACTCAGAAATGCTTAGACAGTAGATAAGAAATCCTAATCTTGAGGCCCCTCAAGAAGAAAGGACGTCTAAATCAAATAACAGGTCTATCATAAAACTTTAAGAGTCATCTGGAAGGTAGATACTTCTGGCATAAGAATGGTTAATGAATGAGTGACAAAGAGCAAATAGCTCAGAAAATATGTGTGTGTGTGTGTGTGTGCGTGTGTGTGTGTGTGTATGTGTGTAGAGAGAGAAAGAGTAACTTTAAAAACACTATTTTCATATAGATCCTGTCTTAATAATTCTCAATCATGAGCCTGTATATTACTAAAATTTTAGTTGCTTATTGAAATTAGCAAGTAAAATTTCCTTAGAGAGAGGCTGAATGAGTCACTCAAAAAACAATTGCCACAGTGACTGAATCGTTCTGCTGTAGTGTTTTGCCATCCTCAGTTACCATGCAACTTGTCTAGAAAAAAAAAAAAAAAACTATATTCAGTCACCAGCAATAACTAGGAAACAAATTGGATCTCACTGCTCAGTAAAGCTCACACAGCAGCCGATATGTGGCAGTGGTTGTGCTTAAAACCCGAATAAACTGGTGATTTATCTAGGTAATTTTCCTATTTTAGTTACTCGACACACACGTGCACACACACACACACACACACACACACACTCTCACACTCAGGAGAACCCAGGGGGTGGAGGCTGCAGTGTGCTGATATATAAAAAAAATGTATATTTTTTAATATATATATATTTTAAATACATATATATTTAGTATGTAAATATAATAAGAAAAGAAAAAGAAGATAGGACATGGCCAATTGCTTCTTCTATAGTTATAGAGCTTGGCTTTTGAGTAAATAAGTCTAAAGAATTAAATTTTCATACTAAACTCTGGAAAGAGATTAACATTTGCTGTAGAATTTTGATAACCTTTAGATAAAACTACTACAAAATAACAGATACATTTTCTTTTTCAATGGATATTGGCCTTGGCTGTTTATCAGTAAAGGACTTGCTGGTGAGAATTCATGTATTCAGTTTATTCAGCAATTGGTTATTTAGTGTCTAGCCTGTATCAAAGGCCAAAGCATGGCATTAGGGCTATGTCTTAAGTCTGAACCACTAAGATACCTTGAACCTAGGCAGGTATACAAATGGAAGAATGAACAATTAAAATTTAATGGGATGAGTTCTACTTCTATTTAAGAGCCTAGTCCTACCACTCACAATCTATGCAATTAGGAAAATTGCTAACCTCTCTCACTCTCGATTCATCTCTATGATAATTAGAGACAGTGTAAGAGGAGCAGGTTGAATAGTGACTCCCAAAAAGGTATGTCCACGTCCTAATCTCCACAACCTGTGAATGTTACCTTAGAAAAAGTATCTTTACAGATTTAATTAAGGATCTTGAGATCGTCTGGTTTATTGGAGTGGGTCCTAAATCTGGTGACAGTTGCTCTTACAAGAAACATGAGGAAGTGGCAGATGAGGATAAGTAGACCAGGTGCCGTGGCTCACACCTGTAATTGCAGCACTTTGGGAGCTAAGGTGGGAGGATTGCTTGAGGTCTGGAGTTCCAGACAAGCCTGGCCAACATAAGGAAACCTCCTCTCCACTAAAAATACAAAAAAATTAGCTGCACAGGGTGGTATGCACCTGTGATCCCAGCTACTCAGGAGGCTGAGGCAGGAAAATTGCTTGAACCCAGGAGGTAGAGGTTGCAGTAAGCTGAGATCATGCCACTGCACTCCAGCCTGGGTGACAGTGTGAGACTGTCAAAACAGACAAACAAAAACAGGATAAATGACCATGGAAGCAGAGATTAAAGTCATGTGGTCACAATCCTAAAGAAATCTGCAACCATTAGTAGCTGGACAAGGACAGAAACAGAATCTTTCCTATATCCTTGGAAGGAAGTATAACCCTACTAATACCTTGATTTTGAACTTTTGGCCACCAGAACAGTGAGTGAATACATTTCTGTTGTTTCATGTCACCAAGTTTATGGTAATTTGTTACAGCAGCCCTAGGAAATGAATACTGTTAGAAAAGTCCCTCCAAGTTACCTGATGCTTGGTAAGCATTTAACAAATCATAACTAGGGTGATTAGGATGATGATTACCTTGATCATGGTACTTTTCTTTTAAAAATCAACAGATACAAAATATTTATTCAACATGCACAGTCTTATAGAAGACCTGTTTTTAGATTTTTGACAGGCTTATAGATACATTTTTAAAATATTTACATTAACATGCCTTCTAAATCTGTTGGCAGTTTTGTCTAGGACATTTTTTATCTACATATTCACAGGCAGATTTACCTACTAAATGGGTTTTATTTTGCTTTCAGAGTAAAAAGTGAGAAAGAGAGAGAGAAATAGGATAGATGAGATTAAATATTTAGCAATTATACATACATTAGAAAATAGCTGGTGCATTGATGTAGGCAAGGACAAGAATAGCATTGGCAAGTACAACTCACTGACTCACAGAGTAAGAACTGGTGAGTATAGAGTCAAGAAGAGATGGTTATAAATATAATTAACATTGTTTTACATGGGCTTATGGAAATTCTTCAATGTTGCAATTCATTCAACTTCCAGTTGCTGATAAGACTGGGGCATGACATGCTGTCAAGGCCACTGATGTCTCATGTTCGACTGGAGGAAGTTCTTTGTATATATAACAAAATTTATGGGTGTGAGATTTCAAAGATTAGCCCTAAACCTTGACATTCAAACCTGAAAGCTTACAAGATTACAACATTTTGTGAAAACAATACTTGCTAGCAAGGAGATTGAAATTAGCTTTTTGACCATTTTTTAAATTAAAATGTTCTGGTGTGTTTGTGTGACATATTATGAGTATGCTAATTACAACAAGTGATACCAGTGTTTTTGAAGAACAATTGTTACTTTGCCATGGAAATTCCTTAATGAAGAACTTGGTTTCTTGAGATTAGGAATGGGATTATCTATAAGCAAAGATCAGATAGGAATATCTACCTTAAATACATACTAGGAATCCTATAACTTTTCAGAACCGTTGCCCAAATAATAACGCCTTCACAGAATTCATTTCAAAGACACAAAGTCTAACACTGAAACAGCTTTAGACTCCAAGATTTCCACTACAATATAGGGAAAGCTTTGAACCACCCACTGTTTAACACTAGGGTAATGGTTATACAGTGACACTCAAGTTTGTGATTATATTTGATAAACTGGTGGGAAAAAATAATTTTGAAAAGAATGTTATCAGAAATCAATTTGAATGAGTCACTGACGATGGAGCAGGTAAAGAGCTCATTCTATGGGGAAAATAAAGCAAATATCTCAGGCTTCCTCATGTAATAAGCTCTTAGGACCAAAGAGGCGGTTGAGTCTAAACCTGTCATTAGAGAATAGGCTTAGTCTATTCACATGGACTTTTGTGTGTATTTCCAGGATGAAGATCATTAGTAAAAATTAAAGCTAATACACCTCTCTATTGTCAGAACATAACCAACAATACTTCACTGTATCACAAGAAAGATATTCCTTTCTACTGTACTGTTGATTGCTACACTAGTGTGGTACTCATGGATGCTTTTGGGAATTTATGATGGATTCTAGTAGCCTACTTGTGTACCTAGAAAGTACTCCTAAAAAGTTACGTACTTTTGAAATAAAATATGTGACCATTTAAAATAATTGTCAGAAGAGCTTTTAATATAAATAAAAAAGCTTTCTGTAATCATATGTTTAAATAGTATCTGTAGGTATATCTTTCTGTTTATTATTGATGCAGGCTAAAACACTAAATAGATTTTAACCACATCTAGAGGTTATAACTTAAAAGATGAACTAAACTAAGCACCTGAAATTAATTTTGAATTGCTATGTTTAGCTACTAGATTACTTTCTTATTTTGTAGGCTTTATGACATCAATATTTTAAATATCTCAAAGAATAAAGTTCAGGAATTTACTTAATTTAATTATTTTGATTGATTTACTTGAGACAGTGTCTCACTATATTGCCTAGGCTGGTCTCAAACTCCTGGGCTCAAGCAATCTTCCTGCCTCAGTCTCCTGAATAGTGAGGATTACAGATACATAACACCATGTCAGCTTATTTTAATGGAAATTGTTCGGGGGGGGGAGCTGGAAATTTCAAATGTTAATTTTTTTTAACATTTTAATTCATTTATTCAACAAATCTTTATTTTGTGACTATGTACTCTTCTAAGTGCTGTCGATCAACCAATAACATTTTAATATATTAGGTAGTAATAAATATTTTCATTAAAAAATAAAGATGATAGGGAATGATAGGTATGGTCAGAAAAATCATGTCTAAGAATAACAAAATGATCATTAATTTTATTTGTTTTCACCTGTAGTTTAGTATATTTAAATACCTTATGACAGATAGCCATCCTGAAAGTAGAGAAATTTGATTTTATAGTTCCTCTTAGCTCTTAGTTCCATCAGTTGAAGAAATTTGAGAAAATTTAAACTGAAGGAATACTACATGTAGTGTGTCTGTTTTAATAGATATTTGAGTATATATGTAACAAATGAAACCAGCCAGCCAGCCAGCCATTCTGAAAATCAATAAACATCTACACTAAACTTTATATTCAAGAGCTGAAAAAATTCTTAAATTTCCTGAATTTAATGCAAAAAGAGATGGCTGCTTAAATGTTCATTAGGAAAAAAAGACTTTAGGACACATGCAAGTGAGTTACAATAAAACCAATGTTTGGCAACCATTCTGAAAAACTTTGCTTGTCAAGCATTTGTTTATGCCCAACAGCAAGAATGTTTGCACACCCAAAGAGGTGTCAGTCATCTTCCAAGAAGTAATAAAAGGGCCTTACAGTGAGTGTGCAAGGAAGCCAATCATGCACACCTTTTCCCAACAGCCAGTTATTCCAATCAGGTTTTTTGTTTTGTTTTAATTTTGGAGAGTCAGTTTTGAACACTTACTAGGTTACTATTGCCTACAAGTGTAAATTGAGAGCAGCAGAAGCTTTTACTGGAATTGAATTCAAAATTTAGAATGAGGTACATATGACTTCAGATTTGAGAAAACATTACATATATATGGAAATGTCATAGAGAAGGCAAATAGTGGTTTCAAGTAAACCTCAATTCAAAAGTGCTAAGGAATGTAATTTTGAATCAATGGCTGAATTCTCCCACCAATATTGACACCTGAAAAGATGAGCCTAAAAGCATAAGATATATCAATGGAAAGGTTGTCTTATAATCTGTTGTTAATTCACCAAAGCCACAAAAATTCTTAATAAGGATAGTACATTAAAGAGATGGTAGGCTACAAATGTACTAAAATGAGGAACAATAGTAGACAGGAATAAGCATTCATCATTTACATTACTCTTCACTTTCAATTACCTACTGTTGCTTATGAGTGTCATATTTGCCATTACTAGTGATAAGTCACATTTGCCATTCCAGATTGCAAGCATTGATTTGTAATTGAGCTGCTTTTCATGAGAGAACTGTATGTATTGTGCCCCAGGGTGACTGACAGCAAGGATTAAATAACAAGAATATGAAAGAATAATAATTATGGTATAAAACAAGATTAGTTACAAAGTAGAAAAATTGTACAGTTCTAAATTAGCTATTCAAATTATAAAAAACTATTACAAATCCAGCTATTTGTTTTTATTAAGTGTTTCAGATGGCTAATGATTTTTATAAGAAATATTGGATGATGCATCTAGTTTTATGTGAAAATAAAAATATTAAAATTTTTTTATATATTGTAATCACATCTTAATTAAAAATACATTTTAAACGTGCTAAAAAATTAAAATCTGTTATGTGTAAAAATTTCTGTTCCTGGCTATGATGCAGTCAATGGTACTAGATTAGTCTTCCTGCCATAATCAATTATAAACTTGGACAGACTGTGTATGGCACCTGTTGTCAGGCAGTGGAAAACTGGCAGCACAAGACTGTAATTTCTAAGTAAAATGTTCAAGGTAAACCCTATGTTTGCCTTGCCCTGAGGAAAATTTCATAATTCCAGTGCAGCCATTCAAGCAGCACTGAAATCCAGAGCTCCAGAGCCAGAGATTAGAATTCAGGGAAGAGCTAAAACAACTGGATTCAGCTAGATAAAGCACTATAAAGGAAAAAATCTGTGCTGAGGCAGACTACAGAATTTAATGTGGAGATTCTCTACAAATCCTTGGCTGAGGACTGGACTCCTCATACCTAGGAGACTACAAGAGACTTATCAGAGAGCAACTGTGCTAACCTACCCTGTATTAGCCTGGCAGACTCCATCTTGCTAAGAGCCAGAAAGAGTCCATCTTAACCTACACCTCACCCCTCCCGCCATTTCTCCCTTAAGTGCATACCTGGGTCTTGTTACTGTGCTGGGTCACGCTGTACTTAGAACTATAAAAAAATATAACTTTGTAACCATATCCTGCTTGGCAAGCCCACTTGCTATTGTAAATATCCCCCTTAATTGTATAACAAGTGCCAAATACCCTCCTTGGTAACCAGCAATCATGGGAACCACTTGTGTATACCTTCCTTGGAAATCAACAATCATAAGAACCTCCTGCCTCCTAGGTACCAGCCTCCTTATCTAACTTGCTTGCTCTGCTTCTATAAATTCTGCTTCAGCTAGGCTCCCACTCCCCTACCTTAAGCAAGGTATAAAAAGGAATCCAGCCCCTTCCTTAGGGCCAAGAAAATTTTAAGCATGAGCCGTCTCTCAGTTGCTGGCTAATTAATAAAGAACTCACTATTCAAACTCAGAGCATTGCACTGTTCCATCTAATTCACTTGGGTATAATACAATTACTATATGATTGTGATTAGAATACAAATATTAAATGATGAGTAGCCTTTATACCCATGGGGACGTTCAGGCCCAGCCAGAGGAAAGAAACCGTAAGTCCTTCATACTAAAAGTAAGCTCTGAGAAAACACACATGGGAACAAAGTGTTTGAAGGGCAAATCTTAATAAAGAAGCATGGTAAGCATCTTAGGTTTTACCAAGATTATTTAAGTTCCAGGTAAATATTTCATAATTGCACTGCTTACTGAACAAAAGTCCTTATTCTTCAGAGAAAGACAACAGAATTTCTGATTTCTGCAGTCATTCATGACATTCAATATATAATGACTAATAGCAGACACACAGTGAAGCAGAAAAATACAATCAATAGTTTCTGAAAAATGACCATTGCTAGAAACATAAAGAAACTAACCCCATACTACTGGTTACAGTAGACAAGGACTTTTGAAAGAGCAATAATTATGTATGTTTAAAAAAATGTTTAAAGAATTGAAAGAAAATATCTTAATAAAAAAGCAGATAGGAATAAAACAGAAAATAAATACAATGAAATATAATTATATGAAAGTTCTAGGATGTAAAAATACTGTAAGTGAAACTAAAGAAATCACTGGATGTCCTTAACTGCACATGGCACATAGGAGAAGAAAGAGGAAGTGAATGTGAAGCTGTATCAAGAAAAAAACAGTAGCCCTCTAAAGACAAATGAAAAGAGTACCAACAATCTCTGAAGTAACAGCAAATGGTCCAACATAAATGCAATTGGAGTCCAGAAAGACAAGAAAGTGACAATTGGGCAGAAAAAAAGAAATTAGAAAAAAATTTAGGTCAAATATTTCCCAAATGTGAAAAAAAAAACGTTGATTTATATATTCAAGGAATTAACCCCAATCAAAATAAGGACAAAGCCACACTAAAGCAAATTATACCCTAATTTCTGTAAGCTAAAGTAAAGCTTAAATATTAAAATCAATCACAAGAGAAAAATATGCATTGCATGAGGAAAATAACATGAATGACATCCAACATTTTATTGGGGAATGAAAAGATAGAATGTCAGGAGACAATGAAGTAATATCTTTAAAGTGATGAAAGAAAAAAGTTGTCCATCAATCCAGGAATCCAGGATTCAACAATTAAAGAAAAAAGATAAGAAAGACAATTAGAGAAAGAATTTCAACAGACAACCAAAAGAAGCCACACATATGAATAATGAACACAAAAATATTTCTGGTCAAAGTCATTAACTTTCAAAGAAAACAATTAGAATTTGTTTATATTGTTGCTATTGTTTTAGGCTATCAAATAGACTAAATATGCAATATTAATATTCAATATTAATACCACTAATCCTTAATGTTGGCGAGAGTTTAGGAAAATAAACACTTTCTTATAGGGATGGTATTATCTAACATTAATGTTTATGCAATTTCCAGAGGAATGTTTGACCTACATTTTAAAAGCCTTAAAATATTTTGGAAATTTTGGTTAAGGTTCTCCAATTCAGTTAGATTTTTGCTAAATAAGTTGTAATATAAGTAAACAGGTTCAGAATGGAAATGTTTAGAAAAAAAGAAAATGAAAAAAATTAAATGTCTTTTAGAAGCAGATCTAACATGGTATACATTAAAATACAGTATAGTAAAATGTTAGAAATGTATGTATGTTTAATCGAATCAAAAAGCAAATCAAGCCTGGGTATGGTGGCTCACACCTGTAATCCCAACACTTTTGAACAAGTAGGCAGGAAGATGGCTTGAGCCTAGGGAAACATAGTGATAACTCCACTTACGAAAAATCAAAAAAATATCCTGGCAATGCCTGTAGCCTCAATTACCTGGGAAGGGAGGCTGAGGTGAGAGGATAACTTGAGCCCAGGAGGTTGAAGCTGCAGTGAGCTGAGGTTGCACTACTACACTCCAGCCTGGGCAACAAAGTAAGACCCCGTCTCAAAAGACAGACAAAAAAATGAAATCAGCATTATATACAATATTGTCTCATTTTGCTCATTAAATATTTCTATATAAATTCAGCACATATAACTAAATATAAATATGAATGTTCATTTTTTAGTGAGAAAACAGTTAATATCTTTCCACTTCACAAAAAATGTGTTATCAAAGTTTAGAGTTGCCTTTATGAGATTATATAATTTCTTGTTCTATTTTCTTAGTTTCCTTTGTCTTTCTAAATTCACCACAGTACATATGTACATGTTTTTTAATTAGAAAATATAGGCTGGGTGCTGCAGATGACACCTGTAAGGTTTATTGCCAAGGTAAAATGAGGAAACTGAGGCAAGTATAAGAAAATGAGAAGCTAATTTATTCAACTCCTGGGCGAGGTTCTGTGGTCCAGGAAGGGGCCAGAGAAGTGGAGCCTGGCTGTTTAGGTCATGGGGTTTTATGGGAAGGGAAGGCGATTGATTGGCTATTGGGGAAACAAAGCAAAGGCAATTTTATTCACTGTCAGGAAGCAGGAAGTGCCTGAAACTAGTTGCCATTGGTAGGCATGTGGACTTTGGGTAAGTGGGCCTTGATTGGCTGTTGGGGAAACAAAGTGAGGGCAATCTTATTGGCTATGAAGAAGCAGGAAATGCCTGGAGCTAGTGGTTATGGGTAGGCAGGCGGGACCTTGGGCCTTGATTGACTGTTGGGGAAACAAAATGAAGGTAAATTTTATTGGCTATTAAGAAGCAGGAAATGCCTGGAGCTAGTGGTCATGGGTAGGTGGGCGGGACCTTAGGTTAGCGGGCCTTCCGGGGGCATACAGAGCAGACTGCTACTGGGCAGGGTCTGATGGGGCTTCTTTAAAAAATTTCCCTGCAGGTTTATCAACAGCGGGCTGGGGGTTAAATGCATAATTCAGTGCTGAATGTGGGCTTTGGTCTAGTATGTGGAGGCGGGTGTGGTGAAGCCATGTGGCAAGGCCAGATAATGAACTCGGGTAATGACGTAGTTATCAGATGCAGAGAGAGATGGATAAGTCCGTTTAACCCTCTGTGAGTCAGCCAGCCTTACAACACCTACAATCTCAGTAGTTTGAGAGGCCAAAGCGGGAGGATCACCTGAGGCCAGGAGTTCCAGGGCAGCCTGGGCCACATAGGGAGACTCCATCTCTAAAAAATAAAAATAAATAAAATTAGGCAGATGGCTAGATGTGATGGACCATACCTGTAGTCCCAGCTCTTCAGGAAGCTGAGGCAGAAGGATCACTTGAGCTTAGGCGTTCAAAGCTGCAATGAGCTATGATCACACCACTTCCTCTCATTGTGGACAACAGAGTGAAACCCTGTCTCTGAAGAAAAAGAAGATATAAATAAAGATTATTAAAAAGTAAAGCCATTTCATATATTGCCCCTATTTTCATCAAAATGAGTAAACAGTTTATCTAGGACTATCTGTAGATAAATTGGCTCTGGGATTGGAAGCTTCTGTGAGGTTTCAACTGTGTCTATGTTTATTGTGTCTGTGTCTATGATCATCACTCAGAACACTAGCAAATGGAGGTAAAGATAAACATAACTTAGCTAAGGCTTCCTCTAGATTTATGAAATAAAAAGAGCATAAAGTATCTAGTTGGGCTGTTTTGCCCACTTGGAAAGTGGGTAATGGTTCTCATGGCCAAGTTAATACAGAATAACTGTGATACATTCCATGACCAAAATGGATGAAGCAACTTTAAACTGTCTGTTCAATCCAGATGAAACAGAGTATGTATTTTGATACTTTTATGTTAAGGTTTGTCTAACTGGAGCTTCAAGGAACAGACACTGTGTTTCCTTTAATTTGCAGATCTGAAGGAAAAATCTGAATATTGTTGTTCCTTTTATTTGAGAATCTGAAGGAAAGAAAATGCAATCACCATTATGGTAAACACTGTTCTAGTTATGCCCTGTAGTTTTAAAAAAATCTTTTCTATAACCTTGTTAGAAAGGTATCATTTTTTATTTCAAAAATAGGAACATATAATAATAAATTATTTGGTGAATTCAAATCACTTCCAGGAAGTGAAAAAAAAAAAAAGAAGTTGACCATAGTTTTTGTCTTTTTAATTTAAACATCACTGATTTTTTTTTTTTTCCTCTGAGGGAAAGTCTAGGAAAATGATTGGCCTGACTATAATTGTCTTCCTTTTTCAAAATGGGTAGAGTCTATCTTATTGAGTGGCATAAAAATAGCTCTTTGTCTCCTTTTTATTTTTTTGGGATGGCAGCAGGATTTCCATCATTGTTCATTAAAGCAAGAGGATCAGATTCTCTTAGAACTTATATGAAACACCTTGTTTTGGGAGAACTCAGTCTTCTAGGGCATAAGAATATAAAGAAGAGATTGTTTACAAAATGTAGAAGAAAAGATCACCTTTATTTTAAAACTTTCTAGAAGATCTAAAAAATTGAATGAGTTTCTAAACATTTTTTAAAAATGTTAAGCATATATTTTAGTAGTCTCAAATGATAGGAACATGAAAATTGATGCAGGGAGATCTTCAAAACAAAACAAAAACAGATAAATACCCCAGATTTTTAGTTGCTTAATAAAAATATATGCCCTTAATAAGTAAAGGTCAGTTAATTAAATAGTCTGCTTTGTTAATCTTGATTTGAAAAACGTCAAACTACTATATGCTAAATTCCTGCCCCAAAATAAATCTACCCTGAATAAAGGAAGGTAACATCATTCAAATTATCTGGAAATTTTGGACACATTGTCAGACATTCAATAAGCAATTTTTAAACGTTTTTAAGAGAATAAGGAAAATAAGAAACTTCCCTTAGGTAGCACTAGTCAATGTTCTGTCTTTAGATTAACCAAAGACATTGTAGCATATGGACAGAGTAACGACATCAAAGTTAGAAGCTAGCTCAAAGTGAGAGTCTATTACTTTTCTAGTTATACAGTCTGCATATTTTATTAAACTTTTGATCTTTAGTTACAATAAATGTAAAATGGAAACAATATATATTTAAAAGATACATAATGAGATGCATGTGAACACATCTTCATTCTATATTAGATGCTGGATAAATGTTTTTCATAATCTGAGAGGATAAAATGCCTTTTGTTCTACAAGATTATCATTTAAAAAAAGACTGTTGTCAGAGACTAAATTTAGTTTTAAACAGAGAGAAGTGGTTTATATGTCTGACAGACAGAGGACTCACTTAAATGTTGAATAAGCTGGCTCCATTAATCAGAATAACTATTATGCTTGGTAACAATCCCCTCCACCAAATTTCAGTGGCTTTTACCAGGAAAGGTTTATTCATTGCACATGTTTTATGTATGTCCTGATTCTGCTGGAGCATCTGCTCTATATCTCCTTGTGGGCTACTGGAGCAGCCACTATTTTCAATGTTGCTGGTGACTATGGCAATAGAAAAGACACAATATAGAAAACTGGATGTTAAAATATGAAGTTGGAAATAATAGACACTGGGGACTCCAAAAGAGGAGAGATTGAAAAGGGGATGAGGGTTTAAAAGTTTCCTGTCAGATACAATGTTCCCTACTTGGATGATGGCTGCACTGGAACTCCAAACCTCACCATTATGCAATGTGTATCCATGTAATAAACATACACATGGACTCCCTGAATGTAAAATTTAAAAAGAAATTTAAATATTTCAATTCTAAAGACACAGATCTCTTTTGCTTACATTTCTTCAGCTAAAGCATATTATGTAACCACGTACAACCTTAATGAGGTATGGAAATTCAATTCTACATTCAGAAAGCAGGAAGTCAAGGACTAGAATTAATGACTGTCTTTGTTTGTTATTTTATTACAGTAAATAGTACATATCTGACCTTTTTCTGAAATTCATACCACCCATAAATGATCACTTCTTGGGTGTCTATCACTAAAGTTCTTTTTTGTAAGCCACTTTGTTGAGGTATGATTGACATATAAAAATTATGTGTATTTAATGTATACAACATGAGTTTGGAGATAAATATAAACCTGTGAAACCATTTTCAATATTAAACCTGTAAGCATATCTGTCACCTCTCAAAGTTTTCTCCTGACAGCTTTATCATTTATTTATTTATTTATATTTTTTGTGGTAAGAAAACTTTACAATCTACCTTCTTGGCAAATATTAAGTATACAATTCAGTATCGTTAGCTATAGGCAAGGTGCTGTACAGTGGGTCTCTAAGACTTACTTATCTTGCATAGCTGAAATTTTGTACGCTTTGACCATCACCACCCCATTTCTTCTACCCCCAGCTGCTGACATTCACGGTTCTACGCTCTGCTTCTGTAAGTTTGACTATTTTAATTTTTACACATAAGTGAGATCATACAGTATTTGTCTTTTTATGTCTTCTTATATGGAGTCTGGTAGGATTGGGTTCCAACTCTGTAGGCCTCATTTAACTTAGTCACCCTTAGGGTCTTATCTCCACATGCAATCACGGGGATTAGGGCACACTCATATGACCTCATTTAGCCTGAGTAACCTCTTAAGGCCCCATCCCACATACAGTTATATTCTGAGATACTCACTGATGGGGTTTCAATGCATAATTTGGGATGGGCCCACAATTCATAAACACCATCTTTTAAAGCCCATAAACACCATCCTTGTAACACTTTCTATGTTAATAAATTCAGCTTTGTATTTCTGTCTTTATACCCCACTCGGCAAAACAAAACCCCTACAGTTAACCAAATGCACCATCTTAATTAAGTCATAAGAATCTATGCATAGTTACTCCAGTGCAAAGTGAAAAAAAATCTGCTGTGGAGTCCACACATAGTGTTCTTTTTTTCTTTATCTTTTTCTTTTTTTCTGAGGCAGAATCTCACCCTGTCACCCAGGCTGGAGTACAGTGAGGTGATCTTGGTTCACTGCAACCTCTGCCTCCCATGTTCAAGTGATTCTCCTGCCTCAGCCTCCCAAGTAACTGGGATTATAGGCATGCACCACTACACCCGGCAAATTTTTGTATTTTTAATAGAGACAGGATTTCACCATGTTGGCCAGACTCGTCTCAAATGCCTGACCTCTTTATGTTCCTGCCTCGGCTTCCCAAAGTGCAGGGATTATAGGCGTGAGCCACCACGCCCGTCCATATAGTTTTCTAAGCATGCCCTTTGTATGATCCCAGACCTAAATTCAAGGAATTTATTAATGATAAGCATACATCTTCCTAAGGCGAATATTACTGCCAAGATTTCTACTTGTTTTAAACTTCTGTGGGAAAAAAATCAACTGTAATTGTAAAGTCCAATACAAGTTTTCTCTGCAAAATATAGATACAGAATATGTGTGGTGCTATATGGGCCTCTATCAAATCAGTGCTTCAAATTTCTGTCCACAATATCTTTCTCCTTTTCTTTCTAGCCCATATTGATGAACTCCTAAGTGCTTTTCATTCTACATTTATATTGTCTATAAAATTCAGCACCCTTTTAAAATCACTACTGGTTCTCGTTATAATTCACCTGGACTGTTAAAATCATACCCTCTGATTTTTGATCTATGACTTCCAATGTTTTAACCAGATAAATTATAGTTATTAAAATGTATTTCCTTAAGAAATTATATATTGTCACTTTTCTGCACAGGACCTGTTCATGATGATAGTTGTAAGAAAAAAAAAAAGCAATCAAACTTTCCATGACATTCACACCCTGCCAATATCTTTCCATTTATTTTTCAGTTAATTCTTAATTTTGCCACATTATTGCACCATTTAAACTTGAAAAAAGTTTTCTCAGCCTCATTAAGGCATAATTGACAAAGCTTACATATATTTACTGTGCACAACATATTTTGATAATGTATACATTATTAAATCATTAAGCCAAAATAATTAACATATCCATCACTTCCTATATAATTACATTTTTTATTTTAATTTTATTTTTAATTGACAAGTAATCATCTGTATTTTGGGGTACAATGTGATGTTTCAATACATGTATGCATCATGGAATGATCATATCAAGGTAATAGTATATCACCTCAAATATTCATCATTTATTTGTGGTTAGAACATTTAAAATGTTCTCATTTAGCTATGTTGACATATATCATAAATTATTATTATCTATAATCACTATGCTATGCAGCAGATCACCAGAATTATTTATTTTCTATATTTAACAGAAATTTCGTATCCTTCGACCAACATCTTTTTTTTTCCCTTTCTACCCTCTTTCCTGCCATCACTCCAGCTCCTGGTAACTACCATTCTACTCTTTACTTCCCTGTTTTTGACTTTGTAAATATCACATATAAGCGACATCATATTCCATTTGTCTTCTTGTGCCTGACCTACTTCACTTAGCATAACGTCTTCTAGATTCCTCTATGTTGTCACATATGACAGAACTTCCCGCTTTTTTTTTTAAGGCTGAAAAGTATTCCATTATATGTACATACGACATTTTTTATATCCATTCAGTCCATGATGTGCACTTGGGTTGTCTCTATATATTGGCTATTGTGAATAATGCAGAAACATTCATGCAATGGGAATAGAGACATTGCTTTGTCATACCAGTTTCAATTTCTTAAGATATAGACCCAGAAGTGGGATTGCTGGATCATATGTTAACTCTATTTTTAGTTTTTGTGAGGAATCTCCAGTGTTTCCCAAAATGAATGTACTAATTTGCAGTCCTACCAACAAGGTACAAAGGTTAACTTTCCTTCACATTCTTGCCAACACATGTTATCTTTCATCTTTTTGATAATAGCCATTCTAACAGGTGTGAGGTGACATCTCATTATGGCTTTAATTTGCATTTTGATGATAATTAGAGATGTTGAGCTTTTCTTCATATATCAGTTGGTCATTTGTATGTCTTTTTTTAAAATAATACCTATTCAGTTCCTTTGCCAATTTATAAGAGGTTTATTTGTTTTCATGTTTTTAAGTAGTTTGAGTTCCTTGTATATTTTTTACATTAGGTCTTGCTCAAACATGATTTGCAGATGTTTTCTGCAATTCTGTGGTTTGTCTTTTCACTCCGAATTGTTTCCTTTGCTACTTTTAGTTTGATGTAATCCCATTTGTGTATTTTTGCTTTTGTCATCTGTGTTTTGGGGATCATCTCCAAGAAATCACTGCTAAGACCAATGTCATGGAGCATGTTCCCTCTGTTTTCTTTTAGTAGCTTTACAGTTTCAGGTTTTATGTTTAAATCTTTGATACATTTTGAGTTAATTATTGTATAATGGGTGAAATAAGGGTCCATTTTCATTCTTCTGCATATGACTATCTAGTTCTCGCTCCATGATTGTTTGAAGAGGCTGTCCTTTCCCCATTGTGTATCTTGGCACCTTTTGTCAAAAAATCAGTTATCTGTAAATGTTTGAATTTCTGGACTCTCTATTCTCTTCCACCAGTCTGTATGTCTGTTTTTATGCCAATACTGTACTGTTTTGGTTACTAAAGCTTTGTAGTATATTTTGAAGTCATGTAATGTGATGCCTTCAGCATTGTTCTTTTTGCTTAAGGTGGCTTTGGCTATTTGGGGTCTTTTGTGGTTCTTACCATTTAATTTTGATTCTACTTTTAATAACCTATGCCTTCTTTCCCTTATTTCCCTGCACATTCTGTGTTTCCTCTCTTCTGTGACTCTGCTTAAGCCAATTGTTCTCAAAGTATGATACAGAGACCACTTAATTTCCCTAAAATACTCTGCTAGGTTTTCAAGACTAAAACTTTGTTCACAATAACATTAAGATGCTACTTGCCTTCTAAAATCTTATTCTCATATTATTGTAAGTAGAGTTTTCCAGAGACTATAAAATATGTAACATTGCAACACATTAAATGCATAAGAAGATACAAAAATCCAGCTACTTTCTATTAGATAGACATAAAAGAGATTAGCAAAAAAAAAAAAAAAAAGTAAACAAGGACACCTTTTTCACTAAATGCTTTGATTTTGTAAACTATTAAATTTTATAAAAATATGTTGTCTATGTCGACATGCATGGGCTTATTTTAAAATAGTAAGGAAATATTTAAAATAACAGTTTTAATTTATAATATAGAAATATCAATGGGTATAATGCACATTTTAACAAATCCTTTTTGATGTTAGGTAATTTTTTGAGTATCAAGGATTTCTGAGACCTAAAACTTTGAGTACTACTGACTTAAGTTGCTCCTTTTCATTAAAATATAGTTTCTTATGTGGTACATTTACACCATGGAATACTATGTAGCCATAAAAAGGAATCAGATCATGTTCTTTGCAGGGACATGGATAGAGCTGGAAGCCATTATCCTCAGCAAACTAACACAGTAAAAGAAAACCAAACACTGCATGTTCTCACTTATAAGTGGGAGCTGAACAATGAGAACACATGAACACAGGAAGGGGAACAATACACACTGGGGCCTGTTGAGGGGGCAGGAGAGGGACAGCATCAAGATAAACAGCTAATACATGTGGGGGTTAAAGCCCAGGTGATGGGTTGATAAATGCAGCAAACCACCATGACACATGTTTACTTATGTAACAAACCTGCACATTCTGCACATGCATCCCAGAACTTAAAATAAAATTGAAAACCCACAATAATTTAATTTTTTAATTTAAAATTATGTTGCATTAGTATATACCAAATATACAAATTTTAAATAAGAAAAAAATATATTTTCTCTTCTTTTTCCTTGATGCTTTAATTCTATATGTTGTTAAGAATCACACCGAATATTACTGCTATAAAAATCTTACATCCTACTTTAGCACTGTGAAATCATGCTCTTGCTGTCCACCATGTTTACATTGTTATTCAATTTTACTATGCATATAGCGTGATTTCAAAATTGTTAACCCATATCCCCAAGGGAAACGATTTTATGAATTAGAATACAGAGTGTATGTACAGTTCGTTTTGCCTTTAGTATTTCAGATTTAATTCATTTTCAAACCTACTCAGGTCAGCACCTTTTATCCCTACTCCTATCATTGAGTTTGCTTTATATAGTTGTAACAGATTCTTTTTTTCAGTCTTTATTTCATCTTGAGATCATTCATCATTTTAAATAATTTATTAAGTTGTATACATCTACATTTAATTTTTGTTCTGTAAAGTTTTATGAGTTTTGAAATATGCATAGTGTCATGTATTTACTATTAAAAGTACCATGCAGAATAGTTTCACTTACACTAAAATCCTTGTGCTTCTGCTATTCAACACCCCACACATACTTTAAACTCTTGGCAAGCTCTGATCTATCATCACTGCAATTTTCCCTTTTTCAGAATGTCTTATAAATGGATCAGTAGGTAGATTTTCAGACTAGCTTTTCTCAGTTAACCATATACATTTAAAATTCTTACATGTGCTTGTATGGCTTGATAGCACATTCCTTTTTAAGGATGAGTAGTATCTCATTGTGCAGCAAAGTTTGTTTATTCATTCACATATCAAAGGACATCTTGGTTGCTTCCAATTTTTGGTGATTATAAATAAAATTACTCTAAACACTTCTATGTGGGCTTTTGTGTAGAAACATTTTAAAATTAGTTGGGCACATACCTAGGAGCAGGATTGCTAGGTGGTGGTAAGGCTTTGTTTAGTTTTGTAAGAAACAGTCAAACTGCCTTCCAAAGTGTCTGTACCAGTTGCATTCCTACTAGCAACGAATGACAGTTCCTGTTGTTCCATATCCTTACCAGCAATTACTTCAGTTATTTTAAAAATGTTTTGTCCATTCTAGTTGCTGTAATAGTATGTCCATAATTTATAAAACAGTCTTATTTTATATTTACAGAAGAATTATGGTGCTAATGCTTTAAAAATTATTTGATAATTTTACTTCTAGTATCTCTTTTGTCTAAAAATGCAATTTTAATTAATAATATGGGAATTAGTCACAATATGCAATTATATAAAATTCTGTAATGAATATGATTTTGTATCTGCATATGTATGTTGATATGAAGCTACTGTTTATCATTTTCATTTCATAATATTGGTTTTCCTCCAAAGTCATAGACAAGTGCATGTTCTATAAAATTATTGATGTTAAGGTGCAAAGTTGCTACTGAATTTGAGACAATTAGCAGCTATAGAATAGGTAGAAAGCTGTGATATGTGATTTGTACTGCAATAAGGTCACTTATTTTGACATTTATTTCATTTAGTTATTTCAGGTTTATATAACTTGGTAATATACTGTTGGGGGCTTACAGGTTAATCTGAAGTTCATATAATTAAATTTATGGTGAAAAACATCAAAAATATTGTAAGTTCAAAAGAAAAATCTTTAGGCTAATTGTGGAATTAGGATTAGCAGAGATGCAAATAGTGATTGTAGAGCAAATGTTTTTTTGGGGAAAGGAATAAACCTATATGAGATTTGAGGGAAGCTCTTATTTTTTTATTGATATGTCACTATTCTCATATGAGTTTCAGTAGTAAAATATCAATAAAGTATTTCTACAATTTTGTTCACCGGAAGAATCTGAGATTTATTTAAGAAAATATGCACAATCACAGGTTGCATTTTTATAAAAATACTTTTTAAAATATTATTAATTTTTTAGAAATTTTTCCAATCTGATGCTATGAAAGAGATGATAGGATGATTACAAAAGAGAATCACTCAGTATGGGGGCAAAAAGGCCAACATATGCCAGGACTACCAGCAAAGGCTAGCTCTATTTTCCTTACTTCCAAGTCAGAGCAAGAAAAGTCTCTTTAAAATTGCTATGAAAATGTGACAAACAATGCACATGAAAAGAAAATTAAGAATTTATCTTATAAATATTGATTAAAAAGTCAAAAATAAAATGTTAGCAAGTAGGATTTAGTAACCCATTTAAAAACTAATATATCCTGGCTGAATTGTATTTAATGCCTTGAAGGTCTCAGCATCACTTCTTCTTGTTTGTTGAGTTGATTACGTGCACATACAGACTACAACCTGTGTTGCTATAAAGCTGTTGAGCATTAGATTTTATACATCTTAATAACTAAGTGATAGTTATACCTCCGGATTTGTACATTCTACATTACATATCTGGCTAGAAAGCAAACAGGAGAAAGAATAGTGCAATCTACAAAATTTGGGCTTCGTTGTCATAGAGATAAGCAGTTGAATCATGCTGTGCTGCTTATGTTCTTCAAAAAGTTACATAACATCTTGGAGCTTCATTTTGTCTACCTGTAAAACATATATTCTGATATTTATCAAACTGACCTTTAGTTAATTAAGTGGAAGGAGTACCCCTTTATAGTCATCTAGTCAATAGTCTCTTCATTCCCCAGTTTGGTAATCAATACTCAAATCTCAGTACTTTATTGTTAGACCTTTAAGACCTGTTCTCTCTTCCCAAAATTATTGAACAGCAAAAGTGGCATATGAAATAATCACCGCCACCCCGCTTCCCCAAAAGAAAAAGGCCAAGATGGTTTTATAGAGGAATTCTATCACATCTTTCAAGTTCAGATAATGATACTATCTCTTCAATGGTAGCCAGACTGGAACATGGTATTAAACATTTTTAAGAACAGTTATTTTAAAAGTATCTTTAAAATTGTTATGAAAATGTGACAAAGACTGAACATGAAAATTATGAATCTACTTAAAAATACTGATTTAAAAATCACAAATAAATTATTAGCAAATAGAATTTAGTAACCCATTAAAAATTGATATAACCTGACTAAATGTATTTAATAATAGGAATGTAATATTGGGCCAATATTAGTATATGTATCGATTTATTACATGAATCAATGTATTAAAACATGATCAACATGCTTATAGGCTGAAAATACATTTTGGAAAATTTCACACATATTCTTAATTTTAAAAGTCTCAATACCATAAGGATTGACTAATATTCCCTCAGTATTATAAACTATGTTGATCTCAAAAGCAGCATCACTTTTGGCCGGGCACGATGGCTCACGCCTATAATCTCAGCAGTTTGGGAGGCTGAGGGAGGTGGATCACGAAGTCAGAAGCTCAAGACCAGCCTGGCCAAGATGGTGAAACCCCATCTCTATTAAAAATACCCAAAAAATTAGCCAGGTGTGGTGGTGTGCACCTGTAATTCCAGCTACTCAGGAGGCTGAGGCAGAGAAATGTTTGAACCTGGGAGGCGGAGGTTGCAGTGAGCTGAGATTGCAGCAGTGTACTCCAGCCTGAGCGTCAGAGTGAGACTCCATCTTAAAAAAAAAAGAAAAAGAAACACCAGTTTCATGCTCAATAGGGAAATACTCAAAAAGTCAGGAATAAGATAAAAATACCAGCCATCATCCATACTAGGTAACATTTTATTATAGTATTAGTCATTAAAAGCAAGTATAATAAATGTTAGAGGTATAAGAATTGAAAAGAGGGCAAAATGATCACTATTTTCAGATGAGATTATTGTATATCTGAAAACCCAAGAGATTCTACTGAAAAAAAAATGTTATGAATGATAAGGTTTCAATAAGGTTGTGAGCACTTTATAAAATATTTCATACTCTCCTGAATTTTGAAAAGGTTCTTGGTTAGATTTCCTCTGGTGCTTTCCAGAGATGTCAGATGCAGGCTACAGTTATAAAGATACGTTTAAGAAAAGATTGAGGTACAGTAGTGGGCTCCCACTTCTCTATGATCACTGTCTCCATTCTGAGAGTGTGCATATTGAAATACTAAGAGAGGATGAACTTGTTGCCAATATGAACAGTCAGCTACTTTGTATGGCTTTATCACACTTGGTTTCAAATGGAAAGTGAACTAATCTGAGTATGGTCAAAGGAAAATAAGCACCTAGCTATGACAGGTGCAGGAACCACTAGCTGAAGAAAATAAATCTACTCAATTTGGTTTCTTAGTTTCATCTCAAATTCCCTCTCATTCTACATGAAATGAGAGTAGAGCAATTAAGTAAAATTGTTGTGATACTTTCTTCAAAACAGTTCCCTTAAAAAGACCTCTAAAACAAAATCATTTTTTCAGTTATTTGTAGAATGCTTCCTAATTCTCATAATTCTTGCTGAAGTTGCAAAAACATACAACAAGATATCTAGACAAACATCTAGGGTAAAATTATGTAAGTATTGTAATAGATGTATATATTGCTGCTAATATAGGAAAATGCAATGTTGGTTGTAATAAAATTAGGTAGCATGAACAAGAGGTTCCTTATTTTCTGTGTACCAGTCCAAGGTAAATCAGGAAAGCATACTGGAATGAAAGAGCTCTCGCAGAAATTAAAGTTTGTACAATTTTAGGGAAAATGAGGGAATTTCATTAAACAGAAATTATTAGGTTGTTTCTCATTTAGAAAGACATTTAAGAATATATATTAAAGTTACTCAAAAGAACTTAGAGAAGCAACCAAAATATATTATTTAAGTTAACTATTTCAAAAGTAGAGTCACCATCTCCTTGAAATATATTATCAGTATGCAGACAAGTATCAATGTGCCTTTCTTCACTCTGAATTTCTAACATTTAAGTTTCCAGTTAGGAATATGACCTCTTCTACTGTTTTTAAACACATCACACTCAGAAACAAATCCAGGCTCTGGGAGGTGTCAAGCATATACAATTTTGAGTCCATCTTTGAGAAAAAGAGTGCAACATTACAAACATAGAAATGAGTTTGAAATTGAATATTAATATAAAATAATAAAAGACATTCCATTGAATTTCTGTGGACTAAATAACTCAAGTTGCTTTCTTCTGAGACCTCTTTAATCCAATTACAAGTACTCCTTAGACAGAAATGCTTTCTGGTTGCTGCCTGATTTATCCTACCTGAGCACTATATACATCCTAGCAAATCCCAGCACTCACAGAGGCAGAAGCAATTAGGGATACTGAAGCTTAAGTTTCATCAGGCTCATGGTAAATTTACCTCTGGTTCCATTATAAACCACTCCAGGTCATATCAAACTAATAAAGCAATAGCAAATTCAGTCCTTCATGTATTTCCATGTTTTCCAAGTATTATGCATTGAAACCAAGTTCGAAATAAATTGATAGCTCCCTTTTTAGTTACTTAGTCCTCTTAGAAAAGTGGTTTTCTACATGAACTACATATCAGAATGATCCTTGGCACTGTTTAAAATACCAGTGCCTAGATCTCACTCCAACAGATCCTGATTTAATTTGTCCTTACTAAGCATCCATGTCTTTTAAAAGCTCTTAATTCTAATGTGTATCAAGTCAAGAATCATTGGCTTAAGGAGTTACAAGATTATAAAATATTTATCATCCTTGGCCAATAAAATGTACATTCTGGCTGGTAGTTAAAAATATATAATACATTTATCTCTTTATTTCAGATTGCTGAAAGTATTAAACTATATACAGATACTAAATACCCACTTAACCATGCCTCAAAGAGATGATAGAGGAAAATCACAAAAATAATTCAGAAAATGCTGACTTTTCTTTTTCCTAGTAAAAGAGAGATCAGACAAGTAAGAAAGGATGTGATACATATTGATACACTTTTGTAGAGTATAATAATAAACCAAAGAAAGAAAAATTTAAAATAAATGAAAATAAAAGCATCAAGCAAGGTAATAGAATATGAGTAGATGTCAAATATTCCTGGATGACTAAAAATTGCTAGTTGTAGCACATCTGTAGGTGGGGGCTTTTTTCTGACATCAAATTAAAGATTCTGACAGTGTGATACGTTATGACATGATAAGTTCTGTCATTTTGATTTTCCTGTCTTCTCTTTTATTTAACACAAAACATGAATTTTTTTGGACATTATTGTAGCAATTATCATTCAGCCATTCAGTCTTCCAGAGGGAAGAAAGAATGGCAAAATAAGTAAATAAAACGAAACTGCTGATATTTTTGATAACTATCTAAATATTTCTCTTAGGATAAGTAAAATTCATTTGCCCCACTTTAAATAAAAATAGAAAGTATCAGTTTGAAATTAAAAAAAAAAATCTTGTGTTTTGATATTCAATGTGAGCTAAATTCCCTTTAGCTCCAGAGTTGGCAACAGTTGAAAGCAAAAATTGTGTCTATACAGATGAAAATATGTTGAGAGTTGGAAAAAATGACCTAATTTAGTTGTCTTCAAAATTTCTTTTTGCTCTGGAATTCTTTCTTACAACAAAATCTTACTCAAAATCTGAATATGGAAACAGAACTAGCAGAACTGGCCTGGGAGAGCAGGAACTTGGGGAAATTCATATATGACTCTCGATGGGTTGAGGTGAAAGTGCCTCGTGACTTTTACCTTTTCAGTAACACTTGTAGCACATTTTCAGAATCACGAGAGAAATGTGAAAAGCAATTTAAAACCACTAATCCAGGGAATTCAGCTTTCAGATTCTGCTGCTAACAATATAGATTTATTTATTTTTTAAGAGAATATGATTTTTTTCTACTAGTATCAATAGATAAAAGCAAATAGTGCTTTGTTTTCCATCTTGCTAATGTGCAGGCTCTATTGCTCTAAAGCCATCAAAATGTGGAATATCATTGAATTCATGCTATATTTACTGAAAAGAATTCTACTAGAAGCTGCTGGTATCAAGGACCAAGTTAAATGAGAGAGCAGGTAAAAAAAGGAGAATTATCTTTTCATCAGTTTTATTTATTAACTGTTATTTGGGCATCTATGGTGTGCCAACATGATTCCAGGCACTTAGGAAACATAAATGGCCTATAACAGACAAATTTGCAAACCCTCTAGGGATCTTATATTGTAAAGTCATTGGCTCTTACTCTGAGTGAAATCGTGATCTAATGGAAATGTTTGAGTAGAGGAGTGATATGCTTTGACTTTCATATCTAGCTGCTGTCCTGAGATTAGACTGGTTATTAGAAAAAAGGTTAAGCATAGAAGCAAGAGGACCACATTTAGAAGGTTATTTGTAATAATATGTGAGAAAATGACAGTGATCTGAACTAGAGAGGTGATGATACTTTGAAGTATTTTGGATAGTGAAGATAGAAATAACAGAATTTGCTGGTCAATTGAATGTTGGATGGTATGAGAGAAAGAGAGGAGATTACTTAGAGTTTTTGGACCAGAGAAAATGGAATAACGAACTTGGCATTAACTAAGATCAGTTGAGCATCTTTGGGGAGGAAGATCAGGAATTCAGTTTTAGACATGTTATGTTGTAATATCAACTAATTATTCAAGTAGAAATGTTGAGTGAGTTGGAGTAATACATCGGCAGCTTAAGACGTAGACCTGGAATGGAGATACATATCTAGGAGTCAACTGGACAGTATTTAAAGCCCTGTAATTCCTCAGATCACAAAAGAGTAAATATAAATAAACAGAAAAGAATACTTTGAGTCAATATTAAGAAATTTAAAAAGTTTAATGGAAGACTTGGCATTTTGGATGGGTCTTGAAGGTTGGTTAAAGTTTTTACAGGTACTCACATCAACACAAAACCCTGCTTTTGATGGTTTGGTTTCAAATAGCTAATTATATAACTGATTGGGTAAGGAACTTCCTTTCTCATTTTTTCACTGTTTAAGCATTGGCTCTGGAAATTCTCAAAGGGTGGCATTGACCCAGATCATGGTATTTTCAGTCAAGTAGTATAGGTCATCTATCTACTGATTTAGTATTCTCTCTCTCTGTCTCTCCCTCTGCCTCTCTCCTTCCCTCAATCAATGCTCAATGTGTGTGTGTGTGTGCGTGTGTGTGTGTGTGTGTGTGTGTGTGTGTGTGTATGCTCAATTCAGGTTTTAGTTAGATTTTAGTCAAGAAGGAGTAATCTCTAAGCCAAAATTAATTGTTTTCCAATATAGGAAGACACATTTCCAATTCCAAATTATTTAAGGTCAATTCAGCTGCCTACTAGGATTTTAAATTGCATTATCATAGTGCTCTAAAGTTGAAATACACATATAAAACTAATCTTTCTCTTCTAGTGAACTACTTGTTCCAACAAAACTGAATTCTAACTTCCCCAACTGCACCCATTGCTTGCACCTTGAATGTTTTTGTTCACATTGCTACTATAATGGATGATGCTTCCCTTTCTAATTTCTCCATTTCCAAATGCTATTAACTTTTTATGACATTGCTAATATTCTACTTACTTTCACAATCCTTTACTGGTCTCCCAGAAAGGAAATAAATGTCTCTCTCTCCCTTTATTTATTTATTTTTTAAGGGCTAGTCTTTTTTAATTCTTCCTTCATGGTATATATGAATGTCAATTCCATATAGAAACTTTTTGTGATAATGTCTAACCTACCAGAATGCCAGTATTTTGAGGAGAGGATATAAAAGTTAACAGCAATAAGCATAAACCCAGGTATATAGGAGATACACCAAAATACATTAAAATAAAAGTGACATTTTTCAGAATGTATTTATGAATTAATATTTGGCTTTTTCTCATTTAGCTGGGTCTTTGTGTCATTCACGTGAGTTAAGGTGCTTTTCACAACAATTACAACCTGAATATAGATGTAATGGAGGACGAGGATTAACTCATCAGGCTAATGGTTTGACAGGGAAAGGATTGTTACCGTGGTTATTTTAATTGAAATGTGAAGAAAAGGACAATCATGGGAAGTGGAGTGAATCCTGTTTCATTGAACACTTACTGCAATGTGCCAAATACTTTATAGATGGTCCTCTTTAACCCTCAAATGTATGTATAAGCTATCCTCTCAGTACTTTTATTTTGCAGATGAAGGAGATGAAATTCAAAGAGGTAAGATGACCTTCTAAAAGTCGTACAACTAATGTGGTGCAGGGACTTAGGTCCTTTGATGCCCAAATCTATGCCTTTTCCTTTTGCAACACAACGGCTCACTTCATCTTCGGCTTTTATTCTCAAATTATGAATTCAATAAAAATATTTTGAAAGTTTCTTATATTTAAATGCAATTATATGGAAAATTCAAAGTTAAGTAAACAACTCTGTGGTACAAGGTCTAGAGCAACTGAAGGTGATCTGAGAGGCTGTGGTGAAGGACACTGAAAGCATTAAATCAGAAAGCAAAAGAGCAAGATGCCCTGGTACCTGGAAAACATGAGGAATTCTTAACTAAGCCCTGCTTCTCTGCTCAAAAAGGTCACTATAACATGGGGGAAAAAAAAAACTACCTGTAGTTAGAAGTAATAAAATGGTCCTTAAGCAATGGACTTGCTTTTCACACTTCTTTCTAGGAAATATCTCTAGAAGCACCAGAATTGTTTTGATTTTTAATGTGTTTATTTTAATAAAGCTACCTTTAAAATAATCTTGCAGAACAGTCAGCTCTGAAAGACAGAGCCTGCTCTGTCAGAGCCCTGAGATTCAAAACAAAGCCTAGCAGTAAATTGATAATTCAGAGAAGGGATAAAAATAGAACCTTAGATCCCTCCTGGGCGTTAGTAGCACATTTTTTCCCTTAAAGAAGAAAGAAACTTCTGTTACCTCATAGTTTCTCCATCAGCAGGTGAGATCAAAGGAAAAAAAAAATTTAAGTTAGCAAGGGAGATGTAGTGAGAAATTTGGCTGTTGTTTGCTTTCAGTTGCTTGAGGCCTCAGGCCAATATGAGATATTAAGAATAGGATAAATTTGTTTTCTGAAAACTCAGACTAGAGAAGTAAATCATTATTTTACTAAGTGCATTAAAGGCATACTGTGTGCTGAGCCTTGTAGTAGATAACTGGGACACAGAAATAAAGGCCACAGCCCCTATCCTCAAGGGGCTCAGTCTGTTTTAAGTGAGATAGAGGTAAAAGTAGAGGTGGGAGTAGGGAGAAAGTCGACTAGAGGTGATTTAAACTTTCCAGGTTATATAATACAAGGCTAACATATTGTATAAAAAGAAACACTTAACACAATCTTGAATTACAAGAAAGCCACTAAACGCTTAAGATATGTTTATGAAAGAAATTATTTAGCTGTCAGGATTTCACACTTGAAGGAGTTAATGCTGGAGCTGCCTTCTTGAAGCAACTTAGAGCATCTTAGAGACCAGGACATCTCACCCTAATCTGGAATAGAATCACAGATGCTGTATCCGTACTTTCTCATGCTGCTAATAAAGACATATTCTAGACTGGGTAATTTATAAAGGAAAGAAGTTTAACTGCCTCACAGTTCAGCATGGCTGGGGAGGCCTCAGGAAACTTATAGTCATGGTAGAAGGGGAAGCAAACATACCTCTCTTCATATGGTGGCAGCAGGTGGAATTGCAGAGCAAAGAGGGGAAAACCCCATGTAAAACCATCAGATCTCTGGAGAGCTCACTCACTATCATGAGAACAGCAGGATGGAGGTACCCACCCCAATGATTCAACTACCTCCCACTAGGTTCCTCCCAAGTCACATGGTGATTATGAGAAATACAATTCAAGATGAAATTTGGGTGGGGACACAGCCAAACCATATCAGATGCTAAAACACAAGCTTCATGGTTATAGCCATAGCATCTGTATTTTTAAAAATTCTACCAGATGATTATAATGTTCAGCTAGGATGGAGAATCATTGTTTAAGCCAGACAGAAGAAAGACAGAGGGAAATGATTTCCTGCAAAGAAGAGACAAGTAGGTAGAGAAAATACATTACGTTGTATTTAGGGTTCTAGGAAAATTGGGAGAAGACAAAAGGAGAAGGAAATATAGAAGAGGGTGAGGAAAGACAAAGAGAAAACATGAATGCATGTTTTTATTCCTGAGACAATGGCAAGATTGCTGCTCACTCTTTCTTTTTAAGCTTCATCTGACCAAACAGATTACAATATCAGTTTAAAGTTAAACCCAAGTTTATTCCACATGCTCACCTCTTCTAGTTGTGAGAAATACAAGTTATCTCTCTTAACTTTCCTTCACATTAGGGATTTACCTTAGATTTGTTTTTGTATTCCTTCCAGCCATTCCTCTCGCTCATCCCAACTCCCTGCGGAATCAGCGTAGCAATCGGAACTCATAGAGTCCTCTCTCAAATGTTGACCTTTTTGTTACAGACACACACATGCTTTCTCTCTCTCTCTCTCTCCCTCTCTCTCTCTATTTATATAAAGAGAGACAACAAGTAGCTACTCATTATGTATCATGCCTTAACATTCTGAGAAGAGGTTATACATGCATTAGATGAACAAAAAGGACATAAACCACATTATTATGGATTGAAGATACATTGAAGTCCTAATCCCCACTACCTGTAAATAGGACCTTATTTGAAAATAAGGTATTTGCAGGTGTGTAATCAAGTTAAGTTGAAGTCCTTAGGTTGGACCCTAATCAAAAATGACTGATGTCCTTTAAAAAAGAAAGAAAGAAAGAAAGAAAGAAAGACAGAGGCAGACACACACAGGAGAATGTTATGTGACTACAGAGGCAGACATCGAAGTGCTGTCCTAGCAAGTCAAGAAGCATCTGAGTTCTACCAGAAACTGGAAGAGGCAAAGAAGGGTCCTCTCCTGGAAGCTTTGAAGGAAGTGTAGCTCAGCCCATAGCTTGATTTAGGACTTCTAAACTTGACAGTTGCAAGAAAATAAATTTCTATTATGTCACCAAGTTTCTTATATGTACAGTAACCTTAAGGAACAAATACACTTGCCTTTTACATGGTAGGAAATGAATATCATCTATTTTATTATATGGTAGATGAAATTCATAGAGTTCTATACTAAAAAGGAATAAAACAGATACATAGTTTTTTCTTTTATAATCCATTCTGTGGAGACATAAATGATCAATCACATAAGGTAAGATATTAGTTAAGTGGGAGCTTACAAAGGTATCATGGGAGCAAATAACAGTGATCTCTAATTCAGTTGGTGGGGAAAGCTGTGGGCAAGCGAGGTTAAATAAAGTCTTCTCTGAGGAAGAGCTATTTAAGATGAAAAATGAAAAGAAATCAGTCAGAGCAAGCAGAAGAGGGAGTGTTTCAAAGAAAACAAAAATGTGTGCATGGGTTTAGACTTGAGATATTGACAATATAATTAAAGCCAATGCAAATGTGGTTGTAGGCTGAAGTCTCTTCAAAATATTGTGGCAAAGGATATAAAGTACTCACCATGATTTTGGCCATTGTATTTTGTTCATTGACTTCTCCTTGAAATTCTTTTTGCATCTCAACTAAGACCAGAAGTTCTTTGTCTTTCATTAGCTTCATTTCTTTTGCAAACTCAGATCCAGGATTCAAGTCCTGTGAATGGATTCTAAAAGCCTCCAGTATTAAATATAACCACAGCTGAAAGGGGAACTTGAAACTGTTTAGCTTCAGCATTTAGTTTGCCATCTCGGAGTATGTTTATAAAAGGCTAAAGGACATAGATAAGAGGTCTGGAGAAGACTTAAGACATTTCTCAAATTACATCTTGAGGAAAAATATGAGAGATATTCAAATATTCTATAATCAAAGGTATCATATTCAAATAAGTTTGTTGAATGACAAATTGTAAAGATAACAGGTTTTTTTTGTTGTTTTTTTGTTCGTTGTGAAGAATTCTCAGAGACTGACCACTTAAATGAATTGTGAATCTCTAAGAGAAAATTATAGTAAACAGTACTTCCCACTTTTTTGTGCTTTTTGTTTGTTTTCTAAAGAACATTTTGCTGGGTGGAGCATATATTTTTTGCTTACTTGCTTGCTCATTTTGATGTTTAAAGATTATAATTTTGGGTAAATATTTATGTGGATTAAAGATCTTCCTCACATCATAGAAGCCAAAAATACCTGACATTTGTTTTCCTTGAAATAAAGCAGCTGGATTTTGGTGAAGTGATCTAAGCTTGGCCAATAGGATTCTGCTACAAGAAATGGAATCTGGAATGAATAATAAAAGAAAGAAAGCAGGACAATATAGAATTTTCCCCTGCAGTGCTGACAATATCTGGCGACCATTGAGTGGCATTAGTGGTAGTTAGTATCCAGTGGCAGGCAGTAGCTTCCTACTCACCAGGCTGTTGATAGATTGAGTGACCTTACAGTGCTTCTAGCCACTATTGGATACTGCTATTAGCTAAGGCAGACCTTCAGCCTACTATAAACTTAAGTGCTAATAACTGTCCCTCAATACCTTCCACTTTTCCTTTATACAGTCAATTTCTGTTGATTACAATAAAAAATATGTTCACAGAGCATGTCAGACAGCGGTGCTATAAGGAACATATTTGGGAGATAATAGTTTAGGAATATATGCATATATTTCAAGTAATACCAATAGCCAGGTCCTTTCTGCTATCGCCCACAAAGGCCCAGGTTCTTTCCATAGCCAGTCTCTTTGTCTATTTCCGAGAGGTTTAAGGAGGAAGGATCTACTTCACACATTCCTGAAGGCAGCTTTCACAACTTTCTATAGCATGTCTGTTTTAGGCCAACAAACTTTAATCATACAGCAATTCTAACCTTTCCCCCTATGCTTCACCTGTTCCTGTTTTGGCTCCTTTGAGAAATAATTTCTCTGTGACATAGAGAAATTTCTCTGTGTTATTTTATATTACTTCTGCTACAGGAAAAAACACAGTAGGGTATTTGTTATAGAGTTGGTGAGGCTCAGGATGGAATCCTACTTTGACATGTACTTGTTATGTGAAAAACAAGAGTAAATGTGAGACTATTGTTGTTCAAAATGTGTTTCTTTTCAAGACTTCCATGAGCCAGTTAATGGTAAATTATCTTCAGCTCAGACATGGGGAATTTTGCACCCAAGTTCTCCAAGTGTTTGGGTATGGGGTTTAGCATTTCTGTTAGTTAATATAAATATTGCTTTAAGTTAAATTATTTAACTTCTCTAAGATTCAGGGACTCGTGTAAAATGAAATGCTGCAGTGAGGATTCTGTTGCAAATGGGAAAGATCTGGCCTACACTGGCTTAAGCTAACTTTTTAAAAAATGTTACATAACGGAACAGATCAAAGATAGACATTGAATTCAGATGAAGCTTGATTCAGGATTCAAACATTACCTGGATCCAATTTCTCTCTTTGCTTTGTAGCTTCACTTTACCCTTTTCTTGCTCCATTTTAAACAGTTTATTCTCTTAGTTAATACAATCCAAACCAGCAATTCTTAAGTATGAATCTCAGTTAGGCACAGAGGAAAATAGGAGTGCTTCCTTCTGAGAAGTTTCAGGGAAAATACATTCATCCTCCATATTGTTTATGATCTGCTAATTGGCTCAGATTTGTCTTGAGCTTCACCTCTACCATCCACCCACAGAAAGTTAAAGGACAAAGTGGAAAATAGATGGCTTCCCAGAAGGAAACTGAGGTTTTTAAAACGGGGTCAGAATGAATGAATATTAGCATGCAAAAATAGCAGAGAGCCACAATATCCTGGAATTCTCTATGACTTAGATACTATGACAAAATGATCAGCACATGGGAGAACTAAACCATTTCAATATAATACTTCATATGGTTTGGATTCATGTTCCTGCCCAAGTCTGATGTCGAATTGTAATCCCCAATATTGGAGGAGGGATATGGTGGAAGGTGATTGGATCATGGGGGTGGAATTCCCCCCTTGCTGTTCTCATGATAGCAAGTGAGTTCTCGTGAGATCTGGCACTTTTACTTCTCTCCCTTCTCTGCCACATAAGACATGCCTACTTTCCCTTTGCATTCTGCCATGATTGTAAGTTTCCTTAGGCCTCCCCAGCCATGTTTCCTGTATGGCCTGTGGAATTGTGAGTCAAGGAAATCTCTTTCCTTTATAAATTATCCAGTCTCAGGTAGTTCTTTATAGCAATGTGAGAACAGACTAATACAATATTATTACTCTTTGAGTGCATAATGTTAACATGTATTCTATATTAAGATATTAATCTCTCATACAAAAGACAAGCTGTGCTGAAATTATGCCACAAGGCTAAAAGATTAAGCTTTTAATATACCACATGATCTGTGAAAAGGTAAAAAGTCTTGTGTGGCCATGAAGATTAATTCATCTCATTATTCTTTTCAATGTTTAGTTTTGTAGAATCATACTCTTGACCTTCTCTCATGCGGCTAGCATAGTAAGAAGGGCCTGGGGTCTCCTACTTGGAGGTATACATCCTCCCATCCACCTTAGAATTCTGTCTTGGAAACTTGGGAGAGGCTCAGAGGAAAGAGGTCTGAGTTAGTCTGCTTGACTTGTCTATTTTATAAAAAATATTCCTGTGGGTTCCATATTATCTCTTCCAGTTCACTAGGAAACTATGCTAGAGTAGGTTGTCTAATATCAGTGACAAATATAGGGCATTCATAGACTTGGAATATCTTCTGGGTCTCTCTTTGAGGTTTTCAACATTCAAAGATACGGCCATTTTTAAGAAATTTCAGATTCCAGTTATGTCCTTGCTAGGCATCTTCCCAACCACCTGAAGGGCTGGCTCCTCCTCTTTCATGAGCAGACACACAAGGGCAGAAAATGACTCTTTCTTTATATCCTCCAGGCTTTCCTCTTAACTCCCCTAGATATTCTGTGTTTTAGTTCTGAGCCAATCAAGTAAGAGATCTTGGCAGTGTCTGTCTGATTCCAGCTTAGGAAATGAAGCAGGAAGAGGAGACAAGTCACATTGAATCATTTTGCCTGAGAAAATATAGCTGATCACACCGTTTGCTCACTAAACTGAGATTTTGCTACCACAGAGATCTTTGTAACTCTATTAGTCAGCTTAAACTGCTACAATAGAACACCACGAACTAGGTGACTCTAACAACACATATTAATTTTCTCTCACGTCTGAAGATTTCTGGGTCTTCATAGAGCCTTTCTTCTGCACACAAAAAGAAGGTGGGGGAGAGAGAGAGAAAGCACTGCTATCTCTTCTTCTGCTTATAAGAACGTTAGTCCTGTTGGAATAGAAGAGCCTCATGCTTAAGACCTCATTTAACTGTAGTTGCCTCCTTACGGATTTAACATATGAATTTTAGAAGGACACAATTCAGTTCATGACAGTAATTAACAAGCAAAGCCTTCAGGCCACTCAAATCTGTTCTGATTACATATCATTCTCTTGTTTATCTTTGTGTGATGAAATGTAACACAAAAATAAACAGGAGAATGATATGATCAAAATGTTATTGAATCTGAAAAAAATGACTTAAAGAAAATTACGATACCTCTTCAAAAATTTATGGCAATTTATGACATTTCCCAGGAAAGGAGCTTTATAAAATACCTATCGATATATTCTTTACAGAATAATTTATCATCAGCTGATCCTATAGATGTTCTTCACCAAGAGCCCCAAACTAGGAGCAATGTCATTATATTATGAGATGCTTTCAACTCTGCTCTGTGAGTGCAATGCCAACATGGCTATGAGATGCTTTAAACTTTGATTTCTGACTGGTACTTTTTAATACTGAGGTCTTGATTAAATGAGTGCCATCTTTGTCTCTCTTCCCTCCATTTCTCTTTCACCTTCCCTCCTCCCTACTTTCTTTCTCAACACCTTCTCTATAATGCCACCATGTTTTTCTTTTACTCAATTAAAATGAATGCATTCTAAATTATTCTTTTTCATTAATTAATTACTTTTATTTTTAGATTAACTACTTTGTTTACAGACAATGTGTATGCCTGTGGTTAATTTAGGAATGAGTATTTAGTAGGAAGCTAGCAGGGGCTCCTATGAGAGACCAGCCAACCTTTTTATTGTGATAGTAGGCTCTAGAAAACAGCATACAACTATACTATTGGAAAGATCTTTTTCTTAAAGCATAACCAAAAATTCAATAAGTCCTGAGAACTATCTGACTTTATTTCTTGAGATTTTTATTATTATCCAAATAACAACAACAACAAAAATTAACTTAGACTCTATTGAGATCCTCCTATGTGACAGGTGCTAAAAATACAATACAACAAGATATAGTCCCTTGCTAAAAACATATCACAATCTAGTTGGGGAGATGAGCAGAAAGGTATTGGCTCTTAGGTATTAGATGGGGTAAAAACATGGTAGAAGTTCTGGAGATGTGAGTATAGATACTGAAGGAGTAGAAGGAAACTTCCAGAAAGATACCAATACCTTTTTCTAAAAATACAGCGTACATTCAACAAATACTTGTTACATTAATTAATTATAGTAGGTTCAGATATTTCAGTAGAATATAACAGATTTTAAAAATCATTTGTAGTCCTAAAACACTGAGAGGTTAATGTATTAGTGTATTTCCTCAAATTTTTTTCAAATACCTTCGTGGGTATGTTTACATACTTTTTAAAATTATATAAGTGAACCCATTATACATATATATATATATATTTGTAAATACTGTTATTTATAACATCTATATATGTTATATAAAACATATATGTAATATATTTGTAAATACTGTTATTTGAACATTTTATCAGTTTTTTACTGTTTCATTAAGTAATCTTCAAAAACATTCTTGACATTTGTTAAATGTACCATTTTATACAACAATTTGTGACTAAAACGACAATGATTTTATAGTATGATTTATGGGTGGTATATTAGTCCATTTTCACACTATTATAAAGACATACCTGCAACTGAGTAATTTATAAAGAAAAGAGGTTTAATTGGTTCATGGTTCTGCTGACTGTACCGGCTTCTGTTTCTGGGGAGACCTCAGGAAACTTACAATCATGGTGGAAGGCAAAGGGGAAGCAGGCATGGTCTTCACAGAGCCAGCAAGAGGAAAAGAGAGTGAAGTAAGTGCTACACATTTTCAAATAGCCAAATCTCATGAGAACTCGCTATCATGAGAACAGCAAGGGGGAAATCGCCCCCAGGATCCAATCACCCTTCACCAGGTCCTTTCCCTAACTTTGGGAATTACAATTCAACATGAAATTTGGGTGGGGACATCGAGGAAACCATATCAGGTGGGGTATTCCCAGCTAGAGAGGTCAAGTGACTTTCCCAAGCTGATGTAGCAAATGATGAAGGCAGGATTGCCTGATGCCTTTGTGCTTAAGGACGTATGTGTCTGTGTGTCCTTAAGGACATGCCAGTCACTTTCCATCTTTTAAGTCTTTATTTTGAAAATAAGTTTAAAAATGTGCTGGAAGGCTGTCATTGCTCTGAATTTTGAATTTTGTGAATTTTACCCTGCTGCCTTTCAATATTTTGAAATATTTAAATATTTCAAGTATTTTGCTTGGAATTTTCTGGCATTTCCCTTTGAAAGCAATCAAGCTTGGTGGTTGAGAATACAGAATTCATTTGCTTTATTTTGAATCTTGGCTTTTCCACCTACTCCCTGTGCCATCTTGGACGAGTTATTATACTTTTTATATCTCCAATTTCTCATATTTAAAATAAGAATAATAGTTTCTAATTCATATGGCTGTTATGAGAAGTAAATAAATTTAACTATATTTTTTATTGCTGTGTAACAAATTATCTAAAATTTAGCATCCTCAAACCACACCAAGTTATTATCTCAGCATATCTGTAGGTCAGAGGCATGGCATAGCATGATTCAGTTCTATGATCTGGGTGTTATCCCAAGGCTGAGATCAAACCATAGTCCAGGCTGAGTGTTTTGCTAGAGGATCTGGGAAAAAACCTGCTTGTGAATTTATTCTTGCTGGCAGAATTCAGCTTCTTGTGGTTATAATGCTGAGATTCCTGTTTCCTTTTTGGCTTTTTTCTGGGTGTCACTCTCAGCTCCTAAAGGCCACCTGTGTTCCTTGATGCACTACCTGATCCATCTTTAAACCAATGATGATATGTTGAATAATTTTCATGCCTCAAATCTTTGATTTCCTTCAGTTAATGGCCAGAGAAAATATTCCTCTTTTAAAGGGTTCAGGTGATTGATCAGGCCTACCCAGAAAATCTCCTTAGCATACACTTAGTGCCATACTGTAAAATATAACCTACTCACAAGTATAAAATCCATCAAATTCACAATTCATCCTCATGTGGGATATTTATGCTAGCAGATGCAAAATCTTGGTTAATATATATTGGAATTCTGTGTACTATATTGTGCTTGTGAAGCAGATAGAAAATTCACCACTCATGTAAATACTTAATAACTGTTGGATATTGCTATTTTATACCTTAGGAATCGATATATAGCATTCTTCAATATATAGAATCATTAATATTTAGAATCATCAATATATAGTAAAATTGATATATATTTAAAATATATAAAATACATATATATTTTTATTTTCTTAGGGAAAAGATTGAATGAAGACTAAAACAATTAAGCTTCAGCAAAGCATAAGTAAAATTTTCTCTGAAAGGTGACTTTATATAACAGAATCCAGAGCTGTTCGGATTCTCTCAACCATGTGCATCTTCTGCCTTCTTCTGGTCCGTTGGAGCATGGCAGGGGAATTATTTTATTTAATAAGGGAGAAAACTAAAAACAGGCCAATTGTCTGTATGAATAACACAGACTCTTTGTTGATCTGAATTTTTGAGTATTCAGTTCAAAATTTCCAGCATTAATTGCCACATGCATTTTAGTTAATGTTTTCAAGTAAGTAGCAAGAGGATATTCATTATGCACAAGTTATTGTCTTGAATGTCCTTCAACCACAGGCCCCCTAATTGCAGGATTGATTTGCAGCTGCTGCTATGGGGCCTATTTTAAGGCACATAGGTTGTGTAAGCAAACCAAACTAAAATGAGTCCATCAAAATAGTGGGACCATCAGTCTACAAGAGTGTCATGAGTCTCCAAAAAAGTTACAGAGTTAAATGCTTTTCTGAGACTTTCAGAAACTTCCTCTGATGAAATAAGTTGTCACTGTTTCTATTCACAACTGTTCCTGAAGTGATGCTTTCTCAATGATTTTCTTGGAATCAGGTAGATTTAGACAACTGTTTTCTTAACTGTTTCAGTGTCACCACATTCACAACATTTCTACTCTATATATTTATCTGTATTGTGGTCATTTATATATGTTTCATTGCCCTTTTCATCATTTTCAAATTGAAATTCTTTATGCTTGCCTCAACGACTTCATTTTCCTCATGGCTCCAGGCTAATCACTCTAGGAGGAATTATCTGGTTAATATTTCTTAAAACTGTTAATGTGATGCTTTAAAAGGAAAAAAGGAACAAAAGGGCTTGTTGTAGACTCTGCTATAATCACAGAATGATAATGTAAGGAGAAAAACTTAGAATCTCAACTTTTTATCAGAAATAAGAAAACCAAGTATCAAAAATTAGGATGCTTTGCCTCATATCACATAGCAGATCATTCAGGATATTTCTCCCCATTAATTTCCCTGGATTATACTTCACTTTTTTTTTCATTTTTATACTCTGGGGCTGTATCTTTATAGGTTCCCATTCATTGTATGGTCTTGTTCATGTATTGGAGCATTTGCTCCAGAAAGTTAAAATAAAATCAAGGCAGATAATGCTTGTTTGCTTATGATCTAGTTTGATAACTAGTATATTAGTCCATTTTCACACTGCTGATAAAGATATACCCCAGACTGGGTAATTTACAAAAGGACTTACAGTTCTACTTGGCTGGGGAAGCTTCACAATCCTGTGGAAGGCAAGGAGGAGCAAGTCACGTCTTAAACATGGATGGCAGCAGGCAAAGAGAAAACAAGGAAGACACAAAAGCAGAAACTCCTGATAAAACCATCAGATCTCATGAGACTTATTCATTACCATGAGAACAGTATGGTGGAAACCAACCCCATTATTCAATTATCTCCCACCAGGTTCATCCCACAACACATGGGAATTATAGGGGTACAATTCAAGATAGAGTTGGGTGTTAACACAGAGCCAGACCATATAATTTCACCCCTGGCCCCTGCCAAATCTTATGTCCTCACATTTCAAAACCAATTATGCCTTCCCAACAGTCCCCCAAAGTCTGAGCTCATTTCAGCATTAACTCAAAAGTCCACAGTCCAAAGTCTCATCTGAGACAAGGCAAGTCCCTTCTGCCTATGAGCCTGTAAAACCAAAAGCAAGCTAGGTATTTCCTAGATACAACGGGGATACAGACATCAAGTAAACACAACCATTCCAAATGGGAGAAATTGGCCAAAACAAAGGGGCTACAGGGCCCATGCAAGTCCGAAATCTAGCAGGGAAGTCAAATATTAAAGCTCCAAAATGATCTCCTTTGACTCCACGTCTCATATCAAGATCATAATGATACAAGTGTTGGGTTCCCATTGTCTTGGGCAGCTCTGCCTTTGTGGCTTTGCAGGGCAAGCCTCCCTCCTGGCTGCTTTTATGGACTAGTATTGAGTTATCTGCAGCTTTCAAGGCACAGAGTGCAAGGTGTCAGTAGATCTACCATCCTGGGATCTGGAGGATGTTGACCCTCTTCTCACAGCTCCACTATGTAGTGCCCCAGTAGGGACTCTGTATGGGGCTTCCAACCCCACATTTCCCTTTTGCTCTGCCCTAGCAGAGGTTCTTGAGAACCCCATCCCTGCAGCAAACTTCTGGAATCTAGGTGGAGGTTCCCAAATCTCAATTTTTGACTATAAGGGTCTGTACACCCACAGGCTCAACACCACATGGAAGCTGCCAAGGCTTGGGTCTTGCACCATCTGAAGCCATGGCCTGAGCTCTACGTTGGCCCCTTTCAGCAATGGCTGGAGTGGCTGGGATGCAGGGCACCAAGCCTGTAGGCTGCACACAGCTCAGGGACCCTAGGCCTGGCCCCCAAAACCACTTATTCCTCCTGGGCCTCTGATGGGAGGGGATGCCATGAAGACTTCTGCCATGCTCTGGAGATGTCTTGTCTTTCCCATTGTCTTGGGTGTTAACATTTGTCTCCTCGTTACTTATGCAAATTTCTGCAGCCCTTTTGAATTTCTCCTCAGAAAATGGGATTTTCTTTTCTATTGTATTGTCAGGCTGCAGACTTCAAATGTTTATGCTCTGTTTCCTCTTTAAAACTGAATGGTTTTAACAGCACCCAAGTCACCCTGGTATGTTTCACTGCTTAAAAATTTCTTCCGTCATATACCCTAAATCATCTCTCTCAAGTTCAGAGTTCCACAAGTCTTTAGGGAAGGAGCAAAATGCCACCAGTGTCTTTATTAAAACATAACAAGAGTCACCTTTACTCCCGTTCCCAATAAGTTCTTCATCTCTATCTGAGAACACCTCAGCCTGGAGCTTATTGTCCATATGGCTATCAGCATTTTGGGCAGTCATTTAACAAGTCTCTAGGAAGTTCTGAACTTTCCCCCACTTTCCTGTCTTCTTCTGAACCCCCCAAACTGTTCCAACTTCTTCTGCCTATTATTCAGTTCCAAAGTCACTTCCACATTTTCAGGTATCTTTTCAGCAATACCCCACTCTACTGGTACCAATTTGCTGTAATTGCCCATTTTGATGCTGCTGAGAAAGAGATACCTGAGACTGAACAATTTACAAAAGAAAGAGGTTTAATTGGACTTACGGCTTCACTTGGCTGGGTATGCCTCACAATCATGGCAGAGAGCAAGCCCTGTCTTACATGGGTGGCAGCAGGCAAAGACAGAATGGGGAAGATACAAAAGCTGCAACCCCTGATGAAACCATCAGATCTCATGTGACTTATTCACTACCATGAGAACAGTGTGGTGGAAACAGCCCCATGATTCAATTATCTCCCACAGGGTCCCTCCCACAACACATAGGAATTATGAGAGTACAATCCAAGATGAGATTTAGGTTGGGGCACAGAGCCAAACCTTCACAACTAGCATCAAAACTGAAAATTAACTTCCTGTATCAGGAACCCAGTAGATTTTAAAACTCAAAGAAAATAGATGTGTGTTGTGGGAGGAAGATCCACTGGAGCAGGAATACCCAACACAATCCCTTTCATGGGACCTGAGTTTCCCCTAAGCAACTGCTATTTTGTAATGAGACGAATTTCTTTGATTTATTTTTCACGACAGGAGACCCCTGAAGTAAATACCACATTGTAACAAATCTTCCTTTCTTAAATTCACAGATAGACTCCAACAGTGATATAATCATGTTAAATGAAAAGGCCAGTATAAATTACTTAGAGTATAAGCAGGTTGTAGTTAAATTCTGATTCTGTTTTAAATACAAAAGCAGTCACATAGACCAATGGAACAGAATATAAAGTCCAGAAATAAATCTGCACACCTACAACCATCAGATCCTTGAAAAAAAAATAAACAAAAAAAAAAAATAGCAATGGGGAAGGACTCCCTATTCAATAAATGGTGCTAGTATAACTGGCTAGCCATATGCAGAAGAAACCTGAACCCCTACATCTCATCATATACAAACATTATCTCAAGATGGCTTAAAGATTTAAATGTAGGACTTCAAACTATAAAAAGGTACTAGAATAAAACCTAGGAAATACCCTTCTTGACATTGGGTCTGGCAAATCATTTATGGCTAAGTCCCTAAAAGCAAATTGCAACAAAAGCAAAAACTGACAAGTGGAACTAAAACTAAAGAGCTTCTGCATGGCAAATGAAATTACCAACAAAGGAAGCAGGTAATCTACAGAATGGGAGAAAAGATTCACAAACGATGGCCCTTGCAAAGGTCTAATACCCAGAATCTATCAGGAACTTAAAGAAACAAGCAAAAGACAAACAATCCAATTAAAAAATAGGCAAAGGACATGAACAGATATTTCTCAAAGAAGGACATTCAAGGAGCCAATAAGCATTTGAAAAAAAAAAAATGCTCAACACCAATATTAATCAAGAAATTCAAATCGAAGCCACAATGAGATACCAGCTTATACCCATCAGAATGGCTACTATCAAAATGTCAAAAAATAACAGGTAACGGCAGGGTTGCAAAAAAACAAAACAAAACAAACAGGAAACTGATTTAGTTTGAAGATTTGTCCCTGCCCAGATCTCATGCTGAATTGTCGTCCCCAATGCTGGAGGTGGGACCTGGTGTGAGGCGTTTGAGTTTAGGGGGCAGATCCCTCATGGCTTGGTGCTGTCTTCATGATAGTGAGTTCTCAGGAGACCTGGTCCTTTAAAAGTATGTGGCACCTCCTGCCATCCTCTTATTTGCTCCTGCTTTTGTCATGTGGCATGCCTGATCCCCCTATGCCTTCTACCATGATTGAAAGCTGACTGAGGCTTCACCAGAAGCTGAGCAGATGCCAGTACCATGCTTCCTATAAAGCATGCAGAACTGTGAGCTAATTAAACCTCTTTTCTTTTTATTTACCCAGCCTCTAGTATTTCTTTATAGCAATGCAAGGACAATCTGATATAGAAATTGGTACTAAGGAGTGGGCATTGTTGTAAAGATACCTGAAAATGTGGAAGTGGCTTTGGAACTGAGTACCAGGTAGAGGTTGCAAAAGTTTGGAGGGTTCAGAAGATATGAAAATAAAGGAAAGTTTGGATGTTTTTTTAGGAACTGGTTAATTGGTTGTGACCAAAATGCTCATAGTGATATGAACAGCAAAGTCCAGACTGCCAAGGTCTCAGATGGAAATGAAGAACTTACTGAGAACTGATGCAAAAGTTGTGTATGTTAAGCCTTAGTAAACAGCTTAGCTGCTAACTGTCCATACCCTGGGGATGTGTGGATGTTTGAACTTCAAAGTGATGGTTTAGATTATCTATCAGGATAAAATTTCTAAGCAGCAAAGCATTGAAGATGTGAATTGGCTATTTCTAATAACCTAAGCTCAGATATGGGAGCAAATAAGTGATTTAATGTTTGAATTTATATTTATACAGCATGAACAACATAATTGGAAAATTTGCAGACTGGCTCTATGGCAGAGAAAGTAACAGCTTTTTAGAATAAGAATTCAGGCAGGTTGTGAAGCATCAAGGCCTTAAAGGCATTTCAGAGATACTTATGGTAGTCCTTCCCATCATGGGCCTGGAGGCCTAGGAGGGGAGAATGGTTTCATGGGCCTGGCCCAGGGCCCTACTGCCCTGCTCAGCCTTGTGAAACTGCTTCCTGAATCCAGACCATTACAGCTTCAACTGGGGCTCAAACGTGCCCAGATGCAACCTAAGCTGCCACTTTGGATGATGCAAGCCATAAACCTTGGTGGCTTCTACATGGTGTGAGGCCTCAGGCACACAAAATGCAAGAGTGAATGAAGCTCGGCTGCCTCTGCCTAGATTTCAGAGGATGTATGAGAAAACATGGATTTCCAGGCAAAAACCTGCTGCAGGAGTGAAGCCTCACAGAAAACCTCTGCTAGGGCACTGCAGAGAGGAAATGTGGGGTTAGAGGCCCCATACAGAGTCCCCACTAGAGAACTGCCTAATGGAGCTATGGAAAGGGGACCACCATCCTCCAGACTGTAGAATGGTAGATTCACTGGCAGCTTGTAGTCTGTGCTTGGAAAAGCCAAAGGCACTCAACAACCTGTGAGAACAGCCACAGGGACTGAAACCTACAAAGCCACAAGGGTGGAGCTGCCCAAGACCTTGGGGGGGCCACCTCATGCACCAGTGTGACCTGGATATGGGACATAGAGTCAAAGGAGATTATTTTGGAGTTTTAAGATTTAATGAATATTATTCTGGGTTTTGAAATTGCATGGGACCTGTAGCCTCTTTTTTTTGACCACAATTTTGTTTTGTTTTTTTTGGAATAGGAATGTTTACCAAATGCCAATACCCCATTGTATTTTGAAGGTAAATAAGTTGCTTTTAATTTTACAGGCTTATAGGTGGAAGAGACTTGCCTTGTCTCAGTTGAGATTTTTGGACTTTTATGTTAATGCTGAAATGAGTTAAGATGTAGGGAGACGGTTGGGAAGGCATGATTGTATTTTGCAACATGAAGAGGACATGAAATTTGGGAGGGGCCTTGGGCAGAATGATATAGTTTGCATATTTGTCCCTGTCCAATCTCATGTTTAATTGTAATCCCCAATGCTGGAGGTGAGGCTGGGTGGGAGATGTTTCTGTCATGGGGGGCAAATCTCTCATTTTGGATTAGTCTGTTCTCATGCTGCTAATAAAAACATACCCAAGACTGTGTAATATATAAAGAAAAGAGGTTTAATTGACTCACAGTTCCAAATGGTTAGGGAGGCCTCACAATCATGGTGGAAGGCAAAGGAGGAGCAAAGTCATATCTTGCTTGGTGACAGGCAAGAGACAGCATGTGCAGGGGAACTGCCTTTTATAAAACCATCAGATCTCATGAGACTTATTCACTATCACCAGAACAGCACTGGAAAGACCCACCACCATGATCCAATTACCTCCCACCAGGTCCCTCCTATGACATGTGGGAATTATGGGAGCTACAATTCAAGACGAGATTTGAGTGGGGACACAGCCAAACCATATCACATGGCTTGGCACTATCTTCATGATAGTGAGTTCTTGCAAGAGCTGATTGTTTAAAAGTGTGTAGCAGTCCTTGCAATTCTCCTGTTTGTTCCTGTTTTCACCATGTGATCTGCCTGTTATCCCTTTGACTTCTGCCATGATTGAAAGCTGCCTAGGCTTTACCAGAAGCCAAGCAGATGCCAGCACCATGCATTTTGTAAATCCTGCAGAATCATGAGCCAATTAAACCTCTTTTCTTTATAAATTACCCAGCCTTAGGTATTTATTTATAGCAATGCAAGAAGGAAATAATAAGGAATGTTTATAGACTGTTGCTGGGAATGCAAACTAGTTAAGCCATTGTGAAAAGCAGTTTTGAGATTTCTCAAAGAACTCAGAACCACCATTCAACCTAGCAGTTCCGCTACTAAGTGTATATGCATAGGAAAATAATGCATTCTATCAAAAAGACATATATACTTGTATGTTCACTGCAGTGATATTCACAATAGCAAAGAGATGTAATGAATCTAGCTGTCCCTCAACAGTGGACTGGATAAAGGAAATATGGTACATATACCATGAAATACTATGCAACCATAAAAACAAATGAAGTGATTTTCAGTAACAGGGGTGGAGCTGGAGGCCATTATCCTAAGTAAACTACGGAAAACCAAACACTGCATGTACTCACTTTAAGTGAGGGTTAAATATTGAATACACATAGACATAAAGATGGGAACAATAGGCATTGGAGACAGCTAGACAGGGGAGAGATGGTGCAAGGCATGAGCTGAAAAGCCACCTATTGGGTACTATGCTCATTACCTCAGTGACAGGATCGTTTGTATCCCCAACTTCAGCATTACACAATACAGCTATGTAACAAATCTGTATACGTACCCTTTAATTTATAATAAAAATTGAAATTATTAAAAATACATACATACATTTAAAATAAAATGTGTGTGACAGGTGGATTTTAATTCCTCATATTTCATCTCCTGATATTATGTTTCTGAATATATTTTGATGCATGTCAACAGGAACTTTAAGGTTGCTAATTGGCTGAACTTAAAATAGAGAGGTTATTCACCATTATCTGGTTGGACCTGATGTAATCAAATAGACCCTTAAAAGTGAAAGAGGGAGACAGAAGAGAAAAAGATGAAATCGAAAAAGGGCAAACAATTCAATATATGAGAGGGACTTGCCCCACCATTGCTGGATTTGAAGTAAAAGAGGGCCAAAAGTCAAGGAAGGCAGGCAGCTTCTAGAAGCTTCAATGATCCTTAGAGGACAGCTATCTAGGAAACAGAGACCCTGTTTCTACAACTACATAGAACTGAAATATACACACACACACACACACACACACACACACACACACACTATATATATATACATATATATATACACACACACACACATACACGAGTGTGTATATATACACATGAATATACACATATTTTTATAAAATATATATGTATATATATAAATATATATATATGTATACACACATATAGCTGGGACAACAGGGATGTGCCACCACATCCAGCTAATTTTTAGTTTTTTTTTTGTAGAGATGAAGTCTCATCATATGCTTAGGCCGGTGTCAAACTTATGGGCTCAAGCAGTCCTCCTGCCTTGGCCTACTAAAGTGCTGATATTACAGGCATGAGCTACTGTGCCCAGTCCAAATGACATAAATTATCCTGGAGACAGATTGTTCTCCAGAGCCTCCAAAAAGGAACACACCCCTGTAGACATTTTGATTTTGGTCCTTTGAAACTTAGAGAAACAAGCTGAGCCTTCCAGACTCTGACCTAGAAAACTGTGGTGTTGATAAATGGCTGTTGCTTTAAGCTGCTAAATTTGTGGAAAATTGTTACACAGCAATATTAATCTAATACAAATAGCTCTTAATGGTTTTTTAAGAGGATTAGTGTATTACTCTTGTCTAGGCACCCCAGTCCCTAAATGCTTTCTCTCGACAAGAATCAGTACCTCACAAAGCTGGTCATAATAAAGCATGGTGATTTGATCTCCGGCATGTAGTTTAAAATAAGAGTATAAACTGGGCCTCTGAGAGTTTTGTTCCACCTCTAAGAACTGCTAGTCAAAGTATAGTTTCTCCCCCAAGCAGATGAGGAAGAGCCCAGTTTCTTAGGTAAAGAACAGATTGCTCATTTTATTTCCTCTTACCCATTCTTTGTTATCAGCATATGCCAACCTGTTTGTGTATTCATTCTAACACCTCATTCTCAATCTTGGCTAGGAATCTTCTCTTTCCTCTCCCAGCAGGTCTAAAGAAGAGGAGAGGAAGCATTTAGGCTTGCTCCGATTACTCTATCTTGTGAGACTGTGTCACCGGGAAACAGCCCAGTTAGGCAGAGATTAAAAATACTGATTGTAATCTGATTCCAGAATGTAGAAAGTAAGTCTTAAATGGGATGGATAGAGTCAGTAGGATGGCTAAGGATATTGATTATTGTAGAGGATATACATAGTACACATGTATGTTCCTTCATTTGAGCAGCCATATGAATTACATATTAATATATTTTTTGTTTTTAAAGTATTATTTATTTTAATTTTTGTAACTAATATACTTAATTATAGTTTTAAATTTACCAAAAATTGAGCAATGGTACAGAGTTCCATATACATCGCCCCTCCCTCTCCACAAACACAGTTTCCCCTATTATTACATTATTACATTCCCCTATTATTACTTACATTAGTGTGGAATAGTTGTTACAAATAATAAATAAATATTGATACATTATCAGTAACTAAAGTACACAGTTTAAGATCTACTATTATGTTCTACAGTTCTGCATATTTTGACAGATGCACAATATTAGCTATCCACTGCTATAGTTTCATATAGAACTATAATCTTTTACAGAATACAGTATCATCTAAAATCATAACCTATAGTATCACACCCTTTGGATCCCGTATGCTTCACCTATTCATCCCTCCTCTTCCTCTCGCTGAAACCCATAGAATCAACAATCTTTTTACTTTCTTTATAGTTTTGCCTTTCCCCAAATGTCATGAAGCCTTTTCAGGTTGGCTTCTTCCTTAAATGGCAATATGCATTTAAGGGTCCTTCATGTCTTTTCATGGTTTAGGATTTTGTTTCTTTTTATCATTGGATAATGCTCTATTGCATGGCCATATCACAGTTTGTTTATCCATCTACCTATTGAAAGACATCTTGGTTCCTTCTGGTTTGGTGTTATCATGAAGAAAGCTGGTGTAGATATTCAAGTGAAGCCTTTTGTGTGAATGATATTTCCTCTTTTCAAAGATGGGGTTAACATTGTCCAGAGGTTTCTTTTTTGTTGAAGGGAATTTGGAATTTTACAGGTGTGGTACTGCTGATTTCTTTTCACTCCTTCTATCCCTCAGCACCCGAGAAATAGAAGAACTTATCTGATTTGTTCATAGATGGGCATGATTGACTCATCTTCTCTCTTCTTCCTCTTTAGCAAGGGTGTTCTTTCTGCATGAGCAAGTCCACCAGGATTGGCAGACTTTTGGCCATGTCTTAAAACCTGAGCCCTGTTAGCGATAAATGTCATCTTATGGCCTCAACATTTAACTTTAATTATTTTTTAATAATAATTAACATAATTATATGTTAATAATATGTTATATGTTATTAACATAATATATGTTAATAATAATTAACATAATAATAATAAATAACAACTTCTTCAAAACCTGAGCAGAGAAGAAGGATATAATTTACCATGGGAGTCCTCAGAGCCTACCACATAAATAAATCTTAAGTAATTTATACAAAGTCAAGCAGTCGGCAAGTAGCAGAACTAAAATTAAATCTGAATTGGTTGGAATCTTAAATCTCTTCTTGCTACCATATCATATTTTTCCAAAGTGCTTTTCACCTTAGTTCCCCAAGGTATTTCTTATTATTCCTGGGGGAAAATGCATATTGATATTCAAATAAACTTCATAAAATTAGATAAAATAAAGCTGATTTTTTTTTCCAGCATGTTTAACTCTGTAAGAAAATAGATGTAATGTGCAATGTTGCCTAAATTTACATGGACATTGAACTCCTTTAGAGAGTGTTTCATAGGACAAATATTTTAGTTTCTGAATTTTTAGATCGTTATTTCTTAGCCCTATCCATTTCAGAATGGTTGTTCACATTACCATTTTTGTGATACTTTAGCCATCTCATCTAAAAAACTCTTTAGAGCAGTGTTTCTTACAGCATATGCCACAAAGCATCCTTGTATAAAATGGAGACAGGCCATATGCATATAAGGGAGTGTATTAGGCCATTCTTGCATTACTATAGGGAAATAGCAGAGACTGGGTAACTTAAAAAGAAGTTTAATCGGCTCACAGTTTTGTGGGCTGTACAAGCATGGCACTAGCATCTGCTTGTTTTCTGTGGAGGCCTCGGGGAGCTTTTACTCATGCAGAAGGCGAAGCAGAAGCTTGCTCACCACATGGCACTCCTGCAGCATGTCTCTTATAGGAGCAAGGGAGAAAGGGGTGCCAAACAGTTAAACAGCCAGATCTCATGAGAACTCACTCATTGTTGAGAGTACAGCACCAAGCTATGAGGTATCTACCCTCATGACCTAAACACCTCCCACCGGGCCCCACCTCCAACATGGGGGATTACAGTTCAACATGGGATTTGAGTGGGGACAAATACTCAAACTATGTCATGGAGTCAGTGGTTAAAAATATTCAACAAAGTTACAGATATTTCCTTATTGTAGGACTTCTCAGCGCCTTTATTATTGCTATTCCAGTATTTCAAATTCCTGAAAAAGAACCATAGAATAAACATTTGTCAACAATATTTCAAACAGGCCTCTTTTTTTTTCCTTACAAAATGATCTTATTTTTTGTCAAAAATAATTTGAAAAGCACTTCTTTATAGCAAAATTACAATTTCTCTTAGTGGTATCATATATTCTCATCTCTTTGCAAACAGAAATAAATTGAAACTCTCAGTTATAGTAGCTTTTAAAAAAATGTGCCATGGAGACAATTTGACCTTGATTGCAGATGGTCCTGTGCTTAAACTATTCCTCTTACAGAACCACTTTGGACTTGGAAAGTTATTCTGCTTCCAGGAATGTAATGAAATGAGAGTTGCAATGGAAGCTCTGTGTTGCCAGATATGCTGCGAGCAGCAATGTGGGGGTGATGCTCTACCACCAGCCCTCTTTTGAGAAGTCTTTGTAATTGAGAGGTCAGAAGTAAAGGGAAGCAAAAGCATCATCTTACAGCCCTATTGATGTATTCTAGTCTTCCTCGGTACTATTTCCATCCTAAGTGAATTGTAAATTTATTTATAGATGCTACTGGGCACTTTACAAGGTATTTCACTGCTTGCCAATATCAATTTTTAATGACTGGCATCGAGGAGCTGGTTTAGTAAAGCCCAGCATTAATTCTCTTTTTAGTTAATTCATTTAGGTCACATCTCATCTGTAATAAGCAAGGGTTTTTGAACCTTGTAAAAAGTATTCTCCCATTTTAAATAAAAAGTCATCCATAGCATGTCAGAGTGGTTCTTAAGAAGCCCAAACAGGAGAAGATAAGAGGCAGAAACTGAATGCATTAGAACATAGTTTTCAACATTTGTGTTTAACACTTTGCAGGCATGTTTATTATCAACATATAACATACCATCAGCACTTTCAACATCAATTATTTGTGAGTGAAGTCAAAGGTCCATGATGTTCTGCATTCTGTAATTTTGCTGAAGCATTAGGTTAAATTACTTACAGAGAGAATGTGTATGGAGGCAAGTCACTTAGGTAGTGAATGTGACACCCTGGTATTCTCTGTCCATCACTGGCTAGCAAGGGGTGTGTGTGGTGAGGCTTAATAAATGGTCCTCCAAATATATCTGCCACCTAATCTTTGGAAATTTTGAAGGTTACTTTATGCAGCAAAGAGGACTTTGCGTGTGTGATTAAGTTAGGAATCTTGGAATGTGTGATTATCTGGTTTAGTTCAGTGTAATCACAAGGATCCTTATAAAAAGGAAGTGGGAGCAGTTGGGGTGGAGGAGAAGGTGATGTGATGACTGAAGCAGAGACTTGAGTGATGAACTTTGGAGTCACTGCCAAGAAATACAGGCAGCCACTAGAAGGTGAAAGTTGAGAAAACAAATTCTTCCTGCCTAGAATCCAGAATAAATTAGCTCTAACTACATCTTAACTTTAACCTAGTAAAAATGACTTCAGACTTCTGACTTCTGCAACTTTAAGAGAATAAATGTGCATTGCCACTACATTTGCAAAAATATGTTATAACAGCCACAACAAACTAGTACAGAGACCAAGGCAACAAGGCAGTTGAATGGACAGTCTCTGGACCAGAACTGCTAGAGATGAGATCCTGGCTCCAGTACAAACTAGCTAACAGACCTGGGAGACTTTGGTACTAGCCCTTACTCTCAGTTGCTGCATTGACTATAATATTTTAGAAAATATCAGAATGAACTCCAATCACAGGGAAGTTTTAATGATTAATATACTAGAAATGTACAGTATTTATCCCTGGGTTTAGCACAGGGTAAGGACTCAAATATTGCTTGTTGTCATTGCTAAGAGGCTATAAATAATTTTGTTGTTAAAGGGTTACTGAGAGATTAAAAAAATTGCTAAAGACAAAAATGCTTGTCATATGAGGATTTTCACAGGAAAAATAAGTGCTTTTAAATTACTGGGTTCAAAGAAGACCAAAGATCAATAGGGAAATCTTGTTTCTCTTTATGATGTTGGTGTATCCTTTTAACCTTTCATGAAAAACCCAATTCTATCCATACTTCATTTGAAATATACCCACTGTGATGAATACATGATATATTTCTGGCCTAAGTTACATATTTTAGTGAGAAAAGATAATAAACAAGTAAACATGAATAGACAAGATAATTCAGAGAGTGGTAATTACTGAAATGGAAACAAATTAGGCTAACGTAAAGAAAGTGTCCACAGATGGTCTAGGTATGTAGGACTTCTATAAGCTGAGACTTGAAGGATGAAAAGGAGCCAGTCATTGGTAGTATTGGAGCATTCCAGACAGAGGGAAGAACCAACTTAAAGCAGAAGAGATTGGTGCATGTGTGTGTGTGTGTGTGTGTGTGTGTGTGTGTGCATGTGTGTACAGGGTGGGAGGAAGCTCAGTGTTGCTGAAGCAGAGTGATTGAATGTGTAAATTGTAAGTGTAGGAAGAAGCCATGGGATTATGAAAACATGTAGATCATGTCATAGATGATCTACATAGATCTGTATAGATCACGTCATAGAGTTGGAATATTTTTAAGGGCAATGAGAATCTTTCAGAGGGTGTCTTAGTCCATTTAGTGTTGTTATAAAGGAATAATGGATGCTAGGTAATGTATTAGGTTGGTGCAAAAGTCATTGCTGTTTTTGTCTTTGAAAGTAATGGCAAAAACTGCAATTAATTTTGAACCAAACTGAAATAAAGAGGCTTATTGGCCCCTGATTCTGCTGGCCGGAGAACTGAGTATCTGGTGAGGGTGTCAGGCTGCTTCCATTCATGGCAGAAGGTGAAGGGGGGGCCAGTGCAGAGAGACCGCATGACAAGAGAGGAAACAAGACAAAGTGGGAGGTAGCAGGCTCTTTTTAACGAGCTCTCACTGGAGCTAATAGAGCTAGAACCTGTTCACTCCTTCCAACCCCAGGGAGGGTATTAATATATTCATGAGGGGGGATCCACTCCTATGACCCAAAAACCTCTGATTAGGTTCCGCATCCAACATTAGGATCAAACTGCAGCATGAGGTTTTGAGGGAACAAATAAGCAAACGATAGCAGAGAGTTTTAAACCACAGAGTAATATCTGGTATTATTGAGATTATATTCTAAACAATGAGTCTAGTTAAAATATAGAACATGGATTGCAGAGGGACAAAAAGAGAAATAGGAAGTTCAAGTAGTGGGTTTTGAGTTCATTCCAGTAAGAGAAAACAATGGTAGCCGTGAAGACGGACATAAATGGCAACTTTAGCAATGGGTTTGGAAGGTAAAGTCAAGGCATTTCCGCTGGGTGGTATGTGGAATAGGAGAAAAAGAAGCAAGTAATTTATGGCTCCTACAAATTTGGATTAAGAAACAAGGGAAATAATATTTTCATTTTCTGAGATGGCAAAAGCTTTGAAGGTATAAGGGTTGCAAGAGAGAAACTGAGTTTTGTTTGGCTGTGTTTAGTTGTGAAATACTTATTAGACATCTAAGGTGAAATAGTGAGCTGGTAGTTGTATATACATGCTTAGAGTTCACAGAATTAAGACATATAATAATAAAAATTTAGACCTTGTGACAATGTATTTTATAACATAGCAATGTGCTGAGGTGAGTTCGAATTGGTTTGTTTTCATGATCGTGTGCTTTAGATATTGTCTTTTAGCTGTGTTTAATGTAGTGGTGGTATGGTAGTAGTATTTTCCAAAATGATTCCTACTCAAGCAAAACCTCTTTTTTGGAAACTAGAAAACTAAGATAGATATTATTAAATTCCTGCTGCCACCTAGTGGCACTATTCAAAATTAAAAATAAAAACTGGTAATCTGGACTGTGTTGGTAAGACTCAATGGAACAGTTACTTTATCCAACCCTAGCTCATTTTACAGATAAGAAAAGAAAGACCCAGAGAAAGAAAATGAATAGTCCTAGATCTCATAGATATTCAGGAGTCTGGGCTCCATTGCTGAAATCTATTTTAATAATTTCTACACTGATCTAAAACCAGCTTTATCCAAATGAATTAATATTTGTTTCAAACTTTATTTCACAATTTGCTTATTTTTAGCAGCCATTTAGAAACATCCTTTAAATCACTTTGTAACAGGTCTTTTAAAATTCCCATATGTTTTCCCATTTCTTCATAACCAAAAGGAAGTAGATTTTGTTATTATTAGAGGGTACATTAAGAAAATAGAAGTATGAAATTAAGATATATTAATAGACCCTTGAATCAACATTTAGCACCCAGGTAACATACCTTGCTACGCATGTCTTAGTCCAGCAGTCCCCAGCATTTCTGGCACCAGGGACAAGTTTTGTGGAAGACAACTTTTCCTTGGACCTAGGGTGGGGAGGTGGAGGGATGGTTTCGGGATGATTCAAGAGAAGGATGCATGAAGATAATTTATAAATTGCTCCTTAGGGAATGAGTAGAAATAACCACAATGAATAAAATTTGGGTTCAGGGTGAAGAAAGACATTAGAGGAGGAGGTAATAATCTACAAAGGCAAGGAGGTGAGAGTATATGCAATAGGAAGAGTGACCTGGATTTCCCTATGGCTCAGAGAGTTTTATAATTAGAATAATGTTATCACTGATGAGGAAACTATAGAGGAAAACAGATTACATTTACTAAGTACTCTGTGCTGAACCTTTGACCTGTACCATTTCACATAATCCTTAAAAAAAATCTTAATGAGGCAAGTAATTTTGGTATATCACTTCACAGAAAAGAAAATTGTTCTTTAGTGAGTTTCAGTGTTTTAAGACAGCAATGGTGGAAGCTGCAAGATCTTTTGAGCTTTAGGCTCAGAAATTGCACAGTGTCACATCTTTCACATTCTATTGGTCAAAGTAGAGTCACAGAGCTAGCCCAAATTCAAAGGATAAGGAAATGAAGCCCAGCTCTTAATAAAAGTTACAGCAAAAATAAATTGTGGCCATATTTTTCACTTACTACCAAAATGAGTCTATTATCTGCACTCATTCACTCAAAGTAGGATCTCAAAACCAAATATAATAGGAAAATCAGGTACTCAATTCCTCTGGAATCCCTAAAGGGATAAAGCAGCATCCAAAGGAACCCATCACATATAGGATTATGTTTATTCCATTTTAGTGAACTCCCAAGAATAGAAAAACTCAGCTTTTCACATGAGCGTTATCATATTTAATCATCATGACAAAATTATGAGGTAAGGATTATTAACTTATTTTGCATAAGGTAAAAAACTCAAATAAGTTTGAAATTATTCCCGAAGTTGTGCAGCCATCAATTAGCTGAGCCAGGAATGGAAGCTGAACATATACAAGTCCATTGTGCCTACTTCTACCACTGCTCGTAGGACAGCGTGGTGCAATAAGCAGTGAGCTTACAGGGAAGGTATTTGGGAAACTGAATTCCAGCCTAGAGCACAGCGAAGCTATCTTTGACAGTAGAAGTGGGCCTGCAGCCAGGAGAGAGTTTTATGATAGATATGTCTATTGTATCACTGTCAATATAACAACAGCCTTATTCAAATTGCAGGCGTATATAAGCTTCCCATAAATATGTGTGGAGAGGAAGTGTAGGAAAAAGATAAGAAAATAAAGTTAAAGAGGATAAAAGGAGATTAGTTTAAAAAGGAGGAAAAGAGGAAATTAAAGAATGGAAAAGAGAATAGAGAAAGGTAACGGCTGAATGAGGGAAAAAATGCCCTCACTAATTAATGCAGGGAGGTACAGCAGAATGAGGAAGGCGATGACACTAATTTATTTTAGAAGTGTCATAGAAGAGTGTTTATAGGTCTCTTTATAACATTTAAACTCTTGAGTCTGTGGATGTTAGGAAATAATGTGAAGTTCAGCCCTATATTATTATTTTTTTTGAAAAAGAAGACATAGCTTTAGTGTTATTAACTTATAATTCATATTTATATTAGAAAGATTGTTGAAAGTAAGCATAGCAAATATATCAATTCCCATTCCCTGCTATTTTTTTTTCTCCTTGTTCTTTTTTTAAATTATACTTTAAGTTCTGGGGTACATGTGCAGAACGTGCAGGTTTGTTACATAGGCATACATGTGCCATGGTGTTTTACTGCATCCATTACCCCATCGTCTACATTAGGTATTTCTCCTAATGCTATCCCTCCCCCAGTTCCCAACCCCCTGACACTCCCTGGTGTGTGATGTTCCCCTCCCTGTGTACAGATGTTCTCATTGTTCAACTCCCATTTATGAGTGAGAACATGTGGTATTTTTCTGTTCTTGTGTTAGTTTGCTGAGAATGATGGTTTCCAGCTTCAGCTGTATCCCTGCAAAGACATGAACTTGTCCTTTTTTGGGGCTGCATAGTATCCCATGGTATATATGTGCCACATTTTTTTTTATCCGGTCTATCATCGATGGGCATTTGGGTTGGTTCCAAGTCTTTGCTATTGTGAACAGTGCCCAATAAATGTATGTGTGCATGTTTATAATAGAATGATTTATAGTCTTTTGGGTATATATCCAATAATGGGATTGCTGGGTCAAATGGTATTTCCAGTTCTAGACCCTTGAGGAATGGCCACACTGTCTTCCACAATTGTTGAACTAATTTACTCTTCCACCAACAATGTAAAAGTGTTCCCGTTTCTCCACATCCTCTCTAGCATCTGTTGTCTCCTTTTTAATGATCACCATTCTAACTGGCAGGGGATGGTATCTTAATGTGGTTTTGATTTGCATTTCTCTAATGACCAGTGTTGATGAGCTTTTCTTCATATGTTTGTTGGCTGCAAAAATGTCGCCTTTTGAGAAGTGACTGTTTACATCCTTTGCCCACTTTCTGATGTTTTTTTTTTTTCTTGTAAATTTGTTTAAGTTCTTTGTAGATTCTGGATATTAGCCCTTTATTGGATAAAGAGACTGCAAAATAATTTTTTGCCATTCTGTAGGTTGCCTGTTCACTCTGAGTATAGTTTCTTTTGTGGTTCAGAAGCTCTTTAATTAGATCCCATTTGCATATTTTGGCTTTTGTTGCCATTGCTTTTGGTGTTTTAGTCATGAAGTATTTGCCCATGCCTATGTCCTAAATGGTATTGCCTAGGTTTTCTTCTAGGATTTTTATGGTTTTAGGTCTGATGTTTAAGTCTTTAATCCACCTTGCGTTAATTTTTGCATAACCTGTAAGGAAGGGGTCCAGTTTCAGCTTTCTGCATATGGCTAGCCAGTTTTCCCAACACCATTTATTGAATAGGGAATTCTTTCCCCATTGCTTGTTTTTGTCAGGTTTTTCAAAGATCAGATGGTTGTAGATGTGTCACATTATTTCTGAGGCCTTTGTTCTGTTCCATTGGTCGACATCTCTGTTTTGGTACCAGTACCATGCTGTTTTGATTACTGTAGCCCTGTAGCATAGTTTGAAGTCAGGTAGCATGATGCCTCCAGCTTTGTTTTTTATTGCTTATAGTCATCACTGACAAACTGTTAAAGGCCTAAGACTTCTCTATTTCTTATTCATCACTCTATTCCTTAATGCGCAGCTGCTTGAAATTCTCTTTCTCTATCTTGACTCCATCTCTCCTTCAAACTCTCTTTAGCACTTAAACAAGCATTCCTCTTTTCTGCTTTCTCCAAAAGTCATGAAATGCCACTTTTTCACAAGTTACCTGTGGGAGGCAGTCATTCTGTGCTTCTGTCCTTCATGTGTCACCTATTGTGAACATTTGTTCTTTCACTCTGATAACCTTTTCTACAATAAATCCTCATGAGTAATTTGTAATGAATACAAATTATCACATAGGTAGATGATTTTAATTCATAAAAGTTTTGTGATGGGTGTAAGAAGCAAATCCATTTCTCAACCCTCATATTCTACCATATTCACTCATTCTACACGTATATTTGACATCTACTATGTGGCAGACATATTTCCAAGTGGTAGGAATATCCAAGTAAATAAAATAAACAGATATCCATTCCCTTGCTCACCTTTGATCTTGTTAAGGCAGAGATATTAAACCAATTGCATTGTCTGGTACACTAAAGAGATGGTAAGTGCACCAACCTGCTACCCTCTGCCTATCTTGGTTTTACCATGCATTACAGACAACTACATTTCTCAAGTTTCCTGGCCTTCTGGACTTGGGTGGGTTTACCCAGTGTTAAACAAAGGAGTTTGGGAGAACAGAAACCAGGGTATTTCTCTTACCTCTCTCTGATTCCTGGGGCACGCAGTCAAACAGTCCCTCTTCTTTGGTTCCAGTAGAGATTTAGCTGGACAACCTTCACTATGGTTTTAACTCACACCAGAAACCCTGCATTCAGGGTTCTGGTAACATCATTCCCTTTGCTAGTCTGTCTAGTCCCATGAGGTTTTTGTAGATGTTTCTTGCTGTTGCTAATGCCTGGGCTGCTTCTCCATCCTCTTTTTAGCTTCTCAGCTCTTCCACAGCTTTGTCATTAATTCCTTATACTAAATGTTCTCTGTTTTTAAAATCTGGTGTGATTTATTTTCCTGTCTGAATCATATAAAGGCACTGGTTTTGGGAGGGCTGGATAGTGGTTATGCAGTTTTAAATAGGGTTGGTGAGAGCGGGCTTCATTGGGAAATGAGTAGTATAACAAAGGGTTGAAGGATGTGTGGTAGTGAGGCATGTGGCTATTTGAGAGAAGTTCCCGGAAGAAGGAAAAGGCTTACAAAGTTTTGAAGCAGTTTCATCTTTGGTATATACTTGTACAGTGAGGAGGCCAGGGTGGCCATGCAGTGCTGAGTTAGAATAGTAGATGAGATCTGAGAGATGATAGGAAGTCAGGTCTAATAGGGTCTCACAGGTTATTTTAAGAACTTTGGCTTTTATTCTGTGTGCCATGGAGGAAGACTGCATTGTTCTGAACAGAAAAATGACATGACCCTGATACTCTTTATATAATTATCTTGGCCATTGTGCTGAGAATAGACTGCAGAAGAGCAAAGGTGAAGGTAGGTAAACCAGTTAGAAATAAATTGCAATAATCCATGAAAGCAGTGACAGTGACTTAGGCTGGAGAGTGTGAAGTCATGTGATTCTGGATATAAAATGTAAGTGGACGACTATCTATTGAACCAAATGTGTAGTGTGAGAAAAATTAAGAAGGCAATGATTTCTGTTCTAAGCAAATAAAAATACAGAATTGTCTACCATTAAGTAACATGAGGAAAATGTATTTGAAGTAAATTTGAAAACGGGTTGTAAGAGTTTTGTTTTGGTCATAGTTAATACAGTAGTTTAGATTTCAGAGGCAACCATCTGACTCTATGTATTATAATTTCATAGAAGACAACCTGGCTGGGAGTTATTAGCATATAAACGGTATTTAAAGCCATGACACTGGGGATGACTTCATCCTAATTGTGAGTGTAGAGAGAGAGGAAATAAGGTCTAAGAATTGAGCCCTGGGTTACACCAAAGGTAAAACATCAGAGAAAGAAGAAAAACCTGCAAAATAGATTGAAAAGAACAAGTGAGTAGGAAGGAGTGTGATATTCTAGGAACTAAACAAATAGTTTTTAGAAGAGAGCAATAAACTGTGTGAAACACTGAGCATAGGTCAAGAAAATGACTGGGAATATTTGATTAGACTTAGTGTATGGATACTGTTTGGTGATGTCAGTAAGAGTAGTTTCAGTGGGGTAGTGGAGAGAGTTTAAATGAAGTGGATTGAAATGATGAAAGAACAGGATAGACAGAAAATATTTTTTAGAGAAGTTTTTCTATAGATAGAATTAGAAAAATGAGATGGTAGTTGGAGGCCAAGTGAGGTCAGGGGGCTTTATTTTTAAAATAGAAGTAGCAGTATATTTAAATGCTGATGTAATAATTCAAATAAAGAAAAAATGATGACATAGAAGAGAGAGGGGGACTTTTTTTCAACTTTATATTTGTATAGATTTAGGAATACAAATTTGACCTGGTCTGGAGGTGTTCCCCTCCAAATCTCACTTTGAGATGTGATTCCCAGTGTTGGAGGAGGGGCCTGGTGGGAGGTATTTGGGTCATGGGGGTTGATTCTTCATGAATAGCTTGGTGCTCTCTTTATGAGTGAGTCCTCACTCTATGCTTATGTGAGATCTTGTTGTTTAAAAGTGTGTGGCACCTTCACACTTCCTCTCTTGCTCCCACTGTCGCTATGTGACATGCTGGCTTCTCATTGCCTTCTGCCATGATTGTAAGCTCCCTAAGGCCTCACCATAAGCACAGGCTAGCACCAGTCTTCCTGTGCAGCCTGCAAAACCATGAGCAAATTAAACCTCTTTTCTTTATAAATTATCTAGCCTGAAGTATTTTTACAGCAATGCAAGAACGGTCTAAAACTACATACAACTGTGTTACATGGATATTTTGCATACTGCTGAAGTCTGAGCGGTTAGTGTACCTATCACCCAAATAGTATGCATTGTACTTAATAGGTAGTATTTCAGCCCTCACTCCCTCCTTTCTATATGTCCATGTGTACTCATTATTTGGCTTCTTTTTATAAGTTAGAACATGTAGGTTTTGACTTTCTGTATATGAGTCATTTCATTTACAACAAGGGCCTCTAGTTCTATCCATTTGGAGAGAGGGGAACTTTTTTAAAATTACAGTTATGCATCACTTATAGATGGGCATACATTCTGAGAGATGCATTGTTAGGTGATTTCATCATTATACAAACATCAGAGTGTACTTATACAAACCTAGATGGCATAGCCTACTAAACACCTAGGCTATATAGTCTAGCCTATTGCTCCTGGGCTACAAACCTCTACAGCAGGTTACTGTACTAAATGTTGTAAGCAACTGCAACACAATTGTGAGTATTTGGGTATCTAACCAAATCTAAAATATGGAAAAAGTACAGTAGACATTAGGTAGTATGATCTCATGAGACCACTGGTATATATGGCCTGTAATTGAACAAAATGTTGTTAAGCAGTGCATGAATGTATTTGAATAGATGAAAGGGTGATATATGGTGGAAATTCAGAGAATTGGCTTTAAATAGGAGCATGAATAATCTCTACGTATAAATAGGAAAGAAGGGTAGGTGTATAAACACAAATGCTAGTATGTCAGTAGTTCAGTGGTGATAGTTTGAACAAATTCTTCTCGGAGTGCTTTAATTTCCATAATGAAGTAGAAACTCAAATCAGAGTGGTGTTTGAAGATCAAAAGGAATGCATAAAATAATTGTCTTACAAGTCAGTAAATGAATGGACTGAAGAAATGTAGTTTTATTGCCAAGCAATAAAGGCTGTGCTTGAGGTTTGTGGTAATGATTTTAACCTGAGTGGTGATACGTATTTATCCAGCCACATCTAGCTGTACTGATGGAGTTCTGAGAGATGTATTGTTACCCCTGCATCTCTACTTACCAGTGGTAAGGACTCCCAACTGGTAAGGAATTACATTTAACCAGGATTGTGATTTAGAAAAAAGAATAGAATAAATGTAGAGATAGAAGCAAGGCAGTTGAAATACATGCAAAGCAGTGGTTAAATTGACTATGAAATTCAAGGTAAAAATGAAGACACTAGGAGAGTGAGAAAAAGATGGGAGCATCAGTGGATCTTATACAAGAGGCTTTGTGAGTATTTTGCCTCCCTTGATTTAACTGAAAACAAGGGAACTTTTATTCCTTCCTTAAAACAATTATTAAATATCTTCTATTAGATTTACACATAACATATAATCATATTATGCTACATGTTAGGGATACAAACATTAATTAAACAGCCATGGTTCCTTCCTGGGAGAAGCTTATATTCTAATATGTTGGACAGAAAATAAACAAAATAAGGGGCCTAGACTGATATGGCTTAAATCTGTGTCCCTGCCCAAATCTCACACTGAATTTCAGTCCCCAGTGTTGGAGGTGGGGCCTGGTGGAAGGTGGTTGGATCGTGGAGGTGGATTTCTCATGAGGGAGGTGGTTGAATGATGGTTTAGCACCATCCCCCTTGGAATCTTTCTCACAATAGGGAGTTCTGAGATTTAATTGCTTTAAAGTGTGTCGCACCTACTCCCTCATTCTCTCTTGCTCCTGCTCTGGCCATGTGATGTGCCTCTGACCCCGTTGTCTTTCACCATGGTTGTTAAGTTTCCTGAGGACTCCTCAAAACCCAAGCAGATGCCAGCACCATGCTTCCTGTACAGCCTGTGGAACCGTGAGCCAATTAAATCTCTTTTCTTTATAAATTATGCAGTGTCAGGAATTTCTTTAATGCATTGTGAGAGCGTATTAACACAGAGACTCAGAATGTTTAAATATTGTGCACAATATCACATAGTTAGAGCAAACAATGGAAGTCTTGGTATTCTTACCCATATCTTCCAATTAAAGTTCATCACATGGTCTACTTAATATATATCTTATATTTCCTGCCCCTGAAAGATCTACAAAGGAAGTTCTTTTTATTTTATTTATTACAATAAGAGCTTCTTCTGAATTGAAGAATAAATGCCACTTTTCAACTTAGAATTCTCCTTTATATTCCCAGACTTGACTTGTGCTTTGCAGATTAATAGGAGGGTCTAAGTTAAGAGCTCTAAATTGACACAGTACCTTGACATTAAAGATATTTTTAATCTATTAGAAACTAAGAGAGTTTTATTTTTTTATAGGCAGACAAAAGGAAAACAAGACAAAAAATAAGTAAATATAATGGCATTTTAGCTTTTTATACTACTGGTCTTTGTAATCATATTTTATTCTCCCAATGTCTTATCTCTTTATTGTAAAACTAAAGCTTAAAAGACTGGTGTCATTTAGGTTCCAGTAATTTCTAGACATTCTTAAATCTGAATCTGGTGAAAGTAAGTGGTGTCTGGCAGACTTTTTGAATTGAAAAGACAGATAACTTCAGGCAAGAAGTTGCAGAGAAGACTGCTAGAGAGATCAGAACTAGGCATACAAAGATGTTTTTCCAGAGAATTCTAGAAAATGTTTCTCAGTTATTTGTTATGGTTTAATATATGTATGTATGTGAGAAGACTGACTGAGTCTCAGGAAAAAAAAAACATTATGAAGGATTAGAGTACAGCATGTATCACTTAATGATGAGGATATGTTATGAAAAATGAACTGTTGGGTGATTTCATCATTGTGCAAACATTATGGAGAGAACCTATACAAACACAGATTGTATATATACTTTTATTCATGATTTTTTAAATTTTTTAATCATACTTTAAGTTTTGGGGTACATGTGCAGAACACGCAGGTTTGTTAATAGGTATACCCATGCCATGGTGGTTTGCTGCATCCATCAACCCGTCATCTGCATTAGATATTTCTCCTAATGCTATCCCTCCCCTACATGTCCCCCTCACCCCCGCCAATAGACCCTGGTGTGTGTGATGTTCCTCTCCCACTGTTCATGTATTCTCATTGTTCAATTCAAACTTATGAATGAGAACATGTGGTGTTTGGTTTTCTGTTCTTGTGTGAGTTTGCTGAGAATGATGGTTTCCAGATTTATCCATATCCCTACAAAGGGCAGGAACTCATCCTTTATTACGGCTGCATAGTATTCCATGCCATATATGTGCCACATTTTCTTTACCTAGTCTATCATTAATGGACATTTGGTTTGGTTGAAGTCTTTGCTATTATCAGCAGTGTCACAATAAACGTGTGTGCATGTGTCTTTATAATAGAATGATTTATAATCCTTTGGGTATACCCAGTAATGGGATTACTGGGTCAAATGGTATTTCTATTTCTAGATCCTTGAGGAATCACCACAGTGTCTTCCACAATGGATGAACTAATTTACACTCCCACCAACAGTGTTAAAGCATACCTATTTCACTGCATCCTCTCCAGCATCTGTTGTCTCCTGATTTTTTAATGATTGCCATTCTAATCTGGCATGAGATGATATCTCAGTGTGGTTTTGATTTGCATTTGTCTAATGACCAGAGATGAGCATTTTGTCATATGTTTGTTGGCTGCATAAATGTCTTCTTTTGAGAAATGTCTGTTCATATCCTTCACACACTTTTTGATGGTATTGTTTTTTTCTTGTAAATTTAAGATCTTTGTAGATTCTGGATATTAGCCCTTTGTCAAATGGGTAGATTGCAGAATTTTTTTCCCATGCTGTTGGTTGCTGGTTCACTCTAATGATAGTTTCTTTTTCTGTGCAGAAGCTCTTTAGTTTAATTAGATCCCATTTATCTATTTTGGCTTTTGTTCCTGTTGCTTTTCATGTTTTAGTCATGAAGTCCTTGCCCATATCTATGTTCTGAATGCTATTGCCTAGCCTTTATTCTAGGGTTTTTATGGCGTTAGGTCTTATGTTTGAATATTTAATCCATCTGGAGTTAATTTTTGTATAAGGTGTAAGGAAGGTATCTAGTTTCAGCTTTCTGCATATGGCTAGCCAGTTTTCCTGACACCATTATTTAACAGGAAATACTTTCCCCATTTTGTTTTTTTTTTGCTTGTTTTTGTCAGGATTGTGAAAGATCAGATGGTTATAGATGTCTGGCATTCTTTCTAAGGCCTCTGTTCTGTTCCATGGGTCTATATCTCTGTTTTGATACGAGTACCATGCTGTTTTGATTACTGTAGCCCTGTAATATAGTTTGAAGTCAGGTAGCATGATGTCTACAGCTTTTTTGTTTGTTTGTTTTATTCCTTAGGATTGTCTTATGTGGGCTTTTTTTTTTTTGGTTCTGTATGAAGTTTAAGGTAGATTCTATGAAAAGAGTCAATAGTAGCATGATGGAGACACCACTGAATCTATAAATTACTTTGGACAGTTTGACAATTTTCACAATATTAATTTTTCCATATGTTATTTCCTGTCTTAGTCTTATTACCTAGAGCAGTGGTTTGTAGTTCTCCTTGAAGAGGTCCTTCACATCCATTGTTAGTTGTATTCCTAGGTATTTTATTCTCTTTGTAGAGCAATTGTGAGTAGGAGTTCACTCATGCTACGGCTCCCTGTTTTTCTATTACTGGTGTATAGGGAATACTTGTGATTTTTGCACATTGATTTTGTATCTTGAGACTTTGCTGAAATTGCTTATCAGGTTAAGGAGATTTTGGTCTGAGACAGTGGGGACCTCTAAATATATAATTGTGTCATCTGCAAATAGAAACAATTTGACTTCCTTTTTCTTGCCTGATTGCCCTGGCCAGAACTTCCAATACTATGTTGAATAGGACTGGTGGAAGAGGGCATCCCTGTCTTGTGCCAGGTTTCAAATGGAATGCTTCCAGTTTTTGCCCATTCAGTATGATATTGGCTGTAGGTTTGTCATTATTTTGAGATGTGTTCCATTGATACCTAGTTTATTGAGAGTTTTTGGCATAAAGGGCTGTTGAATTTTGTTGACGGTCTTCTCTGCCTCTATTGAGATAATCACATGGTTTTTGTCTTTGGTTTTGTTTATGTGATGGATTATGTTTATAGATTTGCAGATGTTGAACCAGCCTTGCATCCCAGGAACGAAGCTGACTTGATCATGGTGGATAAGCTTTTTGATGTGCTGTTGGATTCAGTTTGCTAGTATTTTATTATTTTTGCATCAATGTTCATCATGGATATTGGCCTAAAATTTTATTTTTTATTTGTGTTTCTGCCAGGTTTTGGTATCAGGATGATGGTGGTCTCATGAAAAGAGTTAGGGACGATTCCTTCTGTTTGTTTGTATTGTTTGGAATAGTTTTAGAAGAAATGGTACCAGCTCCTCTTTGTACCTCTGGTAGAATTAGGCTGTCAACCCGTCTGGCCCTGGACTGTTTTTTGTTGATAGACTATTAATTGCTGCCTCAATCTCAGACCTTGCTATTGGTCTATTCAGGGATTCAACTTCTTTCTGATGTAGTCTTCAGTGAGTGTAAGTGTCCAGGAATTTATTGGTTTCTCCTAGATTTACAGGTTTATTTGCATAGAGGTATTTGTAGTAATTTCTGATAGTAGTTTGTATTTCTGTGTGATTGGGGTTGATTTCCCCTTTATCATTTTTTATTACCTCTATTTGATTCTTATTTCTTTTCTTCTATATTAATCTGGTTAGCAGTCTATTTTGTTGATCTTTTCAAAAAACCAGCTCCTGGATTCACTGATTTTTTTTGAAGGGTTGTTTGAGTCTCTATCTCCTTCAGTTCTCCTCTGCTAGCTTTTGAATTTGTTTGATCTTGCTCCTCTAGTTCTTTTAATTGTGATGTTAGGGTGTCGATTTTATATCTTTCCTCATTTCTCTTGTGGGTATTTAGTGCTATAAATTTCCCTCTACACACTGCTTTAAATTGTGTCCCAGAGATTCTGGCACATTGTGTCTTCATTCTGATTTGTTTTGAAGAACATCTTGATTTCTGCCTTCATTATTTATCCAGTAGTCATTCAGAAGCAGGTTGTTCAGTTTCCATGTACTTGTGCATTTTTGAGTGAGTTTGTTAATCCTGATTTCTAATTTGATTGCACCATGGTCTGAGAGACTTATAATTTCCGCTCTTTTCCATTTGCTGAGGAGTGTTTTACTTCCAATTATGTGATCAATTTTAAAATAACTGTGATATGGTGCTGAGAAGAATGTATATTCTGTGGATTTGGGGTGGAGAGTTCTGTAGATTTCTATTAGGTCCTCTTGGTTCAGATCTGAGTTCAAGTCCCGGATATCCTTGTCAATTTTCTGGCTCGTTGATCTGTCTAATATTGACAGTGGAGTTTTAAAGTGTTCCACTATTACTGTGTGGGAATCTAATTCTCTCTGTGGGTCATTAAGAATTTGCTTTATGTATCTGGGTGCTTCTGTATTTTGTGCATATATATTTAGGATACTTAGCTCTTCTAGTTGCATGGAATCCTTTATCATTATGTAATGCCTACTTTGCCTCTTTTGATCTCTGTTGATTTAAAGTCTGTGTTATCAGAGACTAGGATTGCAAGCCCTCCATTTTTTTGCTCTCCATTTGCTTGGTTAATTTTCCTCCATCTCTTTATTTTAAGCCTATGTGTATCTTTGTACATGAGATGGGTCTCCTGAATACAATACACCATTGGGTCTTTACTCTTTATCCAAGTAGCCAGTCTCTTTCTTTTGATTGGGGCATTTAGCCATTGACATTTAAGGTTAATATTGTTACATGTAAATTTTATCCTGCCATTTTAATGCTAGCTGGTTATTTTGCCCATTAGTTGATGTAGTTTATTTGTGTCAATGGTCTTTTGCCATTTTGTACATTTTTGCAATGGCTGGTACTGATTGATTGTTTGTTTCCATGTTTAGTGCTTCCTTCAGAAGCTCTTGTAAGGCAGGCCTGCTGGTGACATAATGTCTCAGTACTTGCTTGTCCATAAAGGATTTTTTCTCCTTGGCTTATGAAACTTAGTTTGGCTGGATATGTAATCTGAGTTTAAACTTCTTTTCTATAAGGATGTTGAATAGCCCCCAATCTCTTCTGGCATATAGGATTTCTGCCAAGAGATCTGCTGTGAGTCTGATGGGCTTCCCTTTGTGGGTAACCAAACCTTTCTTTCTAGCTGCCCTTAGCATTTTTTTTCCTTCATTTCAACCCTGGTGAATCTGGTGATTATATTATTTCAGGGTTGCTCTTCTTGAGGAATATCTTTGAAGTGTTCTCTGTATTTCCTGCGTTTGAAAGTTGGCCTGCCTTGCTAGGTTGGGAAGTTCTCCTGGATAATATCCTGAAGAGTGTTTTCCATCTTGGTTTCATTCTTCCCGCCACTTTCAGGTACACCAATCAAATGTAGATTTCGTCTTTTCACATAATCCCATATTTTTTGGAGGTTTTATTTCTTTTCACTCTAATCTTGCCTTCTCACTTTATTTCACTGAGTTGATCTTCAATCTCTGACATCCTGTCTTCGGCTGATTGATTGAGCTATTGAAATTCTGTGAGCTGTGTTTTTCAGCTCCAGCAAGTTGTTTATGTTCTTCTCTCTGCTGGCTATTCTAGTTAGCATTTCGTCTAACCTCTTCTCAAGGTTCTTGGTTAGAACATGTTCCCTTGGCTTGGAGAAGTTTGTTATTACACAACTTCTGAAGCATGCTTCTGTCAATTTGTTAAACTCATTCTCCATCCAGTTTTCTTCCTTTGCTGGTGAGGATTTGTGATCTCTTGGATGAGAAGAGGCATTCTGGTTTTTGGCAATTTCAGCCTTTTTGCACTGGTTTCTTCCCATCTTTGTGAATTTATCATCTACCTTTGGTCTTTGAAGTTGGTGACCTTTGGATGGAGTATCTGAGTAGATGTCTTTTCTGTTTGTTAGTTTTCCTTCTAATGAACCAGGCCCTCTGATGCAGGTCTGCTGGAGTTTGCTGCAGGTCCACTCCAGAACCTGCTTGTATGGGAATCACCTGTAGGGGCTGCAGAACAGGAAAGATTGCTGACTGTTTCTTCCTCTGGTAGCTTCATCCCAGAAGGGTACCCACCAGATGCCAGCTAGAACTCTCCTGTATGAGGAGTTTGTCAACCCCTACTGGGAGGTGTCTCCCTATCAGGATACACGGGGATCAGGGGACCACTTGAGACAGTCTGTCCCTTATCAGAGCTCGAGCCCTGTGCTGAGAGATCTATTGCTCTCTTCAGAGATGCCAGCAGGGACGTTTAAGTCTGTTGAAGCTGAACCCTCAACAGCCACTTTTCCCAGGTGCTCTGTCAGAGGAAGCTGGGGGCTTTATTTATATGTCTCTGATGGGCTGCTGCCTTTTTTCAGAGATGCTCTGGCTAGCAAGAAGGGAGTCTAGTGACTGACAGTCTGCCTGCAGAGGCCTTGCTGAGCTGCCAGGGGCTCTGCCCAGTTGCTATGTAAACCTCCTACTGACCTTGTTTACACAGGCGAGGTTAAAACCTCCTACCTGAGTCTCAGTAATGGTGGACGCCCCTCCCCGCACTGAGCTCAAATGTTCTAGGTGGAGCTCAGACTGCTGTGCTGGCTGCAAGAATTTCAAGCCAGTGGATCTTACCTTGCTGGTCTTCATGTGGATAGGACTCATCGAGCCAGATCACTTGGCTTCCTAGCTTCAGTGCCTTTTTCAGGGGAATGAGCAGTTCTACCTTGCTGGTGTTCCAGGTGCCACTGGTATATAAGGAAAAAAAAAAAAACCCTGCTGCTGCTAAAATGGCCCCCAGTTTTGTGCTGGAAACCTGGGCAGCTGGTGGTGTCGTCACCACACGGGATCTCCTGGTCTGCAGGTTGTGCAGACTGTGTGAAAAGGGAAAAGCACAGTATCTGAGCCAGAGTGCCATAGTGTCAGGAAAAGTCCCTAATGGCTTCCCTTGGCTAGGAGAAGGAATTTTCTGGTGCCTTTCGCTTCCTGGGTGAGGCGATGCCCCACCTTGCTTCAGCTCACCCTCCTTAGGCTGAACCCATTGTCTAACCAGTCCCAATGAGATGAACCTTGTACCTCAGTTGGAAAGGCAGAGATATCGTGCCTTCTGCGTTGCTCTTGCTGGAAACTGCACACCAGAGATGTTCCTATTCGGCCATCTTGGTAGAAATCCCCCATTCATGAATTTTTTCATATGCAAAGCCAAATGTCCCAGAACCATTACAGAATATTAATCATCATCCCTTCTTGTCCTGCAATATCAAATGCCATATGTAAACAATCAATCAATCAATAAAAATAAACCAGATGTTAAAAAGTGTAGTTCAGGTCATGAAAATCATTTTTATAACGATATTAATCATATTAAAATGCTAATCTAGGAACATGAGAGTTATTACAAAGAACTAAATTGAACTTTAAAAGATAAATCTATAGTAACTGAGGTGAATAATATACTGATTGAGAATTATACCTATTAGACATTGTGCAATAAAAAGGTTTGTGAACTGAAAGCACAACAATAGGAACCATTTCAAATGCAGCACACAGAGAAAAAGAAGAAAAGAATAAAATGAAGGGAGCACCAGTGAATTTTAAGACAATTTCAGGTGGCTTAGTACAAGTACCATTGGAGTTCCAGAAGAAGTGAGGGGGCCAGGACTAAAAAACTATTTGATAAAATAATGTCTGAAAAATTTCCAGATTAAATATAAAACTCCACAGATCCGTGAAGGTCAATGTACCCCAAGAGCACAAAATATGAAGTAAGCTGCGTAAATATACACCATAGTTAAACTGCTCAAAAAAATGATAAGGAAACATATTTAAAAGCAGCCAGAATAAAAATAGTTCTATATACAGAGATTTTTTTAAAAAATAAAGAAAGCAAGCAATTTCTTACTGGAAACAATGTAAGATACACTTACAACTACTGAAGGAATAAAATTGCCCTAAAATTAAATTAAAATTCCATCCCCAGGCCATGTGTGGTGGCTCAGGCCTGTAATCCCAGCACTTTCAGAGGTTGAGGTGGATAGATCACGAGGTCAGGAGTTCAAGACTAGTCTCTCTAAGATGGTGAAATCCCATCTCTACTAAAAATATAAAAATTAGCCAGGCACAGTGGCATGCGCCTGTAATCCCTGCTACCCACAAGGCTGAGGCAGGAGTATCGCTTGAACCCAGGGAGCGGAGGTTGCAGTGAGCTGAGATCATGCCACTACACTTCAGCCTCAGTGACAGAATAAGACCCCATCTCAAAAAGAAAAGAAAAAAATTCCATACCCAATGAAAATGAAAGTATCTTTTACTAACCATGAAAAAGTTAAGGTTTCACATAAATATAACCTGATAGATTTTATCACTAGCAGACCTGTACTACAATAACTCCTTTAGGCACAGAACAGAAACGATAGGAGATGGAAATATGGATGTACAGAAAAGATAGAAGAGCTCCATAAATGGTAATGGCATGGATAAATATATAACTGTTTTTATTTAAATGTCTTCCAAAATAATTTACCATTTAAATAAAAATAATAACTTACTGTATACTTTATGGCATATATAAAAGTAAAGTGTATGGCAATGAGATTACAAAAGCTAAGAGGACATACTGTAAGGTTCTTACACTATATAAGACATAGTATAATGTTACTTAAAGGTATGTAATTGTAAGTTAAATATGTGTTTCATAAACAGTTACTAATTTAACAAAACAATTATAATAAGTAAAACACTTAAAATAGAATCATAAACAGACTGATTTTATCAACAAAAGGCAAAGGGGAGGGGGTGGAAAGAACAATAAATCACACAAATAGAAAGCTAATAAGACAACAGACGGAAATCTTAAAAATTGCATTAAATGTAATTGAAATGTAAAGCAATCTAGTAAGAAAATAGAAGTAAACACCAATGCCAGCAACTTTACTCACAATTTAAAACTTGGACACAAGCAAGATGTCCTTGAGGAGGTGACTGGATAAAGCTGTAGTAAACTCACAATGGAATATTAGTCTGTGAAATAATAAACAAGCTCTCAATCCATGAAAAGAGAGGAAGGAATCTTAAATCACACTGCTAAATGAAAGGAATTAAACTGAAATGGCTACACACTAAATTATTCTAAGTATATGACATTCTGGAAAAGACAAACTGTAGAAAGAGTGAAAATATCAGTGGTTACCAGAAGTTGGGGAGAAAAAAAAGGGATGACTAGGTAGAGCACAGAGGATTGTTAGGATAGTGAAACGATTGCTCTGTATGATACTATAGTAGCTGTATGATACTATAGGGAAATAAATCTAGCGACCCCAAACTCCTTGAGCCAAAGGAAAAGGTTAAGCTGGAAACAGGGTCATGCAAACCTACCCCACTTTTTGGCTCCGAAATAAGATGGTTAAAAGATGAAAAGCTACATGTCTCCCCCATATTTTGTCCTCAAGGAAATTCCTAGTGAGCTCCAAGATCTTTACCCTAAGGTATATCTGTTAAAATTTCATCATGGCACACTTCTGCCAAGATGGTTGAATAGGAACAGCTCCAGTCTACAGTTCCCAGTGAGAGCAAGCCAGAAAGCGAGTGATCTCAACATTTCCAGCTGGAGTACCAGGTTCATCTCATTGGGACTGGTTAGACAGTAGGTGCAGCCCAAGGAAGGTAAGCTGAAGCAGGGGGAGCATCGCTTCACCCAGGAAGTGGAAGGGGCTGGAGAACTTTCTCTCCTAACCAAGGGAAGCCATTAGGGACTTTTCCAGATACTCCAGCACTCTGGCTCAGATACTGTGCTTTTCCCATGGTCTTCACCACTCACAGACCAGGAGATTCCCCCCGGTGCCTACAACACCAGTTACCTGGGTTTCCAGCAAAAAACTGGGTGGCCATGTTAGTTAGCCACAGCAGTTTTTTTTTTTTTTTTCTTCTCATACCCAAGTGGTGCCTGGAATGCCAATGAGACAAAACCACTCATTCCCCTGAAAAAATGGGGGCTGAAGCCAGGGAGCCAAGTGATATGGATCAGTGGGTCCCACCCACACAAAGACCAACAAGCTAAGATCCACTGGCTTGAAATTCTTGCAGCCAGCACAGCAGTCTGAGCTCCACCTGGGACATTCAAGCTTGTTGGGGGAGGAGCATTCGCCATAGCTTAGGCTTGGGGAGGAGGTTTTAACTTCGCCTGTGTAAACAGAGACACCGGGATGTTTACACAGCAACTGGGCAGAGCCCATGGCAGCTCAGCAAGGCCTCTGCAGGCTGATAGTGACTACACTCCCTTCTTGCTGGGCAGGGCATCTTCGAAAAAAAGCATCAGCCTGTCAGGGACATATACATAAAGCCCCCACCTTCCTGTAACAGAGCACCTGGGTAAAGAGGTGGTTGTGGGTTTCACTTCAGCAGACTTAAACATCCCTGCCCAGCAGCACTGAACAGAGCAATGGCTCTCCCAGCACAGAACCTGAGCACTGATAAGGAACAGACTGTCTCCTCAAGTGGCTCCCTGACCCCAGTGTATCCAGGCTGGGAGAACCTCATACAAGAAAGCTCTGGATGGCATCTGGCAGGTACCCTTCTGGGAAGAACCTATCAGAGAAAGGAACAGTCAGCAATCTTTGCATTCTACAGCCCCCACAGGTGATTCCCAGGCAAGTAGGGTCTGGAGTGGACTTCCAGCAAACTCCAGCATACCTACATCAGAAGGGCCTGTTAGAAGGAAAAATAACAAACAGAAAGAAACAGTTTCAACATGAACAGAAAGGATGTCCACTCAGAGACCCGATACAAAGGTCACCAACTTCAAAGACCAAAGGTAGATAAATCCACAGAGATAGGAAGAAACCAGCACAAAAAGGCTGAAATTGCCAAAACACAGATACCTATTCTCCTCCAAGGGATCATAATATCTCACCAGCAAGGAAACAAAACTGGATGGAGAATGAGATTGACAAATTGACGGAAGCAGCCTTCAGAAGGTAGGTAATAACAAACTTCTCGGAGCTAAAGAAGCATGTTGTAACCCAATGCAGGGAAACTAAGAACCTTGAAAAAAAGTTAGACTAAATGCTAACTAGAATAACCACCATAGAGAAGAACATAAATGACTTGATGGAGCTGAAAAACACATGAGAACTTTATGAAACATACACAAATTTCAATAAGCTGAATCGATCAAGTGGAAGAATGGATATCAGAGATTGAAGATCAATTCAATAAAATAAAGTGAGGAGGCAAGATTAGAGAAAAAAGAGTGAAAAGAAATGAACAGAACATCCAAGAAGTATGGGATTATGTTAAAAGACCAAATCTACTTTTGATTGGTGTACCTGAAAGTGACAGGGAGAATGAAACGAAGTTGAAAAACACTCTTCAGGGTATTATGCAGAACTTCCCAACCTAGCAAGGCAGGGTAACGTTCAAATGCAGGAAATACAGAGAACACCACAAAGATACTCCTTGAGAAGAGCAGCCCCAAGGCACATAATCATCAGATTCACAAGGGTTGAAATGAAGGAAAAGATGCTAAGAGCAGCCAGAGAGAAAGGTCAGGTTACCCTCAAAGGGAAGCCCATCAGACTCACAGTGGATCTCTTGGCAGAAACCCTATATGCCAGAAGAGAGTGGGGACCAATATTCAACATCCTTAAAGAAAAGTATTTTCCACACAGAATTTCATATCCCACCAAACAAGCTTCATAAGTGAAGGAGAAATAAAATCCTTTATGACAAGCAACTGCTAAGAGATTTTGTCACCACCAGGCCTGCCTTACAAGAGCTCCTGAAGGAAGCACTAAACATGGAAAGGAACAACCAGTACCAGCCCCTGCAAAAATGTACAAAATGGTAAAGACCATTGACGCTGTGAAAAAAACTGCATCAACTAACAGGCAAAACAACCAGCTGGCCTTAAAATGGCAGGATCAAATTCACACATAACAATATTAACCTTAAATGTAAATGGACGAAATGCCCCAGTCAAAAGACACAGACTGGCAAATTGGATAAAGAGCTAAGAACCATTGGTATGCTGCATTCAGGAGACCCATCTCACATGCAAACACACACATAGGCTCAAAATAAAGGGATGGAGAAAGATTTAACAAGCAAATGGAGAGCATAAAAAAGCAGGGGTTCCAATCCTAGTCTCTGATAAAACACACTTTAAACCAACAAAGATCAAAAGAGGCAAAGAAGGGCATTATGTAATGGTAAAGGGATCAATGCAACAAGAAGTGCTATTTATCCTAAATATATATGCACCCAATACAAGAGAACCCAGATACATAAAGCAAGTTCTTAATGATCTACAAAGAGACAGACTCCCACACAGTAATAGTGGAAGACTTTAAAACTCCACTGTCAATATTAGACAGATGGATGAGCCAGAAAATTAACAAGGATACCCAGGACTTGAAATAAGATCTGGACCAACCAGACCTAATAGACATCTACAGAACTCTCCACCCCAAAACCAAAGAATATACATTGTTCTCAGCACCACGTCACACTTATTCTAAAATTGACCACATAATTGGAAGTAAAACCCTCCTCAGCAAATGCAAAAGCACAGAAATTAAGACAAACAGTCTCTCAGACCACAGTGCAATCAAATTAGAACTCAGGATTAAGAAACTCACTCAAAAATGCACAACTACATGGAAACTGTAAAACCTGCTCCTGAATGACTACTGGATAAATAATGAAATGACAGAAATCAAGATGTCTTCAAAACTAATGAGAATGCAGACACAATATACCAGAATCTCTGGGACACATTTAAAGCAGTGTGTAGAGGGAAATTTATAGCACTAAATGCCCACAAGAGAAACAAGGAAAGATATAAAATCAACACCCTAACATCACCATTGAAAGAGCTAGAGGAGCAAGATCAAACAAATTCAAAAGCTAGGAAAAGATAAGACATAACTAGGAGCAGAACTGAAAGAGATAGAGACACAAAAACCCCTTCATAAAATCAATAAATCCAGGAGCTTGTTTTTTGAACAGATCAACAAAATAAATAGACTGCTAGCCAGACTAATAAAAAAGAGAAGAATCAAATAGATGCAATAAAAAATGATACACATGATATCACCACCAAACCCATAGAAATACAAATAACTATCAGAGATTACTACAAATACCTCTATACAAATTAACTAGAAAATCTAGAAGAAATTCCTGGACACTTAAACTTTGCCAGGACTAAACCAGAAAGAAGTTGAATCCCTGAATAGACCAATGGCAAGGACTGAAATTGAAGCAGCCATTAATAGACTACCAACCAAAAAAATGTCCAGTGCCGGACAGTTTCACAACCGAATTCTACCAGAGGTATGAAGAGGAACTGGTACCATTCCTTCTGAAACTATTCCAAACAATACAAGCAGAGCAAATACTCCCTAACTCATTTTATGATACCAACATCATCCTGCTATCAAAACCTGGCAGAGACACAACTAAGAAAGAAAATTTCAGGCCAATATCCATGACAAACATTGATGTGAAAATCCACAGTAAATAACTGGCAAACTGAATCCAACAGCACATCAAAAAGTTTTATCCATCATGATCCAGTCATCCGGGATGCAAGGCTGGTTCAACATACACAAATCTATAAATGTAACCCATCATATCAACAGAACCAAAGACAAAAACCATGATTATCTCAATAGGTGCAGAGAAGGTCTTTGATAAAATTCAACAGCCTTTATGCTAAAAACTTAATAAACTAGCTATCAATGGAATGTATCTCAAAATAATAAGAGCTATTTATGACAAACTCACAGCCAATATCATACTGAATGGGCAAAAACTGGAAGCATTCCCTTTGAAACCTGGGACAAGACAAGGATGCCCTCTCTCACCACTCCTATTCAACATAGTATTGGAAGTTCTGGCCAGAGCAGTCAGACAAGAAAAATTAATAAAGCGTATTCAGTTAGGAAAGGGGGAAGCCAAATTGTTTCTATTTGCAGATGACATGATTTTGTATTTAGAAGACCCCAGTGTCTCAGCCCAAAATCTCCTTAAGCTGATAAGCAACTTCAGCAATGTCTCAGGATACAAAATCAATGTGCAAAAGTCACAAGCATTCCTATACACCAATAACAGACAAACAGAGAGCTACATCATGAGTGAACTCCCATTCACAATTGCTACAAAGAGAATAAAATACCTAGGAACACAACTAACAAGGGATGTGAAGAACTTCTACAAAGAGAACTACAAACCACTGCTCAAGGAAATAAGAGAGGACACAAAGAGATAGAAAAAAAAAATTCATGCTCATGTTTAGGAAGAATTAATATGGTGAAAATGGTCATATTGCCCAAGGTAATTTATAGATTCAATCATATCCCCATCAAGCTACCACTGACTTTCTTTACAGAACTGGAAAAAAAAAACAACTTAAACTTTATATGGAATCAGAAGAGAGCCCGCATAGCCAAGATAATCCTAAGCAAAACAAACAAACAAAACAAAGCTAGAGGCATCACGGTACCTGACTTCAAACTATACCAAAAGGCTACAGTAATCAAAACAGCATGATACTGGTACCAAAACAGAGATACAGACCAATGGAACAGAACAGAGGCCTCAGAAATAATGCCACACATCTATAGCCATCTGATATTTAACAAACATGACATAAACAAGCAATAGGGAAAGTATTCTCTGTTTAATATATGGTGTTGGGAAAACTGGCTAGCCATATGCAGAAAGCTAAAACTGGATTCCTTCCTTACACCTGATAAAAAAATTAACTCCAGATGGATTAAAGATTTAGATATAAGATCTAACAGTTTCATAAAAACTCTAGAAAAAAACCTAGGGAATACCATTGAGGACATAGGCATAGGCAAGGACTTCATGACTAAAACGCCAAAAGCAATGGCAACAAAAGCCAAAATAGACAAATGGGATCTAATTAAACTAAAGAGCTTCTGCGCAGCTAAAGAAACTATCATTAAAGTGAACCGGCAACCAATAGAATGGAAAAAAATTTTACCATCTACCCATCTGAAGAAGGGCTAATATCCAGAATCTACAAAGCGTTAAACAAATTTACTAGAAAAAATACAACAACCCCATCAAAAAGTTGACGAAGGATATCAACAGACACTTTTTAAAAGAAGACATATATGAGGCCAACAAATATATGAAAAAATGCTCATCATCACTGGTCATTAGAGAAATGCAAATTGAAACCACATTGAGATAGCATCTCACACCAGTTAGCATGGAGATCATTAAAAAATCAGGAGACAGGTACTGGGGAGAATGTGGAGAAATAGGAACACTTTTACACTGTTGGTGAGAGTGTAAATTAGTTCAACCATTGTGGAAGACAGTGTGGCGATTCCTCAAGAATCTACAAATAGGAATACCATTTGACCCAGCAATCCCATTACTGGGTATATACCCAAAGGATAATAAATAATTCTATTATAAAGACACATGTACACATATGTTTACTGTGGCACTGTTTATAATAGCAAAGACTTGGAACCAACCCAAATGTCCATCAATGATAGACTGGATAAAGAATATGTGGCACATATACACCATGGAATATTATGCAGCCATAAAAACGAGTTCATGTCCTTTTCAGGGACATGGATGAATCTGGAAACCATCATTCTCAGCAAACACAAGAACAGAAAACAAAACACCATGTGTTCTCACTCATAAGTAGGTGTTGCACAATGAGAATATGTGAACAGAGGGAGGGGAACATCACACACCTGGGCCTGTTGGGGCCTGGGGGGTTAGGAGAGGGATAGCAGGGGGTGGGGGGATTGGGAAGGGATAGCATTAGGAGAAATACCTAACATAGATGATGGATGCAGCAAACCACCATGGCAAGTCTATAGCTATGTAACAAACCTGCATGATGGGCACATGTACCCAGAACTTAAATTTTAACAAAAATAAAAGTAAAAAATATAAAATTTCACCATGGCAATGTAAATTGATAGCTTATCTTTACAGGTGCAGTCACCACCTTGCCCACCAAACACAAACGCATATCTAATTGTTTCTCGGCCCTATTTTGTCTATGTTATCTTATGTAAAAATGGAGAGTCCCTGCATTTTTTCTGCTCCATTTGTCTATGTCACCTTACATTAAAAATGCAGATACACTGAGCCACACAAAGGCATGAGTGCCTATTTTTCCCTAACCTCTCTTACATGAAAATTGTGTACTCCTCAATTTCCCACCTTTTCCCCTTTAAATTTGGAGCTTTCAAAATCATCTTTAGAGAAAGGCATAGAACTATCTCCCCAGTGTGCGTTATTAACTTTAGCAAATAAAACCCCTAAAATGATTGAGACCTGTCTCACCATTTTTCTCAATTGACATGGTAGATACATGTCATTATACGTTTGTCAAAACCTGTAGAATATTCCAAGAGTGCATCCTATTATAAACTACAAACTTCAGTCAATAATGTATAAATATAGTTTCATCATCAATTTCAACTAACATACCACACTAATGTAAGATATTAAAAATGAGGAAATTGTGAGAGGTGAGTGCGTATTGAAAACTCTGCTTTTCACTCAATTTTTTCTATAAACCTAAAATTATTCAAAACAATAAGGTTTATTAATTTTTTAGACATTCCAAAGTATAGGGTGTTTATAAGAATTATACTTTAAATCTAAAGCTATAAATAGGTTAAAAGTATGAAAATTAATATGTTATACTGACATTAAAGAAAAAAAAAACCTAGAATGGCTCTACTAACAACAGATTTAGTGGATTTCAGAGCAAAGAATATTAACAGAGATGATGAGGTATATTTCATTAAGATGAAGAGTTATATTCATAACAATTTAAATACCTAATAGAGTTTCAAAATATATGAAGCAAAAATTCATAAACAAGGAGAAATAGGCAAATCACAATTATAGTTGGAGACTTCAATATCTCTCTGAAAAATTGATTGAACAAGGGGACAGAAAATCATTAATGATAAAGAAGACTTGAAACATACAATCAACCAACTTGGCCTAATCTGTATTTATAGAACACTCCACACAAATATAGGAAAATACATTTCATTTTTGAGTGCTTTACTTTTAGAACATTTACCATACCAGACTATATTTGTTCCATAAAACAAATTTCAATAAATTTAAAAGAGCTTAAGTCTTACAAAATAAAATATCTGATACCATGGAATCAAATTTGAAATTAATAACCTAAATATCTCTAGATAAAAATCCTTAAATCTTTGGTAACTAAATAGCACACTTCTAAATTATCCATATGTTAGAGAAGGAATCAAAAAGATGTTAGAAAATAATTTTAGCTTGATTTTAAAAAAGCCATAGGTTTTTCAAAAATGTTTCAAAATTTGTTAGATAAATTTTGAAACAGTCCTTGATGGGGCATTTATACCATAAAAATATTAGGGGAAAAAATACATCAGAGAAGCAGAAATGTCTCAAACAACTTCAACTTCTACCTTCAAAAATTGGAAAAAGAAGAAAACTATATAATCACAGTAAGCAAGAAGGATAATAAAGATCAGATAGGAAACAATGAAGAGCTTGCTTGCATTTGAAAAAATAAGGAATATTAATGAACATATATCTAGACTGAGAAAACAGACATGACATTAATTTCACTATAAGGAATTGGAAAGATGATGCCACTACTGATTATAAAGCTATCAAAGGGATAAGCAACAGGTATCTCACCAAAGGAGAGCGTCAGGTGGCAAGTAAAGTATGTAAAATAAATGCTCAGCATAGTTAGCCATTTGAGATGTGTAAATTAAAACTGCAATGAATGAACTATCACTACACATCTATTAGAATAGCTAATATTAAATATATAGAGATAATACCAAATGCTGGCAAGGATGCAGAGAATCTGGATATCTCATACATTGTTGGTAGAAATGTAAAGTAGTAGAGTCATTTTGGCAAATAGTTTGTCAGTTTCTGAAAAATAAAAACAAAAAACAAAACTACACATTCGCTTACCATCCTACCCAGATATTATACCAGAATTTAAAAATTATATAAAAATTGCTCACAAATTTTCATAACAGCACTATTTGTAATATAAAAATATTGGAAATAGTGCAGTTGTCTTTCAGTGGGTGAATGGTTGAACAGACTCTAATATACGCACAAGAATGGAATATGATTTAGCAATACAGAGAAATGAACTATTAACAAATACATTATGTTAAGGTAAAAAGTCAATCTGAAAGTGCTACATGCTTCATAATTTATGTATTGTCCTCAAAATTACAAAATTGTAGAGATAGTAAACAGATTATGGTTTGTTGGGGGACAGAGACAGGGTGGATGGGGTAGGAAGTGTGGATACAAGGAAGTAGAACAAAGGACTTCTCTCACAGTGATGAAACAATCTATTTTGATTGTAGTAAGTTTACAGAAATCTATACATGGGGTAAACTTGAACAGAACTACACACACACACACACACACACACACACACACACACACACACACACACACAAGCAAATAAATTCAAGTGAAATGGTAGAAACCAAATAAGTTCTAGTTGAAATAATTTTCGATTTTGATATTGTTCTATAGCTACAGAAGACGTTGCCATTGCGAAAAGCTGGGTAAAGTGTACACGGGACTCTAGTTTTGCAACTCCCTATAGAGGTCTGTATTTATTTCAAATACTAAAGTTTTTTAAAGATAATACAGGAATAGTGTCAATAGCTTCACGGCAATTATTTGACAACTGAAATGAATAAGGTAAATTCATTGAAAGGCACTACCGAAGCTCACTTAGAAGAGATAGATGACCTAAGTCATCTTGGAAAATATCACTCAAGAAATTGATTTTGCGGTTAAAATCTGTACCTTGGCCAACTGGATTTATGTTAAGAGCACAAGGTGAGTGTAGCAATCAAATACAATGAATGTAATTCATAAAAGAACTGCTGTCATTTGTTTATTCAGGAGACTAGACTATATTTAGCAATTTAATTCCTGCTATTTCTCCTTATTGCTATGAGTTCTCTAAAGTCAGTGTCTCTATAGGTAGTACCTCTTTCTGCTTAGCATGTTAAAATCAATAAATGTTGCTGATTCACTAACAGGTTGACCAGTAACAGCAAAAAAAGGAAATTAGTAGCTGTAGGCAAGCATCTCAACGATAGTAATTTAGTCTCCATTTCACAAGCTGCTCACAGGCAGATATCCAAATAAAAAATGACTTAGAATATATAGACCAGAAAAGTCTCAGTTTACTAGTTTTACAAGTTCATATACACGTCACATATTCACATTCACGTCTCTCACAATGACTCAAATGTAAAATCACAAAACCACAAAAATACTCAAATTCAACAGCCTTATCTCTACGAAACCTTCTACATCCATGCCTCTCCCATACATAATCACATAACATTTTACCATTTGGTTGGGGAGCAGATTTGAGAAATCAGCACATTCTTTGGTTTTGGTTTTGGTTTTATATTTTTGTTTACACCTCTCCCTCCCATTCCCCTTTCCTGTCTCCATTGTGTAGCTCTAAATATAATTAGGAGACAGAAAACATGAAGAGATTTCCAATATGAAGAAAATTTTGGGATCAGGGCAGAAATACAAAGATCCCTTTAAATTAAGCAAATAAAAATATTTATATTTAATTATATAAAATATATAATTGTATTGTAAAACATTTACATATAATTTTATATTATTTAAAAATAAAAATTCATTTTATAACCAAAATTGTATATGTATATAAATCTCTGAAATGTTTGCCTACAGCTACTTATTTTCTGTTTTTCTCTATATATTTTTTCAATACATATTAAATATATATATTTCCTTCATTTGATTTAAATATGTAATGTGTGTGTGTATGTATGTGCATATAAATATATTTCCTTCACTTGATTTAAAGCGGTAATTCTATTTCTTCTCTGATTGTCCTGATCCCAACATTGATATTTTCTCCATGTTGAAAATCTCTGCGTGCTCTGTGTGTGTGTGTGTGTGTGTGTGTGTGTGTGTGTAAAACCTCAGGGAGGCTTCCTCAGTCACTGATTTCTGATTAAAACAGAATCTCTTTCAGAAGATCTTGCATATGCATTTAGAATCTCCCAAAGGAGCAAAATGATGTTGGTAAAATCCTTTCAACTCACTCCTTTTTTGAAATTTTTTTTGGAAAAAAATTGAAAATGTAAACATAACTCTGAAGTTTACTTAAGAAGAAACTGATTTATAAGGCATCAAAGGACTAATTATATGCAAATGTTGCTGCTAATTACTGATGAGCCTCATCCACTCCATTAAACATCCCTCTAGGAGTTTAGGAAGCACTATGTGAGCATTTTCGACTTCTAAGTTTAAAAATAAAATTGCAATCCTTTGAAACCCTCTGACTTAAAATATTGCACTTCAAATGCATCCTCTCCAGGTAGGTCAATGAGAATAGGTTAATTATTCATGGTTGAAGGAGTTATAGAAGTATTGCTTATCAGTATGGAAAACAGATTTAAAAGCACTATTTAAGATACAGCACCAAGTCCTACACAATCTGGTCCCTGTCTATACTGCAAACCTTACATCAGCCATTTCTAACTTTACTTATTTCTTTTCAACTAAGCAAGCTCCCTCTTCTGCCTCTCCAACGTGTCATTCTCATTCCATTCTCAGGGCATTTATGCAATAACACCTTTTGCTTGAAATGCTCTTCCTATCCTTTACCAAGTTAATGGTAATCATCCTTCAGGTGTCAGTTCAAACATCTCTTTCAAACAGAAGACTCACATTATTCCAGTGTAGTCAAGTCCTGAAGATGAACTTGCACTACACGTGGATGGTCCTTAGTACTCCTATGCTTCAACCCTTCTTAATAAATTACATTACTGTATTTTACATATGAGTTCTATTTTCTCCACATCCTCACTATACTTCTTGTTCTCTGACTTTCTGATTCTAGCCACCCTGGTAGTTGTGAGGTGATATTTCATCGTGGCTTTGATCATTGTCTTGATGACTAATGACATAGAGTACCTCTTTATGTGTTTATCAGTCATTTGTATATCTTCTTTTGAAAAATATTCATTCAGATCCTTTGCCCATTTTAAAAAATTGAGTTGTCATCTTTTTATTATAGAGTTCTAAGGGGTCTTTATTCTAGATACATGTTCCTTAGATGTATGATTTGCAATATTTTCTCTGAGTTTTCACTTTCTTGATGGTGTCCACGCAAGTGTTTTAATTTCATTGAAGTAAAAATAATTTTTCTTTTGTTGTTCTTGCTCTTTGGTCTGAACACCCTTGTCAAAACTCAGTTGTTCATAAATATATGTGAGCTTATTTCTGCACTCTCAATTCTATCGTATTCATCTATCCTTGTGCTATACGCCTTGTTTTGATTACTGATACTTTGCAGTAAGTTTTGAAATTGAGAAGTGTAGCTTCTCCTACCTTGATATTCTCTTTCAAAATTGTTTAAGATATTCTGAGTCCCTTAAAATTTTAGATAAATGTTAGTCAACTTGACAACGTCTACAAAAATGTCAACTAGGTTTCTGATGAAGATTGTATTAAATCTGTAGGTCAGTTGGGCAATACTGGTATTTTAACATTGCCAATTCTTCCAGTCCATGAATGTGGACTGATTTCCCATTTATTTAGATTTTCTTCAATATCTTTCAAAAGAGTTTTGTAGTTTTTGGAATACAAACTTTGTTCCTCTTTTGTTAAATTTATTCCTAAGAATTTTATGCTTTTTGATGCTATTGTGAACATAATTGTTTTCTTAATTTGAGTTTTAAATTGTTTATTGAATATGTATTTAAATACAATTCAAAAACTTTCTGATGCTTTATTTTTTATTTTACTTATTTGTGTTTTTGACTCCTAAGAAAGTATGTCCTGCAGACACTGTATAGTTGGATCATATTTGTTTAATGAAGTCTTACAATTTCTACCTTATGATAGGATTATTTAATTCATTCACATTTAATATTATTGATATATTTTCATATGTATCTATCACTTTCCTTCTGTTTTCTATAGGTCTTACATCTTTCTTATTGCTCTATTTCTCCTTTACTACTTTACTTTTCACTGAGTGAATGTTTTACAATGTAGCATTTTTAGTTTGATGCTCTAGAATTTAACATATATTTCTTAATTTGTCAGAATGAGATTCATATTTATATTAGCACAATTAAAACAATATAGAGATATTACTCTTTAGATTGATCTAATCCCTCTCCCACTTTTATGTTATTATTCCTATATATATCTAATCAATGTTACAACCTTAACAATGTATTTTTATAACGATTACTTTGTCATATGCCACCATTTTCTTAGTCCATTACACTTTTGCTCCCACTCACCTCTTTTGGCAAATATATTACATATCTATGTTACAGACCCTATATGATATAAATATCATTTTAAACAATTGCCTTTAAATAAACTAAGAGAAAAAAACTGCCTTTAAAATATATTTTATAATTTTATTGTTACCTTTACTGGTGCTCTTGTTTCTAAAGATTTAAATTACTGTCTGGGGTCACTTGCTTTCATCCTGGAAACTTCAATTAGTATTTCTTTTAAAGCAAGTCTGCTAACAATGCACTCACTCCATTTCTGTTCATCTGGGAAAGTATTTTGCCTTCATCTCTGAATGATACCTTTGCTGGATATAGAATTCTTAACTGTTAATTTTTTCTCTAATACTTTGAATATGTTACTCTACTGCCTTCTGATATCCATTGTTTCTTCTGAGAAGTCAGCTGTTAATCTTATTGGGACAATTACAGATGACGCATTATTTTCCTCACCAGTTTTAAGAGTTTTCTTGTTTTTTGAGTTTCATAAATTTTTCCATGATGTTTCTGGTATTCGGTTTTTTAATATTCATCCTACTTAGAGTTCATTGAGTTTCCAGGATGTATAGGTGATTTTTTTTTAAAACTTAGAAAACTTTCATTCATATTTCTTAAAATATTTTATTTCTTTTTTTCTCTCCTCTTCTGATAATTCCATTACCTGTATGTTGGTGTGGTTAATGGTGTTCTACAATTCTCTAATTAAACTAAAGAGCTTCTGCAAAACAAAAGAAACAATCACTAGCATGAACTGGCAACCTACAGAATGAGAAAAAATTTTTGCAATCTACCCATCTGACAAAGGGCTAATATCTATAATCTACAAAAAAAGAAAAGCAAATTTACAAAAAAAGCAAACAACCCAATCACAAAATGGGTGAAGGATATGAAAAGACACTTCTTAAAAGAAGACATTAATGTAGGCAACAAATATATGAAAAAAAGCTCATCACTGGTCACTAGAGAAATGCAAATCAAACCTACAATGAGATGCCATCTCACACCAGTTAGAATGATGATTAGAAAATCAGGAGACAACAGATGCTGGAGAGGATATGACAATATGGGAACATTTTTACACTGTTGGTGGGAGTTTAAATTAGTTCAACCATTTTGGAAGACAGTGAGGCTCAAGGATTTAGAAAGAAAAACACCATTTAACCCAGCAATCCCATTACTAGATAGATACCCAAAGAAGTATAAATCATTCTATTATAAAGATACAAGTATACATGTGTTCACTGTGGCACTCTTAACAATAGTAAAGACTTGGAGCCCACACAAGTACCCATCAATGACAGACTAGATAAAGAATATGTGGCACATTTACATTATGGAATACTATGCACCCATATAAAAGATGAGTTCATGTCCTTTGCAGGGACATGGATAAAGCTGGAAACCATCATTCTCAGCAAACTGACACAAGAACAGAAAACCAAACACTGCATGTTCTCACTTATAAGTGGGTTTTGAACTATGAAAACACATGGACACAGGGATGGGAACATCACACACTGGGGTCTGTCAGAGAGTGGGGAGCTGGGGGAGGGATGTCAGGGGTGAGGAGGGGTAGTATAGTTTGAAGTCAGGTAGTGTGATGCCTCCAGCTTTGATTTTTTTTTGCTTAGGATTGTCTGGGCTATGTGGGCTCTTTTTTGGTTCCATATGAAGTTTAAGGTGGTTTTTTCCCAATTCTGTGAAGAAAATCAATGGTAACTTAATGGGGATACCATTGAATCTATAAATTACTTTGGGCAGTATGGTCATTTCCACGATATTGATTCTTCCTAACCATAAGCATGGAATGTTTTTCCATCTGTTTGTGTCCTCTCTTATTGCCTTGAGCAGTGGTTTGTAGTTCTCCTTGAAGAGGTCCTTCATATCACTTGTAAGATATATTCCTAGGTATGTAATTCTCTTTGTAGCAGTTGTGAATGGGGGTTCACTAATGATTTGGCTCTGTTTGTCTGTTATTGGTGTACAGGAATGCTTGTGATTTCTGTATTTTGATTTTTGTATCCTGAGACTTTACTGAAGTTGCTTATCAGTTTAAGGAGATTTTGGGCTGAGATGATGGCATTTTCTAAATACACAATCATATAATCTGCAAATAAAGACAATCTGACTCCCTCTTTTCCTAATTGAATACACTTTATTTCTTTTTCTTGTCTGATTGCTCTGGCCAGAACTTCCAATACTATGTTGAATAGGAGTGGTGAGAGAGGGCATCCTGGTCTTGTGCCAGGTTTCAAAGGGAATGCTTCCAGTTTTTGACCACTCAGTATGATATTGACTGTGGGTTCGTCATAAATAGCTGTTATTATTTTGAGATACATTCCATCAATACCTAGTTTATTGGGAGATTTTAGCATAAAGGGCTGTTGAATTTTATCAAAGACCTTCTCTGCATCTATTGAGATAATCATGTGGTTTTTGTCTTTGATTCTATTTATATGATGGCTTTCATTTATAGATTTGCATATGTTGAATGAGACTTGCATCCCAAGGATGAAGCCAACTGAATTGTGATGGATAAGCTTTTCAATGTGTTGTTGGATTCAATTTGCCAGTATTTGATTGAAGATTTTTGTATTAATGTTCGTCATGGATATTGGCCTCAAATTTTCTTTTTTAGTTGTATCTTTGCTGGGTTTTGGTATCAGGATGATATTCAAACTGTCTCTCAGACCACAGTGCAATCAAATTAGAACTCAGGATTAAGAAACTCACTAAAAAATGCACAACTACATGGAAACTGAACAACATGCTCCTGAATGACTACTCATAAATAATGAAATGAATGCAGAAATAAATATGTTCTTCTAACCCAATGAGAACAAAGACACAATCTACCAGAATCTCTGGGAAACATTTAAAGCAGTGTCTAGAGGGAAGTGTATAGCACTAAATGCCCACAAGAGAAACAAGAAAAGATCTAAAATAGACACCTAATGTCACAATTAAAAGAACTAGTCTTATGGCACATGTATACCTATGTAACAAACATGCACTCTAAACATGTATCCCAGAACTTAAATTATAAAGAAAAAAGAAATGAAAAAAAATTAAATGTATCTAAAATTTCTATATTTAGATTATTTGAAAATACTCTAAAGTTGGAAATGGCACAAATACAACCACTATAACTATCAAAAAATATAAGTAAAAACATGAAAACAAGTATCTCTTTGCATTAAATTTTGCTGATGGGTCAAGAGGTGGGCCAAGTAAGATGAGAACTTAAAATTGACAAGTGAATGATTTGATCTTGGTCACATGGTCATTTTTCAGTTTCTAACTTACTTGCTATATTTGGTTTCTAAAACAACCTTTGTCACTTGTTTGTCTTCATACCTAAGTGGCCATTTCTTCTCCATTGTTGTTGGTTCTTTCCCATTCTCTTTAACTCAATATATCTGTGCCCTAGAACTCCAAATACACTACAAATTAACAAATTCTTATGGTAATCTCACCTAATCCTTTGATTCAAATGCTTATGATTTATATTAAGAATGTTGCCAAATTTATGTTTCCGACCAGGCCTTTTATCCTGAAATCTAGACTATCATGAATACACAATTTATGTATTTATCCTTACTCAATGGCACCAGTTGAATATATAATAAACAAGTCCAGAACATACTCCTAATCATTTCTTCCAACATTTTAGTCATTCAAATTTTACTAACCACTAAGAACAACATATTTAAATTGTATCTAAAACATTGTTCTCTTGTACCCCACATCATTCCTTTTTTTTTCTTTTAAATAGCGCATAGTGTGCATAGCGATTCTCTTGTTTTCCTAATCATGGTCACAACAGGTTTATCTGTTTTATCAATCTTCAAAAAATGCTAAATTTTGAATTTATTTATCTTTTAGGCTACTTTAGGTTTTTATATTTTGTACATTTTGGTTTTTAATATTTGTATTTTCTCTTTCTAATATATTTCTACTTATTGTTCTTTATAAAATGAATAACTTTATTTTTATTTTTTATTTATGAAAAAATTTAAAGCTATACAATTTTTTTGAAAATATATTCTGCTGTATTTCTTAGATTTTGATGGGAAATAGTCTTCCTTTTATTGTTTATTCCACGACTCACAATTTAATATTCTATTTAATCAATAGGTTGTTCAAGAGTTTACTTTTTTATTTTTGTATACTTATATCCTATTAACTTTTGGTGAAAATTGTTGCCTTTCTCTTCCAAAAGCCTCTATTTTATTAGCTAATTCTTTTAGCTTCTCTCATCTTCTTTCTGTTTGTCCTCTTTAGAAATTATTATTCTTTGTTCATTCACTATAGTAAGAGAAGATAGTTCTGTAAGTAAAGAGTACTGTAGTTGGTCTGCCATTTGCACAGGCTAAGTCACCGGACTTATGTTTACTCTGTTTGTAATCTATGCATGGCAAAAGTGGATAGAACTCTCGTCCACCCGTGAAGCTCTTTTGAAACTCTTTGGAGGCCAGGAAAATTGGGAATGCTAATACAGTTGTTGCTAATTTCTTTCTTCTCTCCCTTCCCTATCTGGGACCTAAGCAACTTTTGAGATTTTCCCTTCCTAGGACTCTGCTATACTGGTTTGCAGGTTTGTATAAATGTTGGAGAGAAGAAAGTTTTCATCTCTGCATCGCGACTTCTAGGTTTTTGCTTTCTATTAGCATCAGCTGCTATTTAGCTATGTAAAACAAGAAGAATGGCTGTTTAGGAACTCACACTGTAACTGAAAGGCAAGCTGGAGACGACATCTTAGCATCTTTCTAGATTTCCCTTTATAACTTTTAACTATAAAGTTTTAATTCTAGAAGTTTATAAACTTATTCTTTGGTTTGCAAGAGATATAAGATAATTTAGTAAGTACAGGAGAATGGAAAATCTGAATGCCTGGCTCTCTGTAATTTCAGCTTTATCCTTTCTTGGCACTTCCTACATTTTATGAAATACATTCATTTAAATACCCAAGAAACTCAATACATTTCAAATAAGATGAACTCTACACCTAGATATGTGTAATTAATGTTTCAAAAACCAAAGACAGAAAATTGAAAGCAACAAGAAAAAAGTGTCTCATGATGTACAAGGGATCCTCAGTAATATTAACAGCAAATTTCTCATCTCAGACCATGGATACCAGAAGGCAGTAATATGACTGAAAAGAAAATAAGGGAAAAATTAAGACATCGCCTGATAAACACTAGTTGAGAAAGTTTGTCATTAACAGACGTGCCCTACAAAAATTACAAATAAAGAGTAATTTAATATTGAATGAAAGGTCAAATTAAAATCCATATGAGGAAATCCTGTAATCCAAACTATAAACTGTAATCCAAATCTATATGAAGAAATAAAGAGTACCCTACAACTATTTATATAAATATACATGTACATACATTCACAAGTTAAAGACATTTTATATAAAAAGTGGTACATAAGTGTTCATAGCAGCTTATCTACAATAGTCGAAAACTGGAAATAACCAAATTATCCATCAACTGATGAACAGATAAACTTTCATAAACTACCTTCAATGAAATACTTATCTATAAAAAGGAATAACATACTGACACATGTTATGACACAAATAGACTTTGAAATTGCTATGCTAAGTAATGAAGCCAGACACAAAAGGCCACACATTATATAATCCCACTTATATGAAATAACATGAATATACAAATACATTAGAACAGAAATGCTTGTTGGGGCTGAGGGAAAAGAAGAATGAGGAATGACTGCTAATAGTCACTTGGTTTCTTTTAAGTAAAATAAAAAATGTTCTGGAATTAGACAGTGGTGATGGTTGTACAACCTATGGACATGCTAAAATCCACCAACTTGTAAACTTCAGTTAATTATGTTCTCTTAAATATATCTGAATTTAGGATGCACATGCACAGGAAACAAAACAAAAAAATGAAAATAAATTATAGAGAAAGCTAAAGAAATAGTGGTTTATTCATGCAATTGCATGATATATGGAATTTTAAAGGAATGAACTAAAGATTCTGACAAGTTGAATGTCAAAATGATTTGAGAAAAGGAAGCCAAAATAAGAGTACATTCCATTCAATTGGAGCTTTAGTGTAAGCAAACAAAACTATAGAAACATATATTATACAGTGGTTGCTTGAAGTAACGGTGGGAGAATGGATTAAGCAAAGGTATGAGGCAACTTCAGTGATAGTCTTATTATTTATCTTTATCTGGGTGGTGTTTATATAGATGTACACATTTGTCAAAACTATTAAGGCATGCACTTAACATCTGTGCATTTTATTTTATGTAAATTATAAGTCATTACAGTTAATTTATAGAAAGAAGAAAGAACTAAGAGGCAGTAAGACCACCTCTGCTGAATTTTAGAAAGCTGGAACATCTGATGTTGACAAGTAAGCCAAATTGATTCATTTACTTCACAGGTTTGGGAGAAGAGGAAGTTGTCATTAAATTGACATCAAACAACCATAAGACAACTGGGGAAAAGCAGAGATCTATGTCCTTCAGCTTTTGCTAAGATATTCATACCATGATATTTGGGCTATGAGTAAAGTCTCTTTTGTAATCTGTGAAATTTATATAAAACATCAGTCCATAAAGATTAAGTAATCAAAAAGGTACAGCTGTGAGGCTGCACCTCCTCTTTTCTCAGTACGATGTCCTCTGGGGAGATCTTTCCTCTTTGGATCTAGGAAGTACATTCATGTATCCTGATACTACTTGTTACCAGGATATACATATTCTAGCAGGGATGATCCTCAGCATGACCTTGGAATAGAAGTGAAAGAAGAATCACATGTTTATGCCAGAGAGGATGTGAGATACATTTATTGGGTACCTACCATATGTTTAGCATTTTAGCTACATTCTAATTTATCCCTCAAAACTAACTAAAAAAGTGAGAATTCTATTTAACTTTATATAAAATACACAAAATATAATATCCATTTCAAAGTATTCCATTTCTATAACTCCCCATGGCATGGGCTGAGGTTCAAAGTGATTATTTAACTTATCAAAACATATACTTGTAAGTAGCAGAGTTTATATTCCATACTGGATTTATTAGACTCTAAAATCTGTCCCCTTACCACTTCACCAGATTCCCTTCTGATTGAGGACCTCTTCTCATGGAGAGAAAAGTTGAGAACAGGAGAAGAAAAGTGCCTTGCTCAAGTACATGTAGAACAAAACTAAGTGTCTGAGCTGGAATACCAACAGCCGCCTAATGACTTTAGTCCAGTGATTCTTCCAACAAAGCCTCATCAGTGACTGTATAAATAGAACATCTCCATAGAAGAAACAGAAAATATCATAAAGTGCGCCAAGATAGCCAAATAGGAACAGCTTCAGAGTGCAGTTCCCAGCAAGAGTGATCCAGAAGATGAGTGATCTCTGCATTTCCAACTGAGGTACCAGTTTCATCTCATTGGGACTGGTTAGACAGTGGGTACAGCCCAAGGAGGGCAAGTTGAAGCAGGGTGGGACATTGCCTCACCTGGGAAGGGCAAGGAGCTGAAGAACTCCCTCTCCTAGCCAAGGGAAGCAATTAGCGATGTTTCCCAACACTCTAGCACTCTGGCTTAGATACTGTGCTTTTCCTGTGATCTTCACAACCCACAGACCAGGAGATTCCCTGTAATGCCTATAACACCAGCACCCCGGGTTTCCAGCACAAAATGGCAGCCCTTTAAGCTACAGTTTCTTTGTTTGTTTGTTTGTTTGTTTGTTTTTTCCTCATATCCCAGTGGTGCCTGGAAGGCCAGCAAAACAGAACCACTCATTCCCCTGAAAAAGGGGGCTGACGCCAAGAAACCAAGTGATCTGGCTTGGTGGGTCCCAACCCCACGAAGACCAGCAAGCTAAGATCCACTGGCTTGAAATTCTTGCAGCCAGCACAGCAGTCTGAACTCCACCAGGGACATACGAGCTTGGTTGGGGGAGGGACACCCTCCATTGCTGAGGCTTGGGTAGGCGGTTTTAACCCTGCTTGTGTAAACAAAGTTGCTGGGAAGTTTACACAGCAACTGGGGAGAGCCCAAGGCAGTTCAGCAAGGCGTCTACAGGCAGATTGTCAGCTAGACTCCCTTCTTGCTGGGTAGGGCATCTCTGAAAAAAAACAGCAGCCTATCAGGGACATGAAAAGCCCCCACCTTCCTGGATCAGAGCACCTGGAAAAGGGATGGTTATGGGTTTGGCTTCAGCAGACTTAAATGTCCCTGCCCTGCTGCTCCAAAGGGAGCAAAAGCTCTCCCAAGTGCAGTGCTTGAGCTCTGATAAAGGACAGACTGCCTCCTCAAGTGGCTCCCTGACCCACCTGCATCCTGACTGGGGAACACATTATACAGGAGAGCTCTGGCTGACATCTAGCAGATAACGCTTCTGGGATGAAGCTACCAGAGGAAGGAACAGGCAGCAATCTTTGCAGTTCTGCAGCCCCCATGGGTGATTACCAGACAAGCAGAGTCTGGAGTGGACCTCTACAAAAATCCAGCAGACCTGCAGCAGAGGGGCCTGACGTTATAAGGAAAACTAACAAACAGAAAGAAATACCTTCAACATCAACAGAAAGGACATTCACTCAGAAACTCCATCCAAAAGTCACCAAATTCAAAGATGAAAGGTAGATAAATCCAAGAAGATGGGAAAGAACAAGCACAAAAAGGCTGAAATCACCAAAAGCCAGAACACCTCTTCTCCAATGGATCACAACCACACACCAGCAAGGGAACAAAACTGGATGGAGAATAAGTGTGACAAATTGACAGAAACAGGCTTCAGAAGCTGGATAATAACAAACTTATATGCATTATGGGAGCATGTTCTAACCCAATGCAAGTAAGCTAAGAACCTTGAAAAAAGGTTAGATGAAATGCTAATGAGAATAACCAACATGGAGAAGAACATAAACAACATGATGGAGCTGAAAAACCACAATACAAGATCTTTGTGAAGCATACACAAGTTTCAGTAGCCGAATCGATAAAGCAGAAGAAAAGATATCAGAGATTGAAGATCAACTTAATGAAATAAAGTGAGAAGGAAAGATTAGAGAATAAAAAAGGGAAAAGAAATAAAGCCTCCAGGAAATATGGGATTATGAAAAAGACCTAATCTACGTTTGATCGGTGTACCTGAAAGTGATGGGGATGATGAAATCAAGTTGAAAAACACACTTCAGGATATTATCCAGGAGAACTTCCCCAACCTAGCAAGGCATGCCAATGTTCAAATGCAGGAAATACAGAGAACACCACAAAAATACTCTTCAAGAAGAGCAACCTCAAGGCTCATAATCATCAAATTCATCAGGGTTCAAATGAAGGAAAAAATGCTAAGGGCAGCCAGAGAGAAAGGTTGGGTTACCCACAGAGGGAACCCCATCAGACTCACAACAGATATTTTAGCAGAAACCCTACAAGCCAGAAGAGAGTGGGGACCAATATTTAATATCTTAGAAGAATTTTCAACCGAGAATTTCATATCCAGCCAAACTAAGCTTCATAAGCGAAGAAGAAATAAAATCCTTTAAGACAAGCAACTGCTGAGAGATTTTGTCACCACCAGTCCTGCCCTACAAGAGCTCCTGAAGGAAGCACTAAACATGGAAAGGAACAACCAGTACCAGTCACTGCAAAACATACTAAACTGTAAAGATCATCGACACTATGAAGAAACTGCATCAACTAATGGACAAAACAACCAGCTAGCATCAAAATGGCAGGACCAAATTCACACATAACAATATTAACCTTAAATGTAAATGGGCTAAATGCCCCAATCAAAAGACACAGACTGGCAAATTGGATAAAAAGTCAACTCATTGGTGTGCTGTATTCAGGAAACCCATCTCATGTTCAGACACACACATAGGCTCAAAAAAAAGAGTTGGAAGAAGATTTACCAAACAAATGCAGAGCAAAAAAAAAGCAGGGGTTGCAATCTTAGTACCTGATAAAACAGACTTTAAACCAACAAAGAGCAAAAGAGACAAGGAAGGGCAGTACATAATGGTAAAGGGATTCATGCAATGAGAAGAGCTAACTATCCTAAATATATATACACCCAAGACAGGAGCATCCAGATACATAAAACAAGTTCTTAATGATCTGCAAAAACACTTAGACTCCACACAATAACAGTGGGAGATGTTAACACCACACTATCAATACTAGACAGATCAATGAGACAGAAAATGAATAAGGATATCCAGGACTTGAACTCACATCTGGACCAAGCGGGCCTAATAGACATCTACAGAACTCTCCACACCAAAACCACAGAATATACATTCTTCTCAGCACCACATCACACTTATCCTAAAATAGATCACATAATTGGAGGCAAAACATTCCTCAGCAAATGAAAAGAATGGAAATCATAACAAACAGTCTCTGAGACTACAGTGCAATCAAATTAGAACTCAGGATAAAGACACTCACTCAAAACTGAACAACTACATGGAAACTGCACAACCTGCTCCTGAATGATTACTGGATAAATAATGAAATGAAGGCAGAAACAAAGATGATCTTTGAAACCATTAAGAACAAAGACACAACGTACCAGAGTCTCTGGGACACACTTAAAGCAGTGTCTAGAGTGAAATTTATAGCACTAAATGCCCACCAGAGAAGCCAGGAAAGATATAAAATTGACACTCTAATGTCACGACTACAAGTACTAAAGGAACAAGATCAAACAAATTCAATAGCCAAAGGCAAGTAATAGCTAAGATCAAAGCAGAACTGAAGGAGCTAGAGACAGAAAAAAACCATCAAAAAATCAATAAATACAGGAGATTTTTTTAAAAGATCAACAAAATAGATAAACCACTAACTAGCCAGACTAATAAAAAGAGAGCAGATTCAAATAGAGGCAATAAAAAAATGATGAAGGGGATATGACCACCAATTCCAGATATACAAACTACTATCAGAGATTACTACAAACAACTCTATGCACATAAACCAGTAAATCTAGAAGAAATGGATAAATTCTTGGACATGTACACCCTCCCAAGACTAAACCAGAAATAAACTGAATTCCTGAATAGACCAATAAAAAGATCTTAAGTTGAGGCAGCAATTAATAGCCTACCAACCAAAAAAGGCCAGGACCAGATGGGTTCATAGCTGAATTCTACCAGAGGTACAAAGAGGAACTGGTAACATTCCCTTTGAAACTATACAAACAATACAAAAAAAGGGAATCCTCCCTAACTCATTTTATGAGACCAACATCATCCTGATATCAAAACCTGGCAGAGATGCAACTAAAAAAGAAAATTTCAGGTCAATATCCATGACGAATATTGACGTAAAAATCTTCAAAAAAAAAAAAAAATACTGGCAAACCAAATCCAACAGCACATCAAAAGCTTATTCATCATGATCAATTTGGCTTCATCCCAGGGATGCAAGGCTGGTTCAACATCTGCAAATCTATCTATAAACATAATCCATCACATAAATAGAATGAAAGGCAAAAACCACATGATTATCTTAATAGAGGTAGAGAAGGCCTTCTACAAAATTCAACAGCCCTTTATGCTAAAAACTCCCAATAAACTAGGTATTGATGGATCCCATCTCAAAATAAGAAGAACTATTTATGACAAACCCACAGCCAATACCATACTGAATGGACAAAAACTGGAAGCATTCCCTTTGAAAACTGGCACAAGACAAGGATGCCCTCTCTCACCACTCCCATTCAACACAGTATGGGAAGTTCTGGCTAGGGCCATCAGGCAAGAAAAAGAAATAAAGCGTATTTGAATAGGAAGAGAGGATATCAAATTGTCCCTGATTGCAGATGACATTATTGTATGTTTAGAAAACCCCATCATCTCAGCCCCAAATCTCCTTAATCTGATAAGCAAATTCACCAAAGTCTCAGGATGCAAAATCAATGTGCAAAAATTACAAGTAATCCTATACACCAAAAATAGACAAACAGAGAGCCAAATTATGAGTGAGCTCTCATTCACAAATGCTACAAAGAGAATTAAATACCTAGGAATACAACTAACAAGGGATGTGAAGGACCTCTTCAAGGAGAACTACAAACCACTGCTCTAGGAAATAAGAAAGGACAGAATCAGACGGACAAACATTCCATGTTCATGGTTAGGAAGAATCAATATCATGAAAAAGGCTATAATGCCCAAAGTAATTTATAGATTCAATGCTATCCCCATCAAGTTACCAATGACTTTCTTCACAGAACTGGAAAAAAATGCCTTAAACTTCAAATGGAACCAAAAAACTGCCCATATAACCAAGACAATCCTAAACAAAAACAAAACAAAAAAATAAATAAAAACAAAGCTGGAGGCATCAGGCTACCTGACTTCAAACTATATTACAAGGCTACTGTAATCAAAACAGCATGATACTGGTACCACACAGAAATATAGACCAATGGTACAGAACAAAGACCTTAGAAAGAATGTCACAAAACTATAACCATTTGATCTTTGACAAACCTGACAAAAACAAGCAATGGGGAAAGGATTTCCTATTTAACAAATGGTGTTGGGAAAACTGGCTAGCCATATGCAGAAAGCTGTAACTGGATCCCTTTCTTACACCTCATACAAAAATTATTTCCAGATGGATTAATGATTTAAACATGAGGCCTAACACCATAAAATCTCTAGAAGAAAACCTAGGCAATACCATTCAGGACACAGACATGGGCAAGGACTTCATAGCTAAAATACCAAAAGCAATGGCAACGAAAGTCAAAATAGACAAATGGAATATAATTAAACTTAAGAGCTTCTGCAAAGCAAAAAAAAGTATCTTTAGAGTGAACTGGCAACCAACAGAATGGGAAAACATTTTTGCAATATACCCCATCTAACAAAAAACTAATATCCAGAATCTACAAAGAACTTAAACAAATTTACAAGAAAAAAACAACTCCATCAAAAAGTGTGTGAAGGATATGAACAGACACTTTTTAAAAGACATTTATGCAGTCAACAAACATGAAAATAGCTCATCACTACTAATCATTAGAGAAATGCAGATCAAAACCATCTTGAGATACCATCTCACACCAGTTAGAATGGTGATCATTAGAAAATCAGGAGACAGCAGATGCTGGAGAGAATGTGGAGAAATAGGAACACTTTTACACTGTGGGTGGGAGTGTAAAATAGTTCAACCATTGTGGAAGACAGTGCAGTGATTCCTCAAGGATCTAGAAACAAACAGAATGCCATTTGACCCAGGAATCTCATTACTGGGTATATATCCAAAGGATTAGAAATCATTCTATTATAAAGACGCATGCACACTTACGTTTATTGGGACACTGTTTGCAATAGGAAAAAGTTGGAACCAACCCAAATGCCCATCAATGATAGACTATATAAAGAAAATGTGGCACATATACGCCATGGAATACTATCATTCTCAGCAAACTGGTACAAGAACATAAAACCAAACACCACATGTTCTCACTTATACATGCGTGATAAACAGTAAGAAAACATGGACACAGGGCAGGGAACATCACACATTGGTGCCTGTTGGGGGTGGGAGGCTAGGAGAGGGATAGCAGGGGGTGGAGGGATTGGGGAGGGATAGCATTAGGATAAATACCTAATGTAGATGACCAGGTAATGCAGCCACCACTATGGCATGGGTATACCCATGCAACAAACCTGCACATTCTGTACATGTACCCCAGAACTTAAAGTATAATAATTTTTTTAAAAAGAAAATATAAAGTAACTCCCCAACAAATAAAAATAAAAACTACCATATCTGTCCTCCTCAAATAAAAATAAATAAATCAGAATTAAAAACTACCATGTCCAGATAGTTTCAGAAGGGAATTCTATGAAGTCTTTAAAGATCAGATCATTCTAGAGCTGTTTAGGTAGTCCAGAGTACAAAAAGAAAACCTTCAAAATTACAAAACTATTTTAATATAAAATTAACAACAAAATCTGACAAATATTGCAGACACACAGACACAACCCACAGGTACATGAAATTTATGACAGGTAGCATATGCATATTTTAATTCTTGGAACAACCCTGAAAAGTTGGAGTTATTATTCCATGTTACATGTGAGAAAATTGAGGCTAAGAAAAATTGCTCAGTGTTTCAGAACTTCTAAGGAAGCAACAGATTTTACCGTGTTGACACAGCATACCTTCCAGGGCTATCACTCTCATGTTGTCAACTGTATCTATTCATTAATTCATCAACTCATTCATTCTACACATGCTTCTTGAATGCCTATTCTGTTTCGGGAACTGTACTAGGTGCTGAAGAATAGACATAAACAACAAAATAGGATAATATAATAAATACAAAATAGAATAAACAACAAAACAATTTCCTGCTTGCATGGAATTGATATTCTAGTGAGGGAGACAGACTATAAAAATAACAAGTAAAACATGTAATTTGAATGGTGATATTGTTACAGAAAAATAATGTGTATACCTGGTTTGGACCTTTACTCAAACATCAAGTAGAGCAAGACATCTGAGATAACTGAAAAATTGGAACATAGACTAAAATATTATTATACCATTAATTTTATTAGATTTGATAATGGCATGTAGAGTACTCTCAACAGAAGTGAGATGGAAACATAGAAAACCTGCTTTTGGATGCTGATGTGAAAATCAAATTTTCAGACTTTGGCTTAAGTAGAAAATTCACCTTTGGCAACAAAGCTGGATACCTCCTGTGACAGTCTCCTGTGTTACCCCAAACTCTTCCAGAGCCAAAAGTATGATGGGTTTGAGACAGATGTGTAGAGCTTGGGAGTCATCAAATATACACTGGTCAGTGGAGCTCTGCCTTCTGATGCACAGAAATTCAAGGAGCTGTGAGAGGAAGTACCTGAGAGTTCAATACCATATCCCCTTATAAATATCCATGGAATATGGAAACCTGCTCAAGAAATTTATCCTTCTAAATTCCAGCAAAAGATGCACATTAGAGAAAATCATGAAAGATTGATGGAAAAATGTAGCTCATTAAGATAATGAACTAAAGCCAGATGTGGAGCCATCCCCTGACTATTAGGACTCCAGTGGACTGAATTGCCATTGCCTGCAGTTACACACTGGAAAAGGTCCAGGACTCACTCACGAGCCAGGATTACAAAGAAGTGATGGCTGCCTATCTGTTCCTCGGCTACAAGTAGTCTGAGTTGGAGGACTGCACCATCATTCTGAAGCCCCAGTTTTCAGTTGATTTGAGCAATAGCAGTGTACCTTTCCATCTTACAGAGTACAGCATAGCAGCTCTGCCAACCTTATACAGCTGAGTTCCAGAAAGCTTGCCAATTTCCACCTTTAATTCTCACTCCCAGAGTACTCAGATTAGCAATGCAGAAAATCAGTGGCCTGTGGAGGACCAGGAGTCAGGGAAGAAGACCAGTAGCATGGGCAGCGTGTCTGCCAGGCCCCTCCATGATCTGAAGAGGAAGAAACCGCCCCCTCATCTCCACCCCTCCCAAAGCAGTTTCTCCACAAGCACAAATCAAAGCAGAAATTTATGACTTTTGGAGAGGTAAGTAATCCTTCCAGAATGACAAAGATTGCCTAACTGTGCCAGGGTTTGGGTCTCCATGGCTTCTGCTTCCACCATAGTGTCCCCAGTTCCCCTCAGCCTGCACCAACGTCTTGGTGCATTGTGGCTACTAAAACCAAATACCATAGGCTTGGTAAATTATAAACAACAGAAATTTATTGTTCACAATTCTAGACACTGGGAAGTCCAAGAACTAAGGCTCTAGTAAATGTAGTGTCTGGTGAGGGCTCATTGTCTGCCTCATAGATGGCTCCTTCTCACTGTGTCCTCAAGTGGCAAAGAGGCAAACAAGCTCCCTCAGGCCTCATTTGTAAGGGCATGAGTGTGGTTCATGAAGGCAGAGTTCTCATCATCTAATCACTTTCCAAAGACCTTATCTCTTAATACTATTGCATTGGTTGTAACATATAAGTTTTAACATACAAATTTTGGAAGGACACAAACACTCAGACCATAGCAACCACGAATCTAAGGTGGCCTTGATTCAGCACAATTCGGCCTCAGACCTGACCCCAGGAGAATAATTGTCTATCACCATGCAAGGCCCCAGGATGTTCCTGGGTTTTGGACTATGCTTTACAAACTGCCTTAGCAGTAGTGGTGGTTTCTGACAGAACCAACTTTCTTAGAGTGTGTTCAAAGGAAACTTCATTCTCACTGAGATACTCCAATAGATGCATGACTTGCAGAATTTGTCATAGGATGTGACCCCAGTGTAGGGCCAGCTGGCAGCTACTGGGAGCTTCTTCAGCAAGTTCTCCTTCAAATGCATACACAGAAACCTGTTTCAAAATGAAAACACATGGAAACAGGGAGGGGAACCACACAAACCAGGGCCTGTTGTGGGGTGTGAAGGGAGGGAGAACATCAGGACTAATAGCTAATGCATGCAGGGCTCAATAACTAGGTGACATGTTGATAGGTGCAGCAAACCACTATGGCACACATTTACCTGTGTATCAAACCTGCACATTCTGCACATGCATCCCAGAACTTAAAGTAAAATAAAAAATAAAATAGGAAAAGATAAATCTCAGTTTCAGGTTTGCTTGAAACAACCTGAAATAACCAGAAAGCAAAGACCAAAAGGATATATGGTCTTATGTGGTGGGCAGTGAAGGCAATGAAAAAGAAAAAGATTTTCTGGAGGCCAAAATGTGTCCACCACACTTTTCATGGAGAATGAAGATCATGAGCACCACAGAGCTTAGGAGATAATGTGTAAGGTGGAGAAGCTGCAGTAAGTAAACAGCAGTGTGCGATCTGTTCAAGGAGTATGTGCCATTTTGCATGCAGAGCTCGCTGGGCTAAAGGCACTTCATGCAGTGGAAGATGGAGGTGTGTAAACTGCCTTGGTGATCTCTCTGCAGAGAGTTAAATTAAACCAGGTATGCAGGATTTTCATGGCACTGAAAAAAAGTGGGATCTTTAAAAGCCTTCCAGGATCCTCCTGGGAGACAAGAGGAGGGGGCAGCTGGTATAGCTCTTAAGCCTGCCTCTCAGACCCTAACTGGGAGAAACTTTATGGACTGAATAGATAGGGTTCCTCAGGGGTACTTCTCTCCTCCTTTCATGTTTGTGAAGGAGAGAAAATAGTTTTGTAGAAATAAACGTAGTGCAAATGAAAACAGGCTACCTATTCAAAGTTTGCTAGAGAAAGGGAGTCAGACCCCATCACTTGCCTTTGGCAGAGATTCTAATGTAGGCAGGGCAGTGGGAAAGCTTTATAATAAAAGAGGAAGGCTTCAGGACTCACTGGAAGCTGTTGGCATGAGGAACCTGGGGGCTTCTTATGTGATTGGTATGTGGAGCATACTTGGCTTTTTTCTGGTTGGCTTAAGTTGCAAAGGGTTTGAGGACGTAAGAGCAAAAAATTAGAGAACTGGCAGTTATTGACCAAGTTCCGACTTTTCTAGGCCAATTACTTGCAGAGGTTATAGTTTAGCTTCCTAGACTTATTGGCGCAGGCATGGTTACTCAGAGTATGTTGAGTCCCTCTATTCTTTACCTGCCCAGAAATCTACTTTTCCTTCTTCTCACTTATAGGAGGCAAAAGAAAGGAAAGTGGAGTGAGAAAAGATAGACCACTCCTTGAACACTACAGTTGCACCTAGTTTTCCACCCAAAGTAGATTTTATAAAAAATCAACAAAGAAAATAAACAAAAAAATTGTGGCCACCTTTCTTCCCTGCCTTCTGAAACAGTAGAGATGGCTTATGAGGTTTCCCAGGAAGGCGGCTCTCGGCTTGGAACACTCTCAAGCTGGAGTGATGGAGCTCACTGTTAGGCCCTTCCCAGCTACACTTTGACTTTATGCTCCTCTCTCCTTTCTCCTTTCCAAGGGAACCCAGAGGTGGCCTGCTCCTGAGCTCAGGCTCTTGGACTTAAGGCCTGGCTGCCTGTGGCTGAGATGGGGCATCCCTTATCAGGCCTGACTAGCAGGACTCACTCTTGGGCTGCAGAGACGGGGTGAGGGGCTTTGGCCTCTCTCTATGCTGAACCCTCTGTCCTAACTCCTTCCACAGAGCTGGATATTTCCTTCTGCAAGCTGCTGTGCAGGAGGTATTTACTCCCCTCAAGATTGCATGCCATGCTTCCACTGTCAACCTCCTGGAAAGGAGGAAGGGAGGGGTGGGGACTACAGGGGCCTTTAGCTTCTCATATCATAGTAATTTTATATCATCATACATTTTATAGTTGTGGTTTTTTGTTTTTTTGTTTTTTTTTTGAGACGGAGTCTTGCTCTGTCACCAGGCTGGAGTGCAGTGGCTCAATCTCGACTCACTGCAACCTCTGCCTCCTGGGTTCAAGCGATTCTTCCACCTCAGCCTCCCAAGTAGCTGGAACCACAGGCGTGTGCCACCAAGGCTAGCTAATTTTTTTGTACTTTTAGTAGAGACGGGATTTCACTGTGTTGGCCAGGATAGTCTCAATCTCTTGACCTCGTGATCCGCCCGCCTCGGCCTCCCAAAGTGCTGAGATTACAGGTGTGAGCCACCGCGCCAGGCCCTATTGTGGTTGTTTTAATATTAAAAAAATAAAAGGTAAGCAGCAGATTTTGAGGTTATTAGGGATATAATATCTTTAATCACTCTCTTAGGACTTTAGTATTTAATCATCAGTAAGCAATAACTCCAAATTTTGGGGATCACCAAAGGACAGACATCTTTCTTCTTAGCAGAAATTGCATTAAGTAGAGGTACTGCTGCAGCTTCCGAAAGTCTTATTTCACCTCTGGCTTCACTCCAAATTTTTGAGGCCACCAAGGGACAGATACCTTTGTTCTTAGCAGAAATTGCTTTAACGAGGGGTACTGTTGCAGTTTTAGGTAGTCTCACTTCACCTCTGGCTTCAAATGCTTGAAGGTGACTTAAAGGCTTTTTTCAGTGGAGTGCAAGTTTCCTAGATCGTGAACTGGCTACATTGAGACTAAGAGATAGCAGGTCTGCAAGCCCATAACATTTTAAGGGCACAAGACCATGAGATTCAGAAAAAATGAAAAGGCTGTGAAACTGCAAAAGAGCAGGCAGTAAGACTGCAGGAGTGTGGTATCACCATGATACTGGGAGACCGCAAGACTGCAAGGCCGTGGCACCGGCATTATCAGGCATTGAAATTGGAAACTGAGACTGCAGATCTCTTTCTGCTTTCCAGCTGTGTTCTCAGTCTCTGCTTACTCAGTAAAAGTTGCCTGTAAAGGAATTCCTCATTATGGAGATTTGCCTTTGCATTTGAGTCTCCTTTAGATTCAAATTTGAAACACAAGTTTGCAGGCTTGTCAACATTTTGGGAAATTTACTTCTGAGCAGAATTCTCTGACAAGCTCAATTCTCTACCTGATCTGTCCCAAGCCTCAGCAATTGGCCCCCGTTGTGAATGCATTCTCTGTTATCACCTAGAGAGCACTCACCCCTCCTTTGCGTCCACAACTATCAAATGTCTTTGAGGAAAAGTGTGTGTATTTAATTTATGCTCTATTAAGAAATTCTAGTTGTTTTCTAGTTGTTTCAGAGGGAATAAAATTTTTATTTTCTACATCTTAACTAAAAGTAAAAATTCCAACTTGATTTCTGAGTAGATTTAGGAAAAATTCTGTCACATATATGGCTTTAGCAGTGAGTAAGTGGTCAGTTATACTTGGGTAACAATCTTTTAGTTTTGGAGAAATTACAACCCTTGCCCAAACAGAAAGAGGACAGGGTTTGGCAGTGCGGTTCATGGATTAGAGTTACTCGTGCAACCTTACCGGTGCAAAAGTTCTCTCTTAAATCCATGTCTTGACTCAACATCTGGGAAGAGAAACTGAATCCTTTTACAACAGTAGGGATAGGTGGTGGGTTTAGAATAGGCCCTGGCTGTCTTCCAAAGACAGAACAAACTGAGAACACTTCTATGGTAAATGTCATAGTGCTATTGCAGAAAAAGATCTCTGTTGATGAAAAGTTATACATCTCCTTTTGTTTCAGAGTTCATTGGCTGGAATTGATTTTTGATTTCTATTACTATAAACATTAAATAAAGTATGAACCCATGAAATTTGAAGACTTCCTAAACAAATCCTTTAGTAGTCAGCCCCAACATTAGATCTCAATCAGCTTATTTCACTCCACTGCACTTTAAGAATAAATTTCAATTCCTCTCACATTACAAGTCAAGAACTTTATAATGACTAACATGGTTTGGGAAAAGATCTCCCTGTGCCTATCCTCCAAGCTCACATCTTACAGTTCTGCCATTCAATCCTTCCTCCTACTATTACTCAAAAGGCCAGACTTTTCACACGGACTGTTCCCTCTCCGCTTGCCCACAGACATTCATATGTCCAATTTCTTAGTCTTTGCCCACATGTCATGTTCTCCATAAACATTCCCTATTTATAAGTCCATTTACCTGCTACCATCTCCTTTAAGAGCATTTATTACCATCAAATATCCTATATATGTTACTTGTTTTGTTTATTACTTCCTATCTCCCCAGCTCCCCCTAAAATGAGTGTCTAATAATAAAAGAAATCTTACTCTTTTTGATTCACTAGTATATCACAGGGGCTCAGAGGAATGCCTAGCCAGTAACAACAAATCAGTACAGCTATGCATGGCTTACAATGAAGATACATTCTAAGAAATGTGTCATTAGATGATTCTGTCTACATATCTAGGCTATATGCTGTAGGCTACTAAAATGTAGCCTGCTTTAGCCTGCTACACACCTAGACTATATGATTTAGCTTACTACATACCTAGATTAGATGGTGTAGACTATTAAGCTATATAGTTTAGCCTACTACTCACCTATGCTACATGGCGTAGTCTACAGTATACCTAGACTATATGGTTTAGCTTACTACACACCTAGGCTATATGGTTTAGACTACTAAACACCTAGACTACATGGTTTAGCTTATTATACATCTAGATCACATAGTATAACCTCCTACACACCTAGGCTATATGGTTTAGCTTATTGCCTACCTAGGCTATATGGTGTAGACTGCTACACACCTAGGCTATATGGTTTATTTTACTATACATCTAGGCTTCATGGTATAGCTTAATACACACATAGATTATATAGTATAGCCTACTACCCCTAGGCTGTAAGGTATAGCTTAATACATACCTAGGTTATATGGTGTAGCCTACTAGGCTATATGGCTTAGCTTACTATATACCTAGATTATATGGCATAGACTACTATACACCTAGGCTATATGATATAGCCTGCTACACATCTATGTAATAGTAGCCTACCACACACCTAGGCTATATGGTTTATCCTATTACATACCTAGGCTATATGGTTTAGCCGACTATACACCTAGATTATATAGTAAAACCTACTATACACCCAGGTTTAGTTTACTACACTCAGGTTATTTGATATAACCTATTACACACCTAGTTTATATGGTATAAATGATTACATAATGAGGCTATCTGGTTTAGCTCAATACATACTTAGATTATATGGTATAGCCTACCACATACCTAGATTATATGGTACAACCTATTGCTTCTAGGCTACAAACCTGTGCAGTGCTGAATATTGTAGGTAATTTTAATATAGTGGTATTTGTTTATCAACACAAATCTAAATATAGAAAAGGTACAGTAAATGTTGAGTAAAGTAATATGAGACCACAGTCATATATGCCATCTGTCATTGACCAAAGTGTCATTAAATCCATGATAAATGGCACATGACTGTATTTGTAGAAGTGAAATGAGTCCCAGATCCAGGGGCTTTTCTCTGACACTAGAAATGCCTGTAATGGTAATGAGAACGATGGTGATGCTAATAATTGCAAGACATGCATCATAATCTTCCTTTACATGGCATTTTCAGAAAAATAGTCTAAGTAGGTCAGAAATTGTGTGGGTTTGCTCTGCTAGCTTTATTTTTAAATGCAAACTCTCTTAACTGGAATGTCAAGTGTTAATGGAGCAGTGCCTGTTATAAACAGAAACAAGCTATAAACTGTGAAGCTACAAAATTAGTAGCAACACTTTCATTCTCAGGGAATTTTGGATACATTAGGAACCTGTAATTACTGACTCCCATCTGCCTACTCTATCTTGAGCTTAATTATGTATTTCAGAAGGAACGTTTTTCATGTTTTCATTTTTTGTATATGTAAATATTTAGCTACATCTCTTATCATTTACTGCCTCCCTTTCCCTCTGCCTTTGCTATTTACAATCTCTCGAGCTATTTTTACTTCCAAATTTCAATCTCTTTCCTCAGAGTCAGCATGACAGAGATTAGAGCCAGGGAATTTGGTGCTGCTGGTATCTTTATGGCATCTTTGAAGAGAGGTTATCAAACTCCAAACAAGTATTTTAAAATGTAGGGAGGGGGCAAAGGAAGCTCTAGTATCTTTTCCAAATTGAATGTTCAACATACTAACACAGTCTCTAAGATCAGTAATGTGTAGGCTCTTCCTCAGAGTGTAAGGTCTTAAATAAAATGGAAAAACAATGGGTGAAAACAAGGTTCAATAAGGTTTGTTACATCAGGATTTAGAATAGTCTTTGAAACATTTCCCTAAGAGGAAAGTACTTCAGACACTGCCTCCTAGAATTATGTTAACAGCAAAAACAAACCCTTTCTTGGGATAAAACATACCTATTATGAATAGTATTTACCCCAATGATGTTTTGAAAACTGATGATCTAGTGAAAATAATTTTAATGATATAAATATATTGAATATATTGATACAATTTTGTTAGTGTTAGCTGCATCCTTAGTAACTTCAATATTCCTTCTATTTCCATGAGATACCGGAGAGAACTACACATATATGTTTGATTTAAATTTAGCAAAAAAAATATACAGTAAAATTAATTTCTTTTTCATTTTTCTTTCTGGAAGAGATGGAAAAAAATTTTTTGATTTTTGTTCCCTTTCAGTTACTCTCTGGATCTACTGAACCTTTATGCCTGATCACATTAAATTTTTCTTTACACACCCCTCATCAGTCCCTAAGGCTGTCCTGAAGAAAACTCCACCCATGTCTATGTTCAGAAATTTAGCACTAAAAAACAGAGTTGCTCTTAAAGGCAGGATAGAGTTATGCTTGAACATAAAAATGTATAGTCTAACTCAGGGTGGGTGAGCGGCTCCCAGAGATCTAGGAAGACTTGTTTAGTTTTGTTTTGCAAGGGAAGTGTATTTACCAGGAGATAGAGATGGCTACTTGCTCATGGTCCTTGTTCCCAGGTGAAGACACACTGGTGTCATGTCCAGTTAAGGGGGAGAGGCATAGCTTGCCTATATAGCAATGAAAACGATATTACCCTGACCACTGAGTCAAGGTTAGCAGGAAGTAGCACTGAATATGACCTATGCAAAGAAATGGTGCTAGTCCTATCAGCAGGACTAGAAAGTATACACTTGGTTAGATTTAAAATACCACTAATTTTGGTTTAACTTTTAACATAAATTAGGACACGATTCACAGTGATACTTAAAATAGTATGCATCATTTGTATATCACTGCAAAGAAGAGATTAATCTGGAATTCCAGGACAGACTGATATGACTATGTCTCCAGCAGGAGTGGGGTTTCCTTTGGCTCCTGTTCTGGGGATATTAGCTACTGGCCTTGGGATTCCAGTGGGGTTTGGTCAGCATGACCACAGGCCTAAAAGTAGTAGAGGGCATAAGAAGATTGTAGGCAACTTGTTATGAGAACTGCAGCAGGGAGGCAGAACCAGTGATGGGATCCTTAAGGCAGGGACATAAGGGGCTCTTGGAAGGAGTAGCAATAGTACATCAACAATATATTTTCAGCTATTGATTATAAATGCTGAAGATATCATATATTATGAGGTATTTTTATGTCTACTTGGTTTATTCTGATTTGAATAATTTTTTTTTTTAGAAAATGAATTCATCTTACGATTTGAAGTCCAGACAAGCTATGTGCCTACATAAAACATATTGGGCCTGGGTCCTTAAGGAAAGTTAGTCATATGAAAAGCTGGTCTGCTTCTGAACAGACTGAAGGTGCAGGTGGGGTGAAAACCACCTCTCTACCATTGCCCTCTTTACCCTTGTACAGATTGGGAAACATTGTTGGATTAATTAATTGGTTGAAGTCACAGAGTTAACCCATCTGTGAACAAAGACTCAAACCCACATATTCCAAAGCTGGTGGAGTCTTCCCTACCTTAGTACTCCTAAACCTTAATCATAATAATCACTTCAGGAGCTTGTTACAAAATACCACTTCATTATAGATATTTAACCCTAGAGACTATCCTATAAGGTTGGGTCCTGAAAAGCTATTATATGCAATAGCTCAGGTATTTGTGCTGATTAGGTTTGAGAATAAATGCCTTTCTTTCACTGTCTCTGCAAAAAATGAACAAGCATTATTTTAGGCAGAGCACGGCAAGATTAGGCAAAGGAATGATAGCCAGAAAATCTCAAGCAGTGTGGTACACTTGGGGACATAAAATCAGTTTATATGAGGACTAGAAAATGCAGAGCAGAAGTCAGTCCCGGGTAGCAGTCCAGGTTAAAAACTCAGGGAGGGAGAAACATTGTTGCTACGATTGGCGAATAACGGTAGAAAGGAGGAATATTCCAGAAGGTTGTGGTACAGATGTAAGGAAAGTATACAGTTAATTGGACTTAGTCTTCAGCAGACATGGCACTGCAATTCAATTATTCATGAGCACATTGTATAGACTTTCTTTTATTCCATAAATATTACTGCATCACCCAGTATGTGCTATTCCTTCCGAAGCATTCCAGGAGATAGTGTACTACCCAAAACAGATGTGATACCTGCCTGTTGGAGGGCATAGTAAAGCAGAAGTGATTTTTACTAAACAGTAAGTAATTAATTAATTACCACTCCAAGGTGTGATGAAAGAAAAGATCCAGGAGCTGTAATGTAGGATAACGAGGTGGCGACAGGGCTAATGAGCTTAAGAAAGGAGAAGTAGGGGAGGCTTCTCTGAAAAGGACTTTCTTTATTTCTTTTAAGATGAAGCCTTGGCTCTGTTGCCCAGGCTAGAGTGCAGTGACAGGATCTCGGCTCACGGCAACATCTGCCTCCCAGGTTCAAGCAATTCTCCTGCCTCAGCCACCCAGGTAGCTGGGATTACAGGTGCCCGCCACCACACCCAACTAATTCGTTTTTGTATTTATAGTAGAGATGGGGTTTCATCATGTTAGCCAGCCTGGTTTTGAACTCCTGACCTCAAGTGATCTGCCAGCCTTGGTCTCCCAAAGTGCTAGGATTATCAGGGACTACACCTGGCTGATAAGGACTTTCTTCAGCTTCGATGGTCAAAGGAGGCAGGCTACTCCCTCGAATGTGAACCTGATACTAACCCACAACAAACATTCTTCTACTTAACATGAAAATCAGAAAATGTAACTCTCGCAAGGGAAAATTTTTGGATCTTTATTTGAACACTCAAAACTATTTTGTAATTTGAAATATAAGACAAAAAACAACAGTGATTGATCAATATAACTTGAACTTCTATAAATATGCTTCTCCGTCTTACCTGGGGACTATTCAGGTCACAAGTATATTCACATGGGAATGTCCCGTGGGAAGCTCAAAACTGGGACACAGGTGTGAAAGGCAAAACTGGAACTGAAAAACTCTGATGGTCAAATTGTTTCTTTAAAACCTTCTTACTTTTGATTTCTTCACCCATCTCAATGAACTTCTGGGAGAAGACTGACCCAAGTCATTTCAGACAGTGATGCTTACTTAGTAGGTTTCACCTTGACTGCCAATTCTTAACTGATGATAGTGACCACCTGGAGTAGTGTGATTAGTAGTGTACTGAAGCTGTAACCGGTCTCAGCAGGAAGGAGTACATACAGTATACACAAGCATAATAGGGAAGAAGTGGCAACCAATACCATGTACTAGCAAGCCATCATTTAGCATTTGCTTCCACATAGGCAGTGTGTCCCAGAGGAAAAGGGCACAGTGTTAGTTAGGGAGAGAGGTTAGAACTCCTGATCCTCTCTGAGCCAAGTCTGTGATCTTGGTTATTTTATACTGTGAGCCTCAGTTTCCTCATTTGTGAAGGTGAAGGGGGAAAGCCCACTTTGTAGGCTCTCCAAGTAGAAAAAAGATGATAATTATTGTGCTTATCTTTTGCAAATTCTTGAGAGCTAGTTATAAATCAGAGTAAATAAGATATGAGTTGAAGTTACTCACTTACAAGACCCATTGGTATGCTACATCCAGATCCATCTCACATGCAAGGATACACAAAGACTGAAAACAAAGGGATGGAGAAAAATTTACCAACCAAATGGAGAGCAAATAAATAGAAAGCAGGAGTTGCAATTTTTGCTGATAAAATAGACTTCAAAGCAACAAAGATCAAAAGAAGCAAAGAAGGATATTACATAAAGATAAAAGGATCAATGTAACAAGAAGAGCTAAAGATCCTAAATATATATGCACCCAATACAGAAATACCCAGATATATAAGACTTATAAAGAGACCTGGACTCCCACACAATAATAGTGGGAGACTTACAGATCAATGAGACAGAAAGTTAACATCGATATTCAGGACTTGAACTCAGATCCGGAACAAGTAGACTTAATTAACATTCATAGAACTCTCCACTTTAAATACACAAAATATACACTCTTATCAGTACTACATCACATGTATTTACAGGTTTAAATGAAATATTGGTTGGCTGCTTGTTAATTATTTTCTTCCCTCTTTTTTTTTTGTCTCTATTATTAAACATAATTACAGGCATACCCATTTTTAGACTGCATTTTAGCCCAGGCAATAAAGCAACACCCCTGTTCTCTGTTCTCTCTCCCTCTTCCTCTTTCTTCCTTTCCTTTATTCTTTTTTTTATTTTCTTTTTCTTTCTTCCTCAAAAAAAAAAAAAAAAAAAGAAGTTACTCACTTAAAGTAAGCATAAAATTGGCTCTAAAGTCAGTTCTACATCCTATGGGAAATCTAGCATGCCAAGATGTCTTTAAGTTCTGAAAAACTATTTTTCTTCTTATCTGTCTGGCTGTGATTTCTGGCTTCTGCATCTTGCACCTGTTTCTCTGTTGCTGCCTTGTCATTGACTTAAATGTTGAAGATGGCATCTACTACTTGAGCTATTTCCCCATAGATTCATCTCCCAGGAGGCAGTCATACACAGGAGGCTTTTACTGGAGATTTAAGGGTTAGAGCTAGGAGGAGCTTACAGAAGATAATTTGAATATCAAATTCAAGAGATCTTTAAAATTACTTTCTTAATTTCTGCCAATTTCATCTCCAAATTCTCATTTATCCATATCCCTACTCCTCCTTCTCTCTCCTATTAGTTTCCATAGATCAAATTATTGCTCTTTGGGACATCAACTTTTCATTTCCACCATCTCCTTCCTTGTAATCTCCTTATCAAAATATTGAGGAGAGGTTGGCAGGCACATGTGAGGGCAAAGTTCTTAATCAGGGGTCCTGCACACCAAGGGAGCTCTCTTACAGGCTTCTTTGGTTACACTGACCCTAAAAAATCATATGCAAAATGTTGCAAGTATGTGTGTCTGCACATACACAGATTCAATATTTTGCAGGAGGAGAGAACTTGTAGATTTTACAAGAATTTAAAAGGCCTCTCTCGTTCAAAGAATTCAGGTGCTATGGTTGTACAGCCTTATTTTGACCATGTTTTTTAACCATAATGAAACACTACAAAGCCCCATTCAAGACAAAGAAATGGAAACACACAAATCTATATTATACATGAGGTAAGCCTCATTTAATAAATTTAAAACTGCTATGCAATTGTTTATGTTCATGATAAAGATAAAATGAAGTATGAATTTGACAGACTACAAATAAATCTTGCTTCTCTAAATAATGCACTTTAGGATTTATTTGAATAATGATTTTCTTTGTGCAAGCAAACATTTTTTGTGTGTGCATTAGTAACTGAATAGCTAGAAAAGAAGACAGAGTGGTAGATCAGGACATATATTTAAAGTAATATACAAGGTATAATATAACTGAAATTCATAACAGAAAGCAATGTAGTATATAGCCCAGGACTGAGCATTTGAAGACGTGAGTTATGGCAACCTTGGGCAAGCTGCTTAAATTTTCTTAATGAGAGACCTCCCATTGCATATTAACAACATGCAAGAAAAACGATGATGATGATGATGATGTTCATGAAGCATCTCTAAAGAGAATGAAATTCAACTGAACATAGTTTTTCAGTTACAAGAGACTTTTTTATTTTTTTTTTAGTTGGAGTCTCGCTCTTGTCTCCCAGGCTGGAGTGCAGGGGCACAATCTCTGCTCACTGCAACCTCTGCATCCCTGGTTCAAGCAATTCTGCCTCAGCCTCCCAAGTAGCTGGGACTACAGGTGTGAACCACGACACCTGGCTAATTTTTTGTATTTTTAGTAGCAACAGGGTTTCACTGTGTTAGCCAGGATGATCTCGATCTCCTGACCTTGTGTTCTGTCTGCCTCGGCCTCCCAAAGTGCTGGGATTACAGACATGAGCCAACAGGAGACTTTTAAGCAATGCCTGGAGAAGGTGCTCACCTATCAAAGAGAGTGGGGTATGTGGCATAGAGCTGGGCACATGGGGGCTCTTCATGAACACCTACTGCTGCTTCGTCAACAAAGTGTGGGCTTGCACATTTATTTTAGGCAGTTCCTTCCCTGCAATGATCATGAGCCACTCCTGAGCTTGACTGCAACCTCTGGTAACCTCTTAGCCAGCATATTAAAAACACACAATAGCAGTTAAGAACAATGAATGACTTCTGGTATTTTTGGAGAGCATACCATACTACTTCAAGAAGATATAATAATAATTGGTTGTCATTTCATCAGCTGAGAAATAATTCTTGTTCCCTGCTTTCAACAATGCCCGCTGGTAATATTATGACACATAATATGAACAACAATTTCTACTTTCTCTCATGGAACTGTTTTAGAAAATTATTGTTAGCTGTGTCCTAAACAGGAAAAAAAATAACTTGTCTCTTTGAGGCTTAAGTATGCTAATTATTTGGGAGATTAATTTCGTTGAATTGCATCATGGTGCTATTCCTGAAGGCCAGCAGGAGTTACACTGAAAAGAATGGCTATGTGAAGGGTAAATGTTCTCTCAGACTTAAGCAGTGAGGCTCAATGTAATTTAGGAATCTAATGTGGACATTGAGTGTGACAGGGAGAGGCACGGGACCCCAATGAGTTGGTTTCTTCACTAATTACACCTAGAGAGACATCTGTAGGATCATAGTGTATAGATTGTAGTTGCATATAGTAGACACAAATAAGATTTCAAAGAAGATGACTTAACCCATCAGTCTCAACCACCTGTGACATTAAGAGAGAAAATACTGTAAAAGTGCTATGACGAATGATGTGATGTGGAATGATTCATTGATCTGTTAAGATGTGCTTTAAAAAGGCCCACTCATAACATTTTGCAGGGTTAGATATACAAGTATAAAAAGAAGTCAGCATACCAGACTTACCCCATAGGAAAGGGCACTCATGGAGAAGGGACAAAGAAGTGTCTTTCAAGGACAAAGTCCAGGAAGGAAGCCCTTCTTGCTCTGGTATAAGGCAGTTACTGTTTTCAGATAAGAACAGATTAGAAAATGAGCCAAAGAAGCAAGGCAAACACAAAGGAATGAAGCACTGATACATGTTAACAGGGAATGAACCTTGAAACATTATTCTATTTGAAAGAGGCTGGACACAAAAGGACACATATTCGAGAACATGAAAATCTATATATAGTGAGAGGGTAAATTGTGGTTGCTTAGGGCTGAGGGTGTTGGCTGGAGGGCTGGGAAGTAATAGCTAAAAGGTACAGGATTTCTTTGTGAGATAATGAAAATATCTAAAATGGGCTGTGGAGATGGTTGCACATAGCTGAAAATGTACTAAATATTATTGAGTTGTACTTTAAATGAGTGAATTGTATTTTATGTGAATAAAGCTGTTAAAAGACAGAACAGAGGCAAATGCAGTTTAGTACAATTAAATGAGGAGACTGCTTCTGGTCTTCAAAGTTAAATTTCTACCCAGGTAAAACTTTGAATCAGACAGATTGTAGTTCATTTGCAGGCTTTGCACTGTCTAGGTTTCATGATGCTGGGCAATGTTTAAAATTATTCTGTACTTCATTTTCCTCATCCACAAGGTGACGATGTTACTTCTGACATAGTGTTGTGATGGGATTAAATGACGTGGTGCCATATAGTAGCATTCTATAAAGAGTAGCTAATAATTAACATCATTATTATTAATCATAATTAAAAGAATTATGTCTCATTCACTACTAGACACAGGTGGATTCATTGAAGAGTAATATGAGGTTGTCTGAGGAATTCTTAAGACCTAAGATTGTCTATGCTAACAGCAACAATAATTCATGGAAGTCAGCTGAAAGAATCCAATTTACATAAGCTGTCAAGCATCAGTCACTGACCAAACCAAGAGAGCAAGACAGGCGTCAAATCTGACTACAGGAGCTGTAGGCAGTGAGAAGAGGAAGTAGAGACTATGTGAGGAGCTAGAACCCCCAACGATAATCATGACCACAGAAATGGAAAGTGGGATGAATGAATAAGACACTTTGGGGGTGTGGGAGCACAGAGGAAAAACTCAGACTGGTCCAGAGACACTGAAGGGTCCTTAGAGCTGAGGTTTTTGAGCCAATCTATACAGGATGTGTTGCTCAGGTGGACAAGGTGCATGGAGATGGAAAGCAAGATTGTTTGGAGAACCGCATGTGTTTCTGTGGTTTATCAAGGGTTTTTATATTGTGGGTGGGAGAGCACTGCAGATGAGAATGGAGGGGCGGGCTCTGCCACATCATACATGTCCTATATGCAATGCTGACAAACGGGGATTTTATTCTGTGGGTGATTAAAAGAGTTTTAGGCCATGGACAGGCATGATCATATTTGTGCTCTGGAAAAATTTCCCTTCTAATACATATGGAAAACAGAAAAACAGCAAGGAAACTGGAAGTAAGGAAAGCCAGAAGGAGGCTGCTGATACAAGTCATGAATAGATGGAAGAATTTTAAAAATATAAAGTGGATACAAATATACCATTAGTTCCTGATTGAATTCAAGAACTAATGGTATAGACATAATAAAAAATAACAAGTTTTTAACTTAAGTGATGGGAGTGGGTCACAGAATTCTGTAATTAAAAACGTGAAAATCAGTGGTATGAAGGTATGAAGATAAACATGACCCTTAGGTTTCCTAGCACATAGTCATTTCCAGCGTTCCAGTGTAGGAAACAAGCAGGAATCCAGAAGAGATGTGCTCGGGGATCGACTGACTTTGATGTGAGGTTGCCCTGTGTTTTCTCTTTGTGCAAGCTTTAATGGTGGCGAGACAATGAGGAGATCCTTATATTTACTCATGGGCAGGAGCTTAGTCTACGTATTTGTATATAAAATAAATGATCTTTGAAGGTAGCTAATGGGTAGGTTCAAATAAAAACATTGCCCTAGCATAGGTCAACAGAAGCCAGTAAATTCCTATGATACCCTTTTAATTTAAAAAGTCACCATTTGTTTTATATTTTAACATTTTTAATATAGTAAAGAGAAAAAGAAAGTCCATCTGCCCCTTTGCCAAAATGCAAATGATTCGATCTGGGAATTTGGGTTTCCTTGAACTGTGTGGCAGTATAGCCTAAAACAAGGGCTTAGGGGTAAGAAACAATCTGAGGTTTGAAACTTCACTCCAGCAACTTATTATTGGGTTGTCTTATTTTATTTCTTTCCATCTGTACAGTCAATGAAGACAACAGCGGTGCTGATATGAGGACTGAATGACACAATGGCTGCAAAGCACCCAGCGAGAGTGATCAGAAGGCAGATACTCAGACTTCTTATTCAGGACTCTGCACTTCCGAGTTAGCGCCAGAATGATTTCTCATTTTTGTGAACATGAAAAGGCCTGTTTTTTTATCATCCCCATCCACACCTTTTCTTTCTGCCTCCTGTCCCTAAGGATAGCAATAAAACATATCTGGAAGCCCAATTAGGCAAGCACAACTCCTGTCTGTCTTATCTTAATCCTGCCAGTAATAGAACAGTAATTGTTCAGAGAAACTACAAGGGAAATGGTGGGTAAGGAGAGTAGACGCTGCTCCAATTGATCTCAATTACTGTCATGAAATTGAGTCTTCTGTCCGACATCTAAATTTAATGCTTCTTTTCCCTGAGGATCTGTCGCTGGTTGTTGCCTTCTATTGTATCTGCGGTTGGCCTGTCACCGTCTGCATTACCCTCTTCATCAGAATGAAGGAATTGTTTTCATTCACCTAGAATTTCCTCTGTATGCTTTTCTGCTGCCTAGATCCTTCCTCTAGTCCTCTGACATTCATATTTGAATCTTTTCATTTTCTTTGGCTCAACACCCAGGGAAGAACTATGTTGTGGCTTGGCATACAAAGAATTAATTTCCATTTATGAACAAGAAGACAATTTTTCAAAACCTAAACAAGATGAGTGTAGGCTTTGCCCAAAGGATGAAAACATTCTGAAGTGAATTATATCCCTCTTTATTTGGGTGCAATTAGGAAAGTTAATTATGGGTAATTTTCAGCATGCATATGCTTTCACTTTGCTGATTTATAAGAAGGCATAAACATAATTAGGTGTGCATATGCATCCTCACAGTTTAATGGGCCCTGTATTCCCGGTAATAGGGAGGCTCAGCATGTTGTTGATGTGTCATTTTTCAGACTAAGGTATAGGAAGCTTTCTTGGATTGACTGTCCCTAGGAAATTACAGGGAAATGCAAGGTATATAGTTATATGAATTCAGAAGTAATGGTATCTTAGGATACATTCACCATCTGCTTTTCATCTTAAAAGACATTCAATGGATTTAGATGGATTTAGACAATATGTGTCCTTAAAATAGCAGTTCATTTTATTTAAGTTGTAAAGTTATCTGTGTTTAGAAATTAATAAATTTATAGTGTTTTAGAAGTCCATAAAAAAGCATCCAGTTAAGATGAGGTTTTATAGATGAGGTTGTTCAAGACTCATTGAATTGAAGCAATCTTCTCAAGGTTATGTAGTTTTTGAAAAGCCTATAAAAGAGTTGGTGAAAGATGAAAGAAGTAGAATTTTTTTTTTTTTTTTTTGAGTCGGAGTTTCGCTCTTGTTACCCAGGCTGGAGTGCAATGGCGCAATCTCGGCTCACCGCAACCTCCGCCTCCTGAGTTCAGGCAATTCTCCTGCCTCAGCCTCCTGAGTAGCTGGGATTACAGGCACGCGCCACCATGCCCAGCTAATTTTTTGTATTTTTAGTAGAGACGGGGTTTCACCATGTTGACCAGGATGGTCTCGATCTCTTGACCTCATGATCCACCCGCCTCGGCCTCCCAAAGTGCTGGGATTACAGGCGTGAGCCACCGCGCCCGGCCTAGAAGTAGAATTTTTTTTATTGTTGATGTAGCATCTGCATTTGCCTGGATTCCCAGCTTTAGTGCCAGCAGGACCAGCTACATAATTTGCAGGGCTTAGTGCAAAATGAAAATTCAGGTCCCTTGTCCAAAAATGAAGACTTTAAAGATGATAACCACAGAGCATTAAACCAAGCACAGAGTCCTTCTAAGCTCAGGGCCCTGTTTGCACTGGTTGCACATCTATCAAGATGACTCTGAGTACCACAATAGTATGAGATCACACAAAATTGGCTTCTAAAAGGTAGTGAGCAGAATGATGCCAAGATCAAGGTTATGGAGAAATAATTGCAAACAGTATTTCCATGGGCACTGGTCAGAGAACAAGAAAGGTCAATATCACATCTGAGAAAGTTTATGTAACTTTTTCCAAATAACTGCTTAAATGCTAGAAACAGAACTTGTCTGATTAATCAATAGACAATCAGTTATGCTTGAAAAACAGCGAAATTTCTTCAACTTCCCATTTACTGGAACTTCCTTCTTTTGGAAAACAAGCAAAAGGGTAAGGTAATGAAGGCATACAGTATATTTAGAAAGACCCAGTTATAATAAAGACAATACACATATTTTGTCAAAATATCTGTCATAATATTCTAGGCACTATATTAGGTGATAATGTAGAATATCATATGCTTTCTCCTGAGGAGTTTTCTGTCCAGCAGAAAAGATAATCTTATAAAATTACTTTCATGAAAATTAGAAAGTTCTGAGTGGTTTCAATAGTAATTTCAGAGCTCAGATAAATGAAAACAGACTAAATGGGAGCTAATTTACATTTATTGTTCCTGTACTGTATGCCAAACTGTATTAGTGAATCCTCTCAAAGTTGTACTGTGAAATAAGTATTAGTATCCTCAATTGTGAGATGTTTAATCAGAGACTAAGAGAATTTAAGTTACTCATCCATGACCACAGATATCATAAAGGAGAGCTTTAGGATGACACTGCAAGTACATCTGATTCTGTAAGCCAGGGATTCTCAAATGAAGTTCTTGGACCAACTACATCAGCATCAGCTGAGAGCCGCTAGAAATGCAAATACTTGGACCCCACGCCATACCTACTGAATCTGAATCTCTGGTGTTGGGGGCGGGGGTGGGCAGCAGTCTGTTTAGCAAGCCCTCTGAAGGATACTGATGTGCCCTGGAGTTTGAGATCCACTGAATTACCTAATGCTCTTTCTTCTCTGTCTTATTCTGCTTTTTAACACTTATTGAGTACCTATTATGAGTCCAACATTCTGCTAAGTGTTTGATGTATTTTAACGATTTAATCCTTGTAATTATCTAGATAAGCAGGTGTTGTGCTTCATTTTTAGATTTAATGAAACTGAGGATTAGGGAGACTAAATAACTAGAATAACTACATACTTGTTATTATCTCTCTTACTCACTAGTAAATGAGTTTCTTAACAAGAGAATTTTTAAAAGCCTGATTCATCTCTGCATACTTCATGCCTGAATGGGGCTCAAAAGGCAGTACGTCCTCATTAAGTGCCTAGTAAGTGAAGAATGAATGAGTGAATGTCTAAGGGCAAACACACAGAAAAATATTTTAAATCGTATGTATTTGGTTTCAAAACCAATCTCTTCCCATCAGAACTTGAGAAATGCTTTATGAAAACGGCATCATTTCAGGGAACAACCTGTTCCTTTTGTCTCATCTACAGATTAATTTTTCCATAGATTTTGGGAAAATCAGAATCCAAGCCTCATCTGTGCCCATGCAGACATTCAGATATATCTGGACATGGCTATGGTATTGATGGGTTTAGATTAATTTGTTTATTCAAATTTGGTTTGGGGCATTTGTGAACTCCGACACTATGCTACATGCTAGAGATAAAGTACTAAGAAAACATGAATTGTATGAGTGATTTTGCATAGCATGGCAGGGGATTAGGGTTGTAGGTATGCGCTGTAGAGCTTGAAGGGAAGGATGGGATGGACAAGATAGCATTGCCTCTAACTTTTAGCCTGATCCCTGGATTCATGCCTTAGTTCTCAAGAAAGGGATTCTACATGGAGAATTGGAAGAGGGGAGTTGTTTCCCTTGAAGCTTTGAGGGTCTGAATTCAAGTAATGCTTCTTCAGTGCCTCTAGTGACAAACTTCAATATAGAGTGTAAGAATGGGCATTGTTCCCTCTCTGGCATGAAATACGAGTTGCCGCCATTTAGTGATGATTTGACAATTTTATATTTGGTAATATAGCTTTGGGTGTACTAGTAATTATCTCCTTGGCATGGCCTCGCCCCAGTCTCAACATTGTCACTAGCCATAGAAAGGGCCCATGAATCTCCATGTGCCCTCACTGATACCACTATTAGGAATGATCTTTGCACAGATAACCACCTGGCTTGCTCCTTCGTCTCCAACACGTCTCTGCGTAAATGGGTCTTTCCTGACTCCCCTGTTTAAAAAGCTTGTCCTCACCTCCATCACTCTGCATTTTCTTACTCTGCTTTAGTTTTCCTCACTGCATTTATCACAACCTAGCATATTGTATATCTATTTGCCTATTTATTTCCTGTCTCCTGCCATGTGAGCCCCATGAGAATAAGAACATTTCTGATTTTTTTTACATTGTTTTATACAGTCACTTGAACAGAGAATATTATGTAGGAGATGTCTAACAAATATTTGTTGAATGAATTAATGACCCTAGTGCCATGAAGAATAGATATTAGCAGCAATGTCAGAATCAAAGCGCTGTCATCAATTGACTAAGAGTGTAAAAACATGGCATAAAGGTTAATGAATTGTAAATAACTCTTCTGTTGGCCTTTAGAGGTGACTGGGGCAGACTTTTAAAAAAATGCTGGAGGTTATCCATTGCGTAGTTAAGAAGTAGTCTTCCAGGAGTTCCATTATTACTATTAATTCAACTTCATTTGTACTTATATCTTGGTGAAGCCGGAAGAAACCGCAATGTGATCTTAAGTATCTTAATGCATACTATAATTAGTATGCATCAGGAACTAATGGTATCTCTTGAGTTGGAGTCAACTGATGTATTTTTGGGAACATGCTTGTTCCATGTGACCTAGGGCTCAGTTTGAGTTCTCCAGGAATAATTAACTTTACAAAGACTTTGAATATCCAGATTGCTTTGATTTTCAACTCACCCTTTCTATTTTAGGTGAATTAAATTCAAATGCACGGAATTTGTTTAAAAACCCTGGAGACACTTTCATGATCTGCAGATCGGTCCTTGTTGTTGCCTAGCACCCTTCCCGGGAATGTGGCACTTCATTAGGTGTCTTTCTTTCCATCTAATGGACACTGTTCTCCCTGACTTAGGTGACCTTTGTAACCCTGATCTTGTATTTGGCATAATGCCCCATTGCACAGCTAAGGCAAATCATAGTTGAAGATCATTACAGGTTTAATAATAACAGAAGAAAAATTCAATAGGGAAAGTTATTTACAATTGCTGCAAGATGCAGTTATTCTTAGGAACTATAGACAAAGTCTTTCCCATATGATAAAATTAGCTATCTGCCTGGAATAGGTCTGAAAATATTTAATATTTATATGCAAGGTTACTCTCAATCACTATTTTATGTCCAGAATTGATATCTATTCTCAGGATGACTTACAAAGGAAAAGTCAAATTTCTCCTAGGCAAATTCTGTCCTTTTGATGACCTTGTACAATATCCACTAATAGTACAACTCATTATACTACCGTAGTCTGAATCACCACAGTTCTCAAGATACACAGTCATTATTGTTGAATAAGTTATGACAAAGCTGAATTTAGCCATTGCTGGTCCACTTACATTTTAGAATTTATTCTCCTTCTACACCTGACCGTAGAGACCACTGCATTTTCCTCCAGATTTTTATCCTATGTGTAGATCCTGAAAAATTAGTTCTTATTGAATTTAATAATATTTTCTCATTTGCTTCAGTGTTTTTCATTTTTAATGTCTCATTAAATAAGTGAAAATTACAGAAAATTTAAAAGGTACAAATGAACAAACTAAAATATTTGTATTACTTGGTAATACAAACAGTATTACCAAATAGTTACTACTCTCAAAAAAAAATATGTTCTTTCTATTTGTATATATGTATAGCCATATTTTAAAGGGCTTATATTGGAATGTTATTTTCCACTTCATACTGTAGCATTACTTAGACAACTATTACATAATGTTTATGACTTCACAGGACTCCAGAAATAGATATATCATTTAATCAGTTATTTTTAGTAAGATACTTAGATTTATTCTAATCATCCACTATTCTCTGAGAGCTTCATGAACATTCTTGCAGCTATACGCTTAAGATAAATTTCTTAAGAATTACTGGGCTAAATTACATGAAAAAATTTTAAATTATGCTTAAATAACATCAAATTGACTTCCAGGAAGATTATGCCAATGCATGCCAGCCAGGACTGCATGTGAATGACTACTGTCCTACACTTGCACCATGCCAGCCAGGAATGCGTGTGAATGACTACTGTCCTACACTTGCACCATGCCAGCCAGGAATGCGTGTGAATGGCTACTGTCCTATACTCGAACCAACACTTGTATTCCTTCCCCTCTCCCCCTCTTTCTCCTCCTCCTCCTTCTTCTCCAATATTTAGAAATTTAAATAGTTAACCATTTTTAAAAATTTTTTAGTTCGTATTTCTTTCCTAACAAAGCTTAATATTTTAAAAATATGTTAGTCATTTGTTCTTTTTCTTTTGTTATTTCTTTATCTTGTTTTTAATAAAGGTATTTCTCTTCATTTTCTTTTTCATTACTGAGCTCTCCTTTCTGAGAGCTGTCGTGAATATTCCTGTAGCTATCTGCAACAAGATATAGCCTAAAATGGAAAAGGTTGTTTCAGTTGTAGAAGACAAAATGCTGAATAGTCAAATATTAATTCTAAGGAATGAGCTTTCTGTCATTTAATAGTCTGAAATGTTTTTATGCCTTCATATTTGCTGAAACGCTTTGCCCACCTGGAGGGCTCCCTCCTGAGGTTCCATGGCTAGTTTCATCCTAACCCTCTAACACCTGGATCAAGGTATATCAAGGATGACTGACTCAGTCCCAAAATGTTTGCTTTTTGCACTATACAATGAGACTCACGGAGAAGTAGCTCACTACTTTTTCTTGAGCAGGCCTCATAAAAAATTGCTTAGTCTATTTCTCTTTTGATTTTTTCTTCAACTACATTGCAACTCTTCTGAGACTAGGGGCCACATCCTTGTTTTCAGAATACTTGAGGACAATATGACCTTCTAGTGCAATAAGAGTGTTTTGTGACGTGAAATAGTGAATATTGAGCCCTTTCTCTGCAGCACACAATTATTTACACCTTAAAAAATTATATAAATTATAAAATATGTTTTATAATTATTTTCCTCATTTTTCTGCAATGGAAATCATAATTCAGAGAGAACAAACAGCTTTCAAGTTACACAGCTAGTCAGTGGTAGGGAGAGGTGTCACACCCGTATCGATGTGACTTCAGCACTTTTGTTTTTATGTCACTGTTTTCCCAGCCTTTTTAGCATGGAGCTTCCCTCAACTAGGCAGCTGAGTACACACTTGACAATTTGATTTGTTATTTATCCAGGAAGAGCAAAATCTTGTGAGAACAAGTGTTTTGTCCATTTCTGACTCATTTCAATTCCAAGATAACATTCTAGCTTTTATTTCAATGAATAATGCTGGTGAGTATACACATAACTTCAAAGCTGCAATTTATATCCGCCTTACCTTCTCTTCAGAGGCCACTAGAAGATTGCTGGTCATGTCAGCTCACTTTTGAGACTAGAAATTATATTACCATTTTCTATAAAAATATTGAAGCATGCACAGGCACCACACCAAAAGAGGTTGTTATATTCCATTTTCTAAAATTGCAGCAAAGAGAGTGAGTTTTCTTCCTTCTGAACTGTGTTGTCTATTTTTTATTTTTTTAGTATATCATTTCAACTTAGAGAAACTGGTTATCTTTCACGATAGATTTTCTCTGCTGCTAGAACTCTCTGCTCACCAGGCGTTGATGAGTTGGTTGTTATCATTATTATAGAAATAAAAAAAAGGAACAGTGCGATGAAATAACAAATAATAGTCTGAGTGATTTGGAAGCTGAATTTTGAATGCTGCATCAACATGGGGCATGAGTTCTGGGAGGTGTGATCATATTCGTCATTTTACTCTGGATCACAGGATTTATCTTGTTTCCTTATAACATTTAAATATTTCCCTCTATATTTATTCAATATAATACACATGCACAGACATAATGGAACTTGGCTGATAGAAAATGAATATTTTATTTGTATATACACATCTAATATGAAAATTATTCTGTGCATTTATATTTGCTTTGTATTTAATATTGTTCTATCTCTGTGAGGCAGTAGGGAAGAGAAAAAAAGAAGTCCTTCTACACATTCTCTTGTATTCCCAGATTCAGTGTTATTTCAAAACAAGGGCTGTGGATGTTTTTTTTTTTTTTATCTTTTCAGATTTTTTTTCATTTTAATTTTTGCAGATACATGGTCTCACTATGTTGGCCAGACTGGTCTCAAACGCCTGAGCTCACGTGATCCTCTGGCCTCAGCCTCTCAGAATGCTGGGATTACAGGCATGAGCCACTATGCCTGGCTTATGGAAGGTTTAACTGATATTTAGTTACTGGCCTTGCAAGTATTTGTTGTCTGGATAAAAAAATGAATTAATAAACATGAGCATCATTTGATTTCTTTCTTTACCTTCTCTGTTAATCAATTGCAAAATTTTGGTCTTTCCTTCTCCTTTTTGAATTGTTTTTCTTGCCACTTACAAGACCATTATGAGAATTAAGCACCACATCTGTCCTAGGAGAGAAGTTCTATCAACTCCAAAGTCCTCTCAGTTCATCACTTGGCTTTTGATCCTTGCTCACATCACACTAAATATTATCTATTTACAAGAGAAATTGTTCATTGATTTCTCCTTTGTAAAACATCTTTTAATTAAGTAATTCATTGACAAATAATAATTATGCATATTTGTTATGTACAACATATTGATCTGAAATATGTATAAATTGTGGACTGGCTAAATTGAGCTAATTAGCATATGCACTATCCCACATACTTATCTTTTTTTTTTTTGGTGAGAACAATTAAAATCTCTTCGAGTTGGCCGGGCGCGGTGGCTCACGCCTGTAATCCCAGCACTTTGGGAGGCCAAGGCGGGTGGATCATGAGGTCAAGAGATCAAGACCATTCTGGTCAACATGGTGAAACCCCGTCTCTGCTAAAACTACAAAAAAATTAGCTAGGCATGGTGGCACATGCCTGTAATCCCAGCTACTCAGGAGGCTGAGGCAGGAGAATTGCCTGAACCCAGGAGGCGGAGGTTGCGGTGAGCCGAGATTGCGCCATTGCACTCCAGTCTGGGTAACAAGAGCGAAACTCCATCTCAAAAAAAAAAAAAAAAAAAATCTCTTCGAGCAATTTTCAGGAATACAATACACTCTTGTTAACCACAGTCACTATGTTGTACAACAGATCTCTTCAACTTATTCCTCCTGTCTAACTGAAACTTCAGCTAATTTGAGCATCTCCCTGCCCCCTCCAATTTTTTTGAAGTTTAAAAAATGTTATTTTATTTTACGTACAAAGGGCTAGCTTGGTTTCTTCCATTGAGTAAATGCATTAAATAATAATCTATTCAAGAAAAATCACTTATTCCAACTTGATGAACTAATCAAACAGTATTATTCAGTCTCCAAAGCTGAACAAAACACCTAAAATGCCCCCTCCAGCATCTCCAGGCAGCTACGCACAGCTAATATCTGCCATGACCTGTTTTTCTCTAACTTACTAATGTCACTACTGGGAAACTCGCCTTCTGAGTTCAGAATTCCCCACACTTATATCTCACTAGACCTTCTGCCACCAAACATCCAATAGTTAAATAAATATGAGAAAGACTGGATTAAATAGGTCTTCATGTTGTAGGACTTTTCCAAGCTTTATCCTCTGCAAATTCATATGGTAAACTGGGGGTAGGTCATGTCATATTTTTCGAACTAAAATGACAACTGAGTACACTCTCTGCGTTCCTTCTTTCATTTTGAGCAACACCTGTCAAATGTCCCGAAATTCTGGGAAAAACACTACTTTAGTCATTCTTGGGAGTGGTATTCACATCCCTACCTCATTCATTACTCTGCCTTGAATAGTGTCTCTGTATCCTGCCTTTTCCATTTGCACAAACTCTAAGATTATTTGAGAAATTTTGAAAGTTTAAGTTTGTGTTTATGTTAAGACAGCCAAGCTACTTATTCAGCTAGGACTAGGAAAAGTAGACTCTGGTAAAAATCTGAAGATTTTCCATGGAGCAATAGGTTCTAGTGACAGAGGAAAATGCTAGTCAGAAACAGGACAAAAACAGGGAAGCACAATGTCATACAGACTAAAGAATGAAAATGATTTTGCTCGGAGTGAAATCCTGTGACAAAGTTTGATGGTGACAAATTACACACACAAGCTGGTAATAATGAGGACTATCTTGTTAGAGTGGAGAAGTCTCAACTCTAATTGCAGGTGTCCTATTCCTTCAGGCTGCTAAAACAAAATAGCCTAGATTGAGTGGCATGTAAGCAACAGTAATCAATTTTGTACATTTCTGGAGGCTAGGAAGTCCAAGATCCAGGCACCAGCAGGAGCAAATGAAGCAGAAAATCTTATACAGGGCTTGAGTGAATAAAGAAACAGATAAAATCTATCTAAAAAATAATTTGGAAGTAGGTATTGACTTCAATGTGGTCAGATTCTTTGGTCCAGCAATTCCATTTATAAAAAACCTGTCTTCAGAAAAAAGTAGAGATGTGTGCTAAGATTCATAGCCAAGGCTGTTTATTACAACAAAAGTTAGGCTATTAAAAAACTGGGTAATCCACATTCCCAAATATATGTATAATTAATTATCATTTCAATTATATTCAATATGATTCGAACTGTATTAGTCTGTTTTCACACTGCTATAAGGAAATATCTGAGACTAACTTCTGAAGAAAAGAGGTTTAATTGACTCACCGTTTCACAGGCTTAACAGGAAGCATAATTGGGGACCTCAGGAAACCCACAATCATGGCAGAATGTGAAGGGGAAGCAAGCACCTTCTTCTCCTGGTGGGAGTGGGGGAGAGAGAGAGAGAGTGAAGGGGGAAGTGCTATGCACTTTTAGACCATCAGCTCTCATGAGGACTCATTCACTATCACAAGAACAGACAGGGGAAAATCCACCCCCTTGACCCAATCACCTCCCACCAGCCCCACCTTCAATACGTGGAGATTACAATTCCATGAGATTTGTGTGGGGACATAGAGCCAAACCATATCAGAAACAATTATAAACACATGGGCATGCACACAGGCAGAAGTAGATGGAGAAAAAAATAATAGTAGTTATCTCTAGATTATGTCAGTATAGATGATAATTATAATCTTTTGCTCAGTATCTTATATGTAAAATTTCTCCATAAATATATATATTCATTTTATACTCAGAAAAAATATTATTAGGAACACTGGCACTAGTTACTACCCGCACTTTTTATATTTGAAGATACTTAATCTTTCATATAATCAGGGCATAACATTCCTAGTTGTTTACAGATGCTGATGTCATACTTCCAGAATTCAGATTTCAATGTCCTGGCTTAATATTTGTGTAGTTTAGAGTCACTTATCCTCTTTAAACTTCAGTTTTCTTATTTGTAAGAGAGGGATAAAAATAATAATCACTTTTATGGGTGTTAATGGAGTCAAACGAAGTAATAAATACATAGTACAGTGGTTGGCATAGAGCAAATCCTCAAAATTCAATATTATTGTGGATAACTTTAAAACAGAGACATCTACCCCAACATGTTGTTGTGGGAATTAAATGAACTAATGTGTTTCCAAATGTCTATATTAGGCCCTGGCATAGCGGAGACCCTCAAGAAAGATTAGCTCCACTCCTCTTTCTGTCCTGCCCTTTTCCCCTGCCTGTGAAGCAGGTGGGTATTCTCCACTCTCCAATGGAGCAGGCAGGAAGCCAGGTGCAGAGTGTGCTGCCACCTAGTGGAGCATTGCGTATCCACGGAGGCAGCCTGGTATTTGCTTATTCATGTATGCTTTTATTTTTCAGGAAATCATATAAATCCCTTTGTCCCACACCTACGCAGGATTTCTGCTACCCTTGCCCTCTGCCAGATTGGCATGCTTTTTCTTACTAATGCAATTTTGTAGAATATTTTCACTTGTAGGGTAGCTGAACTAGAACCAATTACATTCTGTTGTAAAGGGCAAGGAATGGAAAGCCACACCAGCATTCCTTCAGCTGGATCTTCGTAGAGAGCCCTGGGTAAGAAATAAATGGGACTCAGACTGTGAAGGGGGAGCCCAGGGGTCTCTTCCTACCCTTGTGGGGCATGTGATTCCAGGGAGCAGAGCTGCTGGTCTCGGCTTGCTCAGAGTGGCTATATCTCAGGTAGGCTAATAAAAACCTCTCTCATCAAATGAACCCATTTCTCAATATTTCATGGAAGAAAGCTTGGGACAGAGAAAAAGATGGACCTTAAATCCTGTTTTAGCCAGTCTTAAGCAATGCAATATTGGAAAAGTCATTTCACCTCTCTATGCCTCCGTTTCCCCAATTTTAAATGGAGAATAATGATCATGACAAATTTGTAAGATGACATGAAACAATGGGCATGAAAATACGAGACACATGCGAACACCATAGAGTTTGACACTTGGGGGTGTGATTTTTAAAAACATCTCTCCTTTTCCTTTTAGGTTACATTAATTTACTATCTAGGCTACAGCCTGGTGAGAGAATGGTGGCGGGGGCTAGGAACTGCAAGGAATTGCTTCAGAGCCCTTGGGGTTTACGAGTTGACAAACAATAGTTCTGTGATTGTCGAGCCTGGGAAAGAGTCCAGAGTCCAGGCAGCAGGTAGGCAAATTAGAAAGCAACAATCAATTACTTGGGGTCTACTGTGGGTTATTTCATAGTTAACATGATTGGCTGTGTGTCAGTGGATCTGGGCTCCAAGCCCATTTCTTCCATGATCTTACAGTGTGTCTTTGGGTAAGCATATGTCTTACACATTTATTTCTATGTCCAAAGAGGTACAGTGACTTGTTCAGTTCTACTCATCTGGTCAGGGCTGGTTTCAAGCCTTGTCTTGCGGATTGTAAATCCTGGTACACTCCAGTCACAAACATTTTGAAGCAATGTATCCCTTTAAATCATCTTGAAATTGAGTGCCTGCCTATTCAGTTTACTACCAAACTAACCCTGCCAACACTGGTATCCTCCTCACATTGCTCAAAAATGCAGACAGTTTCTAGAGAATGTGTCTGGTTGAAATAAGGAGATTCTTGTTTAAATTTAAAAGTTCAGAAACCACCGAGAATGTCTGTGATTTAGTTACCCTATCTTAAGACTTTTTCTTTAGCCTATAACATGGTTTACAGCCAAACCTGGAAGGAAGATTGGGTTCAAGAAAACAATGTGGGCATTACAAGGAGAAGAAAGTTCTTTGGGGTTTGTATGGTTTAGAGATTGACAGAAATTTGAATTCATTTTCTCCGTTTTCTTGCATCTTCCTGTTTCTCCTTCCTGCCTGTCACTCCAGACTGCTAATTTAGAACTGCTTATACCTATATACTTTTTTTCTGTAGTCTGGAGTGATAGGACCAGGTCTTAAACTTCAAACCTGTCACTTATTAATTATGTAAGTTAAGGAAAGCCACATTACTTTTTGATCTTTAGTGTTTTCATCTACAAAATGAGAATAATGCTACCTCCTTCTGAGTGCCTCTGCATGGATTAAGTCAAACCTAGAGCTTACATGTTAGTTCCTGAAAAGTCATTTAATTTTCAATTATTCTGTCACTTCCTAGTTCTGAGTGCTTCTAAGCAATATCTAGACATCATTCTCAGTCCTTGTGCTTCTGACCTCTTGGGGAATCATGAACAATCTGGAATTCAGAGATAATCCATTGTATGTGTTATTTGTTTGATAGTGAAACTGAATCTACTGAATTTACCGGCCTTTTTTTGTGGCTCACTTGGGAAGTAGTATCCTATGTAATATTCCACTCAGGAAGTATATAGTCTCTTGAATGCTGTGTTGTGTAATGCTGCCTCATAGTTGAGTTACCGAGTTCATTTAGGCAGAATATATTTAAGTGAGTATTGGATGTGAGAACAGCAAGTCCACAGTGAACTGAAATTTTTCTCTTTTAATTCACTGTTGCAGCATAGGTCATGAGGATAGAGTCCTCATGCATGGGATTAGTGCTCTAAAGAGACCTCAGAATGTTCCCTTTCTCCTTTTGCCATGTGAGCTGATAGCAAGAAGACAGCTATCTGTGAATCGGAAAATGAATCCTCACCACACACCAAATCCACTAGCCTCTTTATCTTGGACCTCCTAGCCTTTAGGACTATAAAAATTAAATTTATCTTGTTTATAAGCTACTCAGCCTATGATGTTCTTTTATAGCAGCTCAAACTCACTAGAACACTCATTTTAGATGTTTTGCTTTCAACATTTCCCTAAGCTTGCGTACAGCACAGTTGGTCTTAGAATAAGGTGAGTACATCAAGGAAAACAGGTAGCCAATAGGCTTTATGGTACATAAGTTGGAGGGGAATAAAGGATTCTTGATACTATATGGCCCAGTAAAGTCAGACCATACTTCCATGTTCATGATGCCCTTATCTTTTGAAGTGGCAGCTCAAAGACTACCCTGGCAAAGGCCTGAGAAATCACACGTGACCAGTCCTGCCACATTCAAGTAGGCTGCCTAGCTATTGCCAGATAAAGGACAGCCTGGGAAACAGGATCTCTTGCATCAAGTCATAGACTTCATTCACAACATATTTGTTTCCTTTATTCAGATTGTTTTATCTTAACTGATTGAAAAATGAGGGTGAGTGATGGATGAAGGGAAAGAACTAGAAAGAGTATACAAATTGCTTTGGTAACTTCCAACCTCCTGAAGTTCAGTAACAGTTAAGAATTGATGTCTTGTTTCCTACTGAGCCATCAGAAAAAAATTCAGTAAGAGAGGGACAAATAGTAGAGGGGTAGAGTAGAGACTGCTTCAGTTCAGCACCACCTGGGCACTGGTGTTACTCTGAAAAGTGTGTAGCAGTGGCAGCCTGGGAGACATCTCTACGTTAAAGCTGGGGTAGCAGCAATGAGGACAGAAACTATTTGGCTTGCTGACTTTTAAGATATTTTATTGCCTCTATAACCTTAGAATCTGAAAGGTTTCCCACCAAGCCTGATTTCAAGATAGAAGCATTTATGATGAATTTTAAACCTCCCCAGAGTCAATAACTTATCATATCTCCTCTCTCAAATTTAAATGCTCTGCAACATACACAGTGATTACTCATATCCATCGGGTAGGAGAGACAGTCTAGTATGGCAACCATTTCACGTTGGTAAGGTCTAACTTCACGTTTTGATTTTCAAAAGATTGCTTGCCAGGCTACTTTGCACCCCATGCTAACTCTTAAAAAATGTGTTATACATTTTGTATCAAGGAAATTTATCATTTTATTCTTCTTTTGATATAGATTTATGTGTTACAGGACTGCTGTCCAGACTTTGGTGCTTTTCATACACATTCTAAATCATGGATAGAATAAGGTTAAGTCCCTGCACATGTGCGTGATCAATAAATCTATCTTCAAGATTTCTGTCAGAGACAGAGAAAGCTAATTTCCAATTCTATTTTAATAATTAGACTAATATGCATTTATTATTATTTTTTTTAACAAATCCAAGGGAAGTATCCAAGGATGGTTCTGGAAAGACGGTATTGAGCATTAAGTCCAAAGTATGAGATGTAGTAAAGTTAAAGATGAGAAAGTCAGTAACAAGGTCACCACTCAGGGATTAAAATAACAGTGTGAGATAATACTGATATGGTTTGGCTGTCTCCCCACCCAAATCTCATCTTGAATTGTAGCTCCCATAATCCCCAAGTGTCATGGGGAGGACCTGGTGGGAAGTAATTCAATCATGGTAGCAGACTTTTCCTGTGCTGTTCTGATAGTGAATAAGTCTCATGAGATCTGATGGATTTATAAAGGGCAGCTCACCTGCACATGCCCTCTTTCCTGCCACCACTGTAAGGTGTGCCTTTGCCCCTCCTTCACCTTCTGCCATGATTATAAGACCTCCCCAGCCATGTGGAACGGTGGGTCCATTAAACTTATTTCCTTTATAAATTACCCAGCCTCAGATATGTCTTTATTAGCAGCATGAGAACAGACTAATACATATACTATTATTAGAAAGAGTTGAGCTAGTTCTAGGAATGTTGGAGTCCTGTCTTATGGGATTTCACCAAGGGAGGCTTCATGAATATGAAGACCTGGATAAGGATGGAGACAGATAGGGACCTTCTCCTTTCCACAAATGTGGAAGAAAGAGTTTTAGAAAGACTCATTGCTCAACAGCCTAGTTGTCATAATCTGATCATTACAGAAGTCTCTAGAAGTCCCTTGTGTTAAAGGCAGCACAGAAGCCTGGATCAGAGCTGTCCTTCATTTGGAAGGACAGCTTTGGTAGAACTTTCATTGGCAATTCAGTGCCTCTCATCAATTATATTGGCTTCTAGTCATCCTATGCCTTGTGTTCTAGTCCTGGTGACCAGCCTTCTCTCTGATTTCTGGGAAAAACACACAATTTTTTACCTCATGTCTAAATTGATGCCTAATTTTAATCCTTAGTTCCAAATATGTTCTGACAAGAATGAAGCCTGGTGTTGCCATTTCCATTTCTTTCCAAGGTGCAGATTCTTTGCCTCACTATCAGATATGTTTTGGATCTGTGTCCCCACCCAAATCTCATGTTAAATTGTAATCTCTAATGTTGGAGGAGGGGTCTGGTGGGAGGTGATTGGATCATGGAGGTAGATTTCTCAGGAACGGTTTAGCACCATCCCCTTGGTGCTGTTGTTATGATAGCGAGTGAGTACTTGCAAGATCTAGTTGTTTAAAAGTGTGTGGCTCCTCTTCTTTCTCTGTCTTTCCTCTGCTCTGGCCATGTGATAAACTTGCTCCCGTTTCACCTTCCACCATGATTGTAAGTTTCCTGAGGCCTCCCCAGAAGCCCAGCAGATGCTAGCATCATACTTCCTGTATACCTTGCAGAACCATGAGCCAATTATACCTCTTTTCATTATATTCCAAGTCTCAGGTATTTTTCCATAGCAATCCGAGAATGGACTAATACACTACCACATCTAACTCAGTTTGAACTCATGATTTGTTCTCAGAAGTTTCTCTGTAGCTTTCTAGAATCTTCACCATGCTTCCTCTGTGACTTCCCATTGCTGTGCTCAATCCACTTGTAGAGAAAGTTTCTTATTTTTCTAGTTCCCAGCAATGCTATCCAAAGGTTTTGCTAGTTGGAATCCCTGACAGACAGCTCCCATTTCCTTTCTCCTTTGGCATTACCTGGGAGGGTGGTCATTATTTGCTTTCCTTGGAATACAGAAGTTGGAGGAGAATTCCCAGTGTAATTTGCCTCACAACTTAAGCCCAAACGGCTTTCAGCACTGCTTCAGAAGTACTGTCTAGAAGCAAAAGTAAAGAAGTACAGCATCCTCTTTATTAGCCTGGTTTCTCCAGAGAAATAGAACCAATAGAATTTATGTGTACATTCTGTCTATCTCTGTCTTTCTGTTTCTCTCTCTCTACACACACACAAACTTCACACATATATACATTATGTGTGTGTGTGTGTGTGTGTATACATATATAAACACACCTGAATATCATCCAAAACACCTTCACAGAAACACTTAGAATAATGCTTAACCAAATATCTGTGTTCTCTGTGGTTCAATCAAGCTGACACATAAAATTAATTGTCATATCCTTCTATTATTCCAGAGGCTGAAAAACACACATTGCCCTGCTGCAGTCACTAAATTCAGTGTCATTAACATAAATATCATTTTCCAAGAAGGAACCTTAAATGCTTAGACTTGAAAAAGAGGCAACTTAAAGAGAAGAGGTCCTTTTGTTGCCCTTTCATTGGTTTTAGTCCCCATTTCCTTTAGGTATATTCCCTGAGCACCCACCTACCTGTCTTATCAGACCCTTTCCTTACCCCTTCCATAGCCTCCACCCTTGCCCTGTCTATGCCTCAGGTTTGACACAGAGCTGGGTTCCTTCCTCACTCTTTGCTAAAAACGAATTTCATAATACATTATAATAGCTACAACAACAGCTGTCTTCTCTTGTGTGCTTACTGTATGAAATATTTTACATCTATTAGCATGTTAAATCCTCGTAACAACCCTGTGAGGAATGATGATGCCTATTTTGCAGATACTGTGAGAGAAAAACAAAGGGATTAATGAACTTGCTCAAGGCCACACAGTCATTAAATGGTAAAACCACAATTCAAACCCACATATGTCTGACGCCAAAGTCTGTGCACAACAGTTAGGCACTGTGCTCCCTGCCCCCACCTCTCTAAATTATTTCAAAGGCTGAGTAGCTGGCTCAAATGGAAAATTTTGTCTCTGATTCAGTCTGGTAGCTCAACACGGATCCGAACTCAGTGATCTTCCAAGCATTGGCATACACAGAAGGATTGAAAATCTTATGTGACTTCTCTGTGAGCAATTAAGGGGCTGCATTCTGTAGCACGCCATTCAGCATTCACTATTCATCATCACAAACTTTCAGACACAGTGAAGGTCACGATTGAAAACACAGTTATTTTAAGAGATGGCATTGTTCTCAAAAACCACAGTAGGGCCATTGCAGAATGATTTTAACTCAGATCTATATTCAGAGATGAATTCTTCTTTCAGCTCAAATGACGCAGGTTTGTTAGTTGGGGTGTGAGTAGGAGGTGGGGAGATAAAGGAGCGGGGACAAGTATTCATGCTTATCCATCTCTTGCTCACCTTCTGATAGTTATTTATTTCCCCTGTACTTTTCAAACTCTCAAATTCTTTGCCTCAGCCTAGCATCTCCATTTTATTTAATTTGTCATATGACTATTTTTCTTTAAGGGGAAGCCTTTAAGGAAAATTGAAAAGTATAAGACATCTGCATAATAAAATCTTTTTGCAAAAGATGCAAGATTTTCTTTATGTCATGCTTTCTTCTAATTTGTTTTCCTCCGAATTTGTTGGAGGGGATATGCTTAAAGCATGCCCACCTTTTTCCTAGGATTCTGCTTTACTTTCAAACGCTTTCTCTGCTGTCACAAATAATTGCCATTGAAGATTTCAAGATTTGGGAAAACAAGGTATAGGAGGGAGGAGATATAATATATGCAATTGATAAATGAGATAGGGTTTTAGACTGAATGGTCTTAATTCTTTGCTTTTCTGAGGTCATATTATATATTCACTCTCTTGCTCTTTCTATGCAGTGCATTTTCCTCCCCTTGCCTTTGGGCTTGCCCATGATACTTGTTTAGCCAGTTGAATTTTAGCAAATGTGTCATGGGCATTGTCTTTTTGCTTGTGTGTCATCATCATGAGAAGGACATACCATCCAGAATAAGGAGAGGCAAATGGATTAGACCTGAAATGAACCTAGAGTCTGGATTCAAGCACAGCCAAACCCAACTTGGATCACTGAATCCCAGTCCTGTACAGAAGAACAGTGAGATCTACAGTACATTTCAATACCTTCTTTCAAGAAATAAATGCTCATTTTTGTAAGACACTGAGGTTGAAGGTTGTTTGCTACACCACATTTTGGTGAAAATAGTTGGCAGTGATACCAATCCAATCACGAATAATCCCATAACACAGAGCTAGAGTACATGTAACTTTAGTATCTCCTACTATTCACTAAGTGCCAACATTGTGCCGGCAGTGTTACATGTTCTCTTATTTCAATTTTACAACTATGAGAAGTAGGCACTATCAATTTAAGGTTCAGAAAGATTAAAGTACTTTATTAAGGCCCCATGGTTAGTAAGTTATAGAACAAAACCCGAATCTGAGATTTTTTTCTAGGAGACTTGCTCTGCTTTGGAAAAACCTTTTTTTTTTTCTTTTCAATTTAGTTCTTTAAAATTGAATTTGTGCATATTTTTAAAATAGGATAAAAGCAGTAGCCATTCTTTACCATCTACTACATTTTGTATTTATATCATATTCACACATTTCTCTATTTCTTTTCAATGTTCTTATTCACTCTTGTAGATAAGGATAGCTGGGATTACACTGGCCATTTTACAGATTAGGAGACTGGGACTCACCAATATGTTCTTCGTCTTCCCCCTACCTTTGTCAAACTTTAGACAGGTCTTATCCCGACTTTAGGCCCCTCAACTCCTTCTTCTTAGATCATTTGCTTTAGAGAACTTGTGATTGTGAATAATTTCTCTGCCCCTTTTACATGGAAATCTTCCCCAACCCTTTTCTGCAGTTTTACAACCCTTTCTCAAGGATACAATCATCAAAAAATACCTTGTCTGTATCTGACAGTCTCTGTGGGAGAGTAGGAACCTAACTTCCATAAGCAGCCATGAGCAAACCTAGATGGTCACAACACTTTGGCCAGCCTTCTCCTAAAATCCACAGTGCTTTTCCTCGAGCTCTTATTGCTCCCTAAAGCAACAGTCTTGAATGATGTCTTTCTTATATGTTTACCTATATAGTGCCTTTTCTTTTTGGCATGAATGAAAGAACTATTCATTTAAGAAGACTCAGTAAAGGATTATCAGGGTGTAGACACTAATTTAGAATTACTAGCTTCAAATCTATCTTCTACTGTTTCTTTTACTTATGCTAATTTGTTATTATTATTTATGGATCTTGTTTTTTATTTTTTCTCTAGTCTTATCTTTAGAAGGCTTTGTTTGTGTTTACTTGGCTGATAAGACTGTACCAAGGAGCCTCAGACTTTCCATTGTATAAAAGAGGCTTGGCCTCAGGCCCTTAGAGACTGCTGGAAGTCTCAGAGCATTGCTTTGATACTCTAGAAAATTCCCAATGTTTTATTTGAAATAGTAGCATGGGCTCCCAGATATTTTTAATTAAATATGCACTGTCTGAAGCCTCAGCCTTTGGCTGCCCATTTATCATTAAGTAATCTGCAGTTGTTGCAGCTGTCACTAGAATAAAACTTTCTACTTCTCTCCACATGATGGCAGTATAAGTTAATGTTAAACCTCAGCATGCACAGCCTTCAGAATGAGTGGGGTTTTGTTCAGAATTGGCCACTCAATTCTCTCTCCATGTACCCACAGCCTCCTGGAACTTAGCTCTAAATATTTCTCACTTCCCCCCTTTTCAACTTAAACAAAGGCAGCCTCTTCAGTTCAAAAAGGATGTCTGTGAATGAAAAATCCATACAGCACAACAGTTTCTTTATAAACAACCCCCAGACACAGGAGGCCAGAGTCCAGCTGCCCACAAAACCACATGCAACTAACTCTTAGTTCAGGGCTGCTGAGTAGTTGTCTATAAATAGCAGTGGTTGGTTACCGATTGTGACCAACCTTGACCTAATCGCTATTAATCAATAAACTCATTGAAGTATTATAGCCTCATTGGCAGTGAATTGGGTTAGGTTCAAGCTACAAAAAAATAGTTTTGATAATTACTGGGATGGTAATTATTTATCAGAGCATGGAGCCTCAAACAGGTCCAGCATGAAGAAATAAGTACAAAATCATGCATGACACATCTTTTCTATACTTCCAGTAAAATATAGGCGACAAAATCTTTCTGAAATTAAAAAAAAAAAAACAACTGGGTATTGCTTACAGACATTAGGAAGCCAAAAGGAAGGCTACTTCTTTGACAAATAACGGAAATTGCATTCCTACTTTATAAAGAGGAGGCAGATTTTCAAAGGGGACTTTTGCTTCTCATATCTTTAAATATTAGATGATCTAAAGTCACACATAAGTCAGCCAGGTGTAGTTGCTCATGCCTGGAATCCCAGCATTTTGGAAGGCCAAGACGGGAGGATCACTTGAAGTCAGGAGTTTGAGATCAGCCTGGCCAACATGGTGAAACCTCGTGTCTACTAAATATACAAAAATTAGCCAGATGTGGTGGTGTGTGCCTGTAGTCCCAGCTATTCAGGAGGCAGAGGCCAGATGATCGCTTGAACCAGGGAGGCGGAGGTTGCAGTGAGCTGAGATTGTGTCACTGCACTCCAGACTGGGTGACAGAGACTCCATCTCAATTAATAATAATAGTAACAATAATGTACACATAAGTCAAGTCAGTCAAGTATTATATCCTTCTGGGAAAACATCTACTCTGTAGTTAAGCTTCTTAAATTCTCAGCATAATATGACTTCCAAAATTGGTAACTAAGCAAGGAAAAGCTGTAACTACAAACTCGTCCTTTTTGGTCTTTTTTCTACTACTCCCTACAGTAGAGACATCTTCTTTGCTAATATTCCTTATTTTTTAGTTCCTTTTTAGAAATCATATTGTAAATAAATTAAAAGCCAGTGATAGGTATTGTTCTTCATCTTCTACAGTGCTTAGCACAGATTTTGACACTGCTTCCTCTCTAAATGAACATTGGTTACATCTTTGCTTAACCAACATAGCATGAAAACAAGTGACTTGAGATCTTCACCTAAGTGCAGTCCTGACATTTCCATGTCTAAAATTTTTAAAAGGCCATGCTAAATATCAACACTCTGCAAAATCGCTATCCCAGATGTCCTCAACAAAATCTTCAAAAAAATCCTTGGAAAGAATCTCATAAGATTACTATGGAAAGACCTACAAATGGACAGAAAATATAACAATGTTAAACTTTAGCCTTTCTTTAAAAAAATAGAGGAAAACCATTATATAACATGATAGAAACAATTTTCTGAATATCATTTTACAAATTTCAAATATGTGTGTTTGTAGGCTTGAGAAAAATGATGTATTTTTGAATGCAACTGGAAAGGTTTAACAAAGAAAGCCTTTTCTGGTCCCCATGGGGGGAAATCAGCTTTAGACTGTTAGCACACACATCTGAAAGTTCAATGAACTTCAGTTAGTTGCTATGCCAACCAGCAGAAGACCTGTCCAGATATGAATTGATAACACAAATAAAATCTCCCCAAAGATGATGCTTGTTTGGCTTAAGGGCATAGTCTTTGTAACAAACCTTGACAAATCACAAGTCTGCCGGTTTGGAGGATTTATTTAGACCACAATACAAATGTCCTTAGTGCACTGATTTTTTTTTCCATAGGAAATTGAGCAGTTGCTTCCAGAGAGGGTGTAGCTTTTCTTTACTCTTTTTATTTTTATTTTATCATTTCCTTTCCTAAGTATAAAAGTACCAAATACAGAGAGAATTACTCATAGTTTCTGATTATAAGAAAAAAGGAGTGACTAGAACTAGAACAGCAAACCTTGGAAGATGCTTAGATTCCACTCTCATCTTGTGTTATGAAGTTGGGCCATTAATCTTTGTTTCTTAATGTCACATCTCTCCTTGCCATAGGCAGGGTCCCTAAGCTGTCTGTATAAAAAGCCCTTGATAAATGTATTTGGAAGAATTTCTTTGTAGGATTTGCTTTGAACTTCTATTTGCTCTGTATAATCAGAGTAGACTAATTTGGGTAATATGATAGTTTACACCAACATCTAAGGGATTGGAGATTAAAAAATGCTGCCATACTTTCTCCATGTATAATTCCATTATTGTCCCTTTAAAAATAATTTGGTTGTCACACCCCTCTTCAGGAATCTGAAGTCTATCTATTCTATGAAATGGAAAAGAGTGTACAAAAACGTTGAGAATTTTAATGATAGATATGTGTGTTCTGAATATGCGCTGTAATATATATGCCTAACACCAACAACCCATGAAATAGAGTCACCAAAATTGTGTTGTTTGTTTTGTGTAATATGACCCAGACCCACTTGTATAATTCATCCTTTAACTCCTGGATCTCCACTTTGCATTAGCTAATTTTTCCTTTCACCTCTTTGAGAAAGTCTCCTCTTTGTTGAAGCCAACAAGGAGATCCAACAAGGTGTGGAGTAGATATTATGAATAGTAGTGATTTTAAATAAGATTCCTTTTTTAGTTCAGATTAAGGAACAGTTTCTTGCCAATGGGCATGAGGGCTGTAATGTAAATTATTGGAGAATGAAAATTGACTAAAATATTCTTGATGAAATTCACCTTCAGTCAATGAACATTAAAAAATGACAAGGTGATAGTGGACATACACTTCCCAGGGTATTATTTTATTCTGAAACTGTCCTATACTTTGTTGGTAGATCAGTAACAAAGGCATACCTGTCCTTAATCAAATTAGTCTGTTTGTCCTGATTGTCAAAGGGGGTTGTATCTTCAATGAGAAAACCACAGGACTATTTATCTTTGGTTCTTGTCTCCCCAGAAAGCAAAACAAATCTTTTCAGCCTGAAGCAGACTGATTCTAGATTTATAGTATAAGGAAAACCCAATACTAAGAGATATAAAACTTTCCACTTTTCTGTTTTTGAGTAGCAGTTTAGATTCAAGAACTTATTTGGAAAGACAGAAATATCTAATTTAGGAAAATATACATAGCAGTACATATTCCCATAGGTAAACTGATAAAAGCCATAACTTACAACATCTGAGAGTTGGTGAAAATTCACACCCTGCTTTCTTTCTGCTATATTATGAACCATATTTGAGCTATTGAAGGAGAAAATTCTGAATTAAAGGATATAGTTCAAAAATGTGCCTCAATAAATATATGTAATTGTTTGTGCTAAGTGATACATTATGTCTCAATAAAATTATCTCTTTTTAATTGTTGAAAGGGTTGGTGGGAAGCATGGGAGTGGCCCTGGGGATAGTGGCAACAGCCAGGGCAATGGGGACCTTAATGACATGCTCCTAGAAGTGCTGAAAATTTTAGCTGTGCAGAGACTCTCCTCATGGAAGATAGGTGTTTTATGCCATTCCCAATAACTCAAGAACTAGTATTATAAAACACATTTTCTAATCAAGTGTTATCCTGAAAAGAACAGTGCACACACTCTTATTCATATTATAATTACACTGCATCCAACCCAGTGGAATATATCAGTGAGGTGCAAACCAAGAATTTTGTAGAAAATATTATTTGAGGCTGGAGAGGAACAATCTGGATGATGAACACACTTCTGAGCATCTGGTGACCACGCAAGGGGAAACTAAAGAGACACCAATGATAGTAATACCTGCTTCAGTTTTCACCTTCCCTATGATGGCTCCCAGTTTCCGCTGAGGTGGTTCCAATATTCGCTATGGAAATTGGTGAGGAACAACAGAAGAGAAGAGGTGCTGTTCTTTCATCTTCACTTTAATCAAGGTAGCTCAATTTTTTCCTGTCTTATACATTGAATTTCTGTGAAGGATCTCATGTGAATAACCAGATCTATTCTAAAAAATAAAAGATTACCTACCATAAAAGCCTACTGTTCATTGAGAAGCTCTGAGAGAATTTCTAGGTCTTGTCTTTGAGTCAGTGAAACAACAAAAGGTGAACATGCATACCTTCATTTTCCACAACAATAGCTAACAAAGTGCAGTCCCTCAGCTAACAGTATCAGTATCTCTTTGGAAATTTTTATAAATGCAAATTCTTGAACATGTCCCTAGACCTATCTGAAGCAGAAACTGTGGGTAACCCCCAACATGGGCACCGAAGAAGGAGAGCTGTGCAAACCCCAGGCACAATTAGTGCCTGAAGAATATCTTAGTTTATAGTGTTATTACTCAGCTATTTCCTTTATAAAATCTTTCTATATCATCATATGATAACAATGCTTAATATATCTAGCTTATATAAACATACTTAGTACTTATATCTAGCATACTTAGTTCCATATAATCTTTCTATATAATCACATAGGTATTATAGTCGGAGCTGTACCGACACTTTTAGTGCTGATTTATATAATCCTTCCATATAACCATATAGTAGTTTGTAGTAGGAGGAATGCCTAGAGCAGTCACAGAACAGAAGCAGTATATGGGAAAACAGCCAGACCAGGACAAGAACCAAAGACCCAGGCGGTGGCATCCCTGCCTGAAAGGGCATATGCTATATGGCAGGCTTGGAGCAAGAGCTTCTCCTCCTGATAAAGGAGTTATAGTACCCTGCATTCAGTTCCTGTGGAAAGTAGGCCTCAGGCCTGAGATCCCAAAAAAAAAACGAGGGAGAAGAACCCCTCTGGTGTGACCAGTCACAGCAGCTATACACCCTGTCAGTCTTTTCTCGCTTCTGTACTAGCTCAAATCATCCTCCCATAAATATATTAAGAGCAGAGCACAAGTCTGTCAGCTCCCACTGCATTGGCTTATAGTATCTTTCTATGAGAAACCCTTTGAAGTCTCCAGCCCCCAGATAAGAAGTGTTGCGCATGACACCTGTTGCACACAGTCCACCCCCTTGCCTTGGTGACCTAATGGGGGTGAACCCCTTTTCTGTACACGATCCTCTATTACTGTGCATGGCCCACCTCTCTGCCCAGGTGACATAATGGGATGGCCCCCTCACTTGTGACTCAGGTGATTATGTATGCCCTATCACTAAGCCTATAGATGATGACCTCATGACCCTTCCCCCTGCTTGTACCTAATAAATACAGATGCTTCCAGGCGTTCGGGGCCTCACCTATCTCCACTCATAGGTGGCATGGCCCCCCAAGTCCAGCTGCTCTTCTCCAGTTCTTCAGTGTCCTGTCTCTTTACTTCTTGGATCCTGCACTTCAGCACAGCATAAGGGACACCCCATGACCCTGTGGGCCAACAGCGCTACAGAAACTCCAATAAAGCCCAGCAATCTGCATTTTAACAGTTTTTTAGTTGATTCTGATGCATGTTCAAGTTTGAGAACAAGTGGCCTAGAGCCTAATTTTGTTTACCAAGTAAAAGAAATGAGGTAGTATGAATACAAAGGCACTATCAGTGCAGTAGTGCACTTTCTAAGGCAATCTTCTTCCAAGTATTACATCTTAGTCAGCTCCAGCCTAAATCTTCATGGAGAGAATTGGCTTTCAGTTTTAGGGAAAGGAAAAAATGCCTCCAGTCCTGTTTCTCCAACCCCATAAATATCGGTCAAAATAAAGTACTACCCTAACAACTTAAAACCATTGAATAATTCTTTGAAATTCTATCTTGGCCCCAAGCTGCTTATTTGAAAATAGTTGGAGCTAATTAAGAGACAATGGTAAAGTCACTGACATGCTATAATTTGCACTAGTTAAATGCAGCCTTGTATTTTGTTTCTAATGGATTCATAAAACGATAACTGTTGCTCACAAATTCCACTCCATCTAGGTCACCAGGTGATGCACGCGTTTGAACAGTGCTAGAAGAAACTGTAGTCACAGGGAATGAGGCAGGATGATATGTTGTCCGTTTCCTTCCCAGAACCCGGGCATCTGCAATATCAGTTACCTTCCTGAAATCATGACCCACCTGGGTGAGACTACGCTAGATTACACTGGAGTTACATTTGGACTTTTCATCAATCCTCAACCCTGGCTCTTCTGGTTTTATTTCAATGATGTTATGCCACTAGATGGCTCCAGAGTGTCTACCTGCAGATGAAAGGCCAGAGATTTGAAAACTGGAGTGCACTTTGTGAGCCAGCCCCAGCCATGGTCCTCTGCAACTGACTTCCACTCAACCAAAGGTGATGTCTCCTTTTCTCTCCTCCATCTTTCAAGAATGATGGCATCTCCAAGGGAAAACATGAATACCTCAGGCCAATAAAGCATGTGTTTTCTCCGTATTCCAAACTTTAAAGCCTAGCTTAGAGCAGATAATATATGAATGCTGAAAGTGGGAAGAAACATTCTGTCCTTAAATTTTACAGCATTTCATAGCTTAGGTGGTTGTGGGTTATTAGAAAATGTAATAACACATAACGGTTCCAAGGTTTTCAATGCTCAAGCCTTGCTTAATCAGGGAAGACTAGAGATAAGTTATTAAGCATGAGCTGCCTTTTTTATATTCTGTTCTAGTGGTGTTAGTGTGGCAGCTTAATTCTTGTTTGTTTTAGTTTTTTTCTAAGAGTAAAAGTACTGTTGTTGTTAGGATTTTTTTTTTTTTTAAGTTTGTGATATGAACTCAGTTTCTTCTAGGCTTAGCTCTCTTTTCTAAATGAATCCAATTTGAAGACCACCTCTGAAATGAGCAATCATGCTTACCAAACTCTCCCAGTGTGATGATGAATTGTTTCTGGAATGGATACTTAAAGCAAGTGTAAAGCAACCACAGACTGAAATAAGCCATCCAGATGCCTGAGAGAACATGAACCAGGAGACAAAAAGCCTGAGTCCAGAAGGAAGAGGACTCTAGGGTTGAAAAGGCACCCCGTGTTAAATTGGTGCTTCACATTGGTAAATCACAGCCATAAAGAATTTGCAGTTTGGGGATACTGATTTTATGAATAAGTGGAGGAAGTCAGTCTGCAGAGAGAAGAATGGAATGCATACAAAGAAAACATCATATGTGAGAAAAAAATTTAGACACAGAAAATTATACAGTATAGGTATCTGAAAAACTTCCAATACCTACATGCACTGCTTATACTTCCTTCAACCAAATTCCATATGTGGTTGTCTGAGTTTTTACAACCACTCTTTCCCCATCTTTTAACATTTTCCCTGAGCTGACTGGCAAAGATTTCTGAACAGTCCTTATTCTCAATGAACTAAAATTTAGAAGGCATCTTTTACTGTGAGTGAACTCAAAATACTAAATTGCTTATAATTGAGTTTATGAAGTTGGGGAAGCTGTCTCTGTGTCTTTGTTCCTGATTGTTTTTTGGTTCTTTGTCACCACAATCTCTTGACAGAATGATGGTACTGACTTCGGAGCTGGACTCTTCTTTGCTACTCTCTACCCTCCCATAAGAGTACAATTTTTAAAACAAAAATTTATTTTAGTCACTCCTTGATTCAAACCATCTTTTCTGTAAGAAAAATGTAAAAGCCTTACGATGGCCTTCAGGGTCCTTGGTCTGGGTTCTGTCCACCTCCCCAATATCATCTTAGAGTCCTATTTCTTCCCTTCATTCTCTGTGCTCTAGCCTCTCTGTCCTTTCAAATCCTAGGATAGACCATTTTCTTTCCAGCTCCAGAGCCTTTGAACACACCCTCCCTTCCTATTAATTCCTTCGCCCTTCATTTTTACTTCAAATGCTACTTTTTTAGGGAAGAAATTCATAAACCCCTGCAACAAAAAAGACTTCATTTTATCACATTATTTGTTTCCTGCATAACACTTATCTCATTTTGAAGCATTTATCCATGCACTTGTGTCTTGTCACCTATTCTCCCTCCAGACTGCAAAATCTATGAAAACTGCTACTTTCTAGTGTTTTTGCTCACAGTTGCGTGCCCACAGAAAGCTCACTACATCTTAGTTGAATGAATGAATGAATGATTCTATGAGTACTTGAAGGGATGTTCTGGGCCCTGCAGCCTATTCTGTCAGTACTTTCTGTGGTTGTTCAGCTTGATATTTTAATTTCCTTTCATTCTGATGTATATTTATTCTTTTTTGTGAATGTATGCCTGGTACAATGTGTCTAGTTTGCATTGTACAGTTTTTAGAAAGCCTTACATTTTGGAAGCAAATATATTTAAGAAACACATTCAATTTGAATAATGTTTCATTATAATCAAGAATCTCAGAGATATATTCCTTTTTGTGAATTGAAGAACATTTTTACCTGAAGGTTGGCATGAGCATAAATACATGACAAGATTGGAATTGGAGGGTGTAGGCAGAGACAATGGAAATTCTAGGCTATTCCAAGGTTTTGTAGGATAGATCGTCCTTATTAAGTGAATTTAACTTTACTTGGTATTTTTCAGCAAATACTACAAAAAACAAAAAAAATCTGTCCACCTGAATGACTTCAAAGCACATGAAAGCAAAACGGGCATTGCTGGTAATTTTAAATAATCTCAAAAACATTTTCACAACTTTTCTTTGAGGGTAGGGAAAACCTCAATAAAACATGTTCAAACATAGCTTTAAAAATAGAAAAAGAGTATAGAAAGGGAGAAAGAATCCTCTTTGCTGTTATCAAACTATCTTTGCTGAGATGAACTTATACCTCACCAAGAAAGTACTCTGAATTTACTATATTCCATATTATTTTCCTTTGATTCCAGTTTGATCTGTTAATACTTAAATAATCAGCATCAAAAATAATAGGCTTATGGATACTTACTTCCCCATCATCTTCAACTTTCACATTTTATCAAAGAATTTTCCCTCTATTATGTCCTTTAATGTGCTTTTTGGCATTAAAAACCAGCGCAATTTCTGAGCTTATAGTATTGCTGTATGTCTGTAAGTATTACCGGATGTTTTCTCATATTTTGGGAAGTTTTTCTACTCTGATTCAGTTGGGCAAGTTACATGTTCACTTTCCACTCTCCCTTTCAGAGTAGTTGACATTTATAATGCCAACTTGAACCTTATGATATCTTATCTAGCTGCCAATATTTGATTTAACCTACAGAAATGGCAATTTCATGTGGAACATCCACAGATAAAAATAGCTAACATTAGTTGTTGTAGTTCAAATACTTATATACTTACTTTTCATACATTACTTAAACTTCTCATTTTATAATCTAGAATATTCAATATAAGATAAGTTAAAATAAATTACCCCCAATAAACTCACTATTAGGTAGGGAAGTTGGGTTGTTAACCTAAGTCTGCCTGACTCCAAAATCTAAGTTGTTCAGAACTACAATGTCTCTTAAGGGTGGTATCTTATTTACTTTTTTATTATTGTTTGAATATCATTACTGAATATTCCTTTTCAGAGAAAGCTATTATTAATTCAAATAAAAGTGATAATTTCTTCATGGTTCATATACAAAATTCCAAATATAATATATTTCAAGAAGCTATATTTTGACAAATATCAAGGTGTTTTCAAACATTTGAAAAATAAATTATACTTTTTGCTTTTTATTAGAATAGTTTGTCATTTTGTAGATAAAAATTTTCATGTGTTCCTAAAGCAATATTTTTTTTTTCTTAGAAATAGTGACCTGAAGGCTCTAAAAATTGGGTTTAATACCTAATAATAGAAAACATTTGGACTCTTCTTAGTTTGAATTAAAGGAAAATATAAATGTCTAAGGAAAATAGCCATTCATGCCAGATTACTTGCCCTCACAAATCATCCTAGAAATAAATCTGTGTTCTCTGTCTGCTAGAAGATTTTTAGAAGTCTCTAAAAGCCATTTTTAATTACTGAGAATGGGGTCTATGTGCAGCTTTAATAAAATGCCTTTCTAAAATGTAGAAACTGTAAGTTCAAAATGCAAATCAAATATACTCTGTGAGCTTTGTAACATGGGATTGTATAGCCATCTGGCCCCCAGGCCATCTCTGCATACAAAACATTAATAGCATTTTTAATTTAAGTAATAGATAAATCTATTTCAAGTGCCTTAGCATCCATGCCCAACATTGCCTGCAGATCTGTTGATCCTAAATAATATTTTCAAGCTGTGGTAAGGTTATTGGTGTTCTGAAGCAATCTGGAAATACCAAGTTCTTATGCCAGAAATGGGTTAAAATGTAATCTCTTCATGTTACTGTTTTGATTTCAGAAATAACTCTGTCCTTCACAACACTGGGAGCCTGCATATTTTACTCTTCTCCTGGATTTGATTACAGCTGCCATTCTGCTGTTGCAGTGTAAACTTTATTAAATATCTACTTTTAATTAACCTCCTTGGCACTGGAACCTCTTACCAACATCAATCCATTTTTGATTTCTCAGAACAGTTGCACTTTTCTCCTTAAATAGTCATTCTGTAATTTGCTGTCCTCACATAATTATCACAAAATAGCCCTGTACTTGTTCAGCCACGGGAGACTAGAGAGCATGAACTTTAGAGACAGAGATGTCTGTGTTTGAATCTTAGGTCTGACGCATGGAACTATGTGACTCTGGGCAAGTTCCTTTCTATTTTCTGAGGTCCTCATTGGTGGAATGGAGACCTCACAGGTTGTCAGGGCCCCTCACTGCATAAGCAGCATCAAGTGTCTTCAGTACCCAGAACACAGTTACATCCTCTGGAGGCTAATTCCTTCCTGTTCTGTTCAGGGCATACATATATCACATGAAAAAATGGAAGGGACAGTACTTTTCTTTTGTTTTCTTATTCTCTCAGTTTTATCTTTCCTTTTGAAAGAAGCTGATATTTATTCCTTTCCTTTTTTCTTTTTTTTTTTTTTTTGCCTCAGCCTCACAAGTAGCTGGGATTGCAAGCGTGCACCACCATGCCAGCTAATTTTTATATTTTTAGTAGAGACGAAGATTTGCTGTGTTGACCAGGCTGGTCTCGAATTCCTGGCCTCAAGTGATCCACCTGCCTTAGCCTCCCACAGTGCTGGGGTCACAGGCATGAGCCATTGTGCCTAGCCTAAAATGTTTAATTGAAAACAATAATTTTATATATTTATGGAATACAATGTGACATTTTAAACATTTTAATATATGCACATGCTATAGAAAGATTAAATAAAGCTAACATATTCATCATCTCATATACTTTCTTGTAAGGTTATTTAAATGCATGCTTTTCATATTTTGAAATATATAATAAATTACTATTAATTATGGTCATCATGTTGTATGATAGATCACTAAAACTTATTTATTCTAACTGAAATTTGTACCCATTCACCATTATCTCCCCTTTCCCCGTCACTTCTCACCCCAACCTCTTTTAACTACTATTTTACTCGCCGTTTGTATGAGTTCAAATTTTTAGATTCCACAAAACAATGAGACCATGCAGTGTTTGTTCCTCTGTGCCTGGCTTATTTCACTTAGCATAATGCCCTCCAGGTTCATCTATGTTATTGCAAATAATAGACTTTCCTTCTTTATAAAAGCTGTATAGTATTCCATTGCATACGGAATGTGTGATGATATATTGCATATATTCCAGATGCAATGGAAGACTATACAGTCTTTATAAAGAAGGAATGTCCATTACTATAATATAGACTTTATTATAACATATTAATTAATATATATTAATAATACACACACACACATCACATTTTCTTTATCCATTCATCTGTTGTAGACACTTAAGTTGTTTCCATATCTTGGCTATTGTGAAGAATGCTGAAATTAACTTGGGAGTGTAGATATCTCTTCAATATATTGATTTTAATTGTTTTGAATATATACCCAGGCATGAGATTGCTGGATTATATGGTGATTCTATTTTTAGTGTTTTGAGGAACTTTCATATTTTTTTTCCAAAATGGCTGTACTAATTTACATTCCTGCCAAAAGTGAACCAGAGTTCCCTTTTCCCCACATTCTTGCCAACACTTGTTAACTTTCATCTTTTTAATTATAGCCATTTTATATCACTGATTATTTGAGAACCGTACAAAATCTAGTTTTCCTTATCCTACTTTTTTAAAGATGCAGAAATGCATTTTTCTCAGACCATTCTTATAACAGTGGGCTAAGCTTGTGCATTTACTCTGTAAGTAGCTCTTCCATTTGACATATGAAAGCATTTGTGGTTTTCTTTTTGGCTTGTCTCTTCATGGTGCTGGTGGGGATGAAACATCAGGATCCAGAGTTGAGCAAGGACCACAGGCTTGTGGACAAGGAGAATTAACTATCTTGTTCAAGCAGCAAGATAAATCAATATTCCTTTACCCACCTATTTTTTTCTCTTTTAGTAAGTAGCACAATGAAATCTCTAGCTAATACCATGCTTGCTTGATATACTTGTGTCCATGATACCAGATGTGACTTTTTTTTTAAATCCATCTATGAATTCAAAGAATATTGTTGGTCAGTTCTTATGCTAAGCAAATGAGAAACAATAAAAAGTTAATCCAGTTTGAATCCTTGTTCCTAAGAAACTGTTAGTCTGCTAAAGAAAATGAGACACACACTCCAGTGGTTTTCATGGAAATTAGAAGGAGAGAACCCCAAGAGTAGTCCAAGGAGCTTTTGAAGTTTGGAAGGGAAGAGTTACTCTCAGTTTCAGGAAGAAAATGGATATATCTAGACAAGGCACATTGTATTTCAGCTTGGCCTTGAAACATCATCTCAAAACAGCTTAGAAGTAGCTTAGAAGTAGTGATGAGGTTAGAAGGTTAGCCAAGATGGGGCCCCACCTATGTGAGTCATCATGGGTTATATTTGCAAAACTAGAACATGCTATCTTTTTTTTTTTATCAAAACTTTCATTCCAAGGATTCTATCTTATCTATATGACAGGCCACTGCCCAGCCAGCTATAAACCCAATGGTGCAGCAAGATACTGAATGAAATAGTATTTAACTCTGACATAGTAATAAATTCAGACACGCCAATAATTGAACCCTTGGCTCTTGACATGGTCTTTCCCCCCAGCCACACATGCCAAATGTTACGAGTCTGTGGTTCTGATTTACTGTCAGACATATTTGTCATTCTAATGGGTTAATGGCCTAAATTTCAGTGTACATCTCTACAATACAAAACAAAAAAAAATACATTACAGGGCCTTGTCCTGTAAGTTGAAACCTTGATCCTGTGTTTCCATTGAACTGTTTATTTGAGATTGAATACTAAACTCAAGAAAAAAACCCCTTGAAGCTGAGTGTCTATCATCAGTCTCCTAACCTTCACCAGGATTCGTGGCTTACTCAAATTTTGAAGGTGTATTTATTTAGACTCATTTATGGGGACACATGGATATCATGGGGGATTGTGTTTGGCTCATTGGAAACCTGCTTGGTTTTGTCACTGCATTTCAGGATGAGTAGGTTTTGAAGAAAATCATATGTGCAATGAGCAGCATAAGCAAATAATAATATATAAAAACAGAAGCCACATTTGAAAGGGGAAAGTGGAAGATAATGTTGGAAAGGAAGCTTAATGCTAGAAGACTATGAATGTCAACTCTTCAAGAGAAGATTTGATGATATTGTCAATAAGAAGACCTTGAAGGATTAGTAAATGTATATAAGTAGTATGACCTGAAAGAAGGATCAAAACTGTATTTCAGAAATCAAACCTAGAACTAAGACATACAGTACTCGGGGAGAAAAACCGACAATGAGAAATATCTCATATTCACTCAGTAAGAGTATAAACAATTTCACGATCAAATGAGAAGTTCTCATATTGTTCCCTTCCACTTTTGCATTTATAACACATAATGAATAAAATTTAGGACTCTGTAACAAAATTTAAGACTTTGTAACAAAATTACTAAGTAGCTGTCAGATATCAGCATTTATTTACAAAATCAAACTATTTATACACATACTTTACAAGAATCAGTAATTAAGTCTACATGCTTAGGTCTATTTTGATAGTTGTTTCCATGGTGTAATAATTTATTTTTTTTCATCTTTAGAGCTTCAGATTTGTTAGATGGGCTTAATGTCTTTGTGAAGTTTTTTTTTTTTTTCCCCCCAAAATGGATGACTTGTTGGTTATCATATAAATGATTTAATCAGTCAAGTAAATTCGAAGTTTTAAATGATTTAATTTCTGGGTCTCAAATAACTAAGTCTTTAATTCAGGAGCAAGATTACAAAAAGGTATTAATGTTACTCCTGTTCTATAAACCCCTGGTACAAAGTTTGTAACACCACAAAATTCAGTTATGTTTTTGGGTGAATGGGTCGCATTGTATGGCCAGCACTTCATGCTGTGGGTCATTGACCTGCTTCCAAAATGAGCACAAGGCAGAAGATTTTGGATTAACCACTGCGTTGCAGTAATACAGTCACGGAGCTGCTCTTTAGATGGATTTGTTGGTTACAACCTTATTTTAAGATGTTTTTTTTCTTTCTCCTTCTCTCTTACTCTTGCTTTATCAGGGTCTAAAACACACTGGACAAATCACAGGCACTCATTAAGTAGAGGTATGTTTGGAAAAAAAAAAGTTATTACATTGGAAATGGTACCTGCTTTAAGAAGGAGCTCTGCAGTCCTGGCAGGGTTTTGGAATCCCCCAGACTCTACCACTCAACTATTACCCTCCTTTTTAATTTAGGAAAGAGAAAATCAGGCTTTCAATTAATGAACTGATTACCCAACTCTGGCATTCTAGCTATGAGAGCATGAGCAAGTTGGTAACCATCTCTGTGCATGGCTTTCTTTCATTATTAAAATGGGGATAACATTTTTAGAAGTGAAATAAATATCAAATGGAATGAACACATACAAAGTGTCTAGTTTAGTCTTTTGAATACAGAAGTACCCAATAGATAATTCTGTGTCTTATGAAACAATATTTCAGATTGAAACATATGGATTACTGATTCCATATTTGTTCTATTTCTGTCGAGATGAAAAATTCACATTTGGAGAGTGAAATTCACTAGCCTTCTTCAGCCAATGCATGCTAGAGATGTGCCACAAAAGGTTTAATATTTTCATAGATGTTCAAGTTTATCACCACTTTAAAAATCATAAAAAAGCACAATGAACTAGATCTCTTCACATACACTGTAGGATAACTATTTTGTTATGCCTAAAACTATGTAAATACACTGATATCTCTAATAGCTTAACAAATGTTCGCTGTTTCTCTCTAGAACTGTTTAAAAAATTGCCTTGAGACTCCTAGGTAGCTTTGGATTAGAAGCATCTCTAGCAGTACAGTTGGAAGGAAATAGTTCCCACCAGATTACACTGCCATTTGAAGAATGTTGCTGATTAATTGTGCTTGGGTTGAAATGGTGCTGTTGCCATATGTATATTAAAATATTAATAGAACCGCAGAGTGCATGCTCCTTTCTGGCAAGCTTTAAGGTGTGGTCTATCATAATTTGGGGCAGTCTGGTAATGGCCGAAGTCCCATATGCTAACAATATCCTGTTGTGGGCTCTAAAACCATTTGAGAATTACTAGCTATCACAACAGAAGACATTTCTTGATCTCCTCACCTTTCCTGTTTACATAGTCTTTCTAGAGTTTAAGACTCATCTTCAAACTCATTTGTACATCAACAAAACACTATGTGTTGCCCTTCACATGGATATATTAAAATGATGCTATACATAATTCTAAAAAGTATTCAGTCTCAGATGGCCTTATGGAAACAGGGGTGCACATGCTCTTATTTTTGACCCTGTTAGCACACTTTTACTATATGTAAATTATGTGTTGGCAAAATTAGCCTAGAACTCTGGGGTGGGTGTTTTATCACATAAAATTTAGTGAGTCAAAGGGAATCACATCCATCATTGAGACCTAAGAATAACACTGAGAAGAAGTATCCATTGAGCACAGCGTACAACACCTTACACAAATTATCTTGGTTAATTTCGGTAACAATCCTATAAAGTAGATTTATTACTCCCCCCCCCCGCCCCCTTTTTCAGATGTGAAGCCTAAGTCTCAAGGACATTGAATACATAACTTGTAAAGGGCATGCCTCAGCCAAGGTCATTTGAATTCCAAAGCTCATACTCCTCTTTGTGGCATTATAGTTTCTGATTTCCACAAAGCCTGGGCACAGCATACCTAGCCATCATGTTAACATCCAACTCTGATTCTATCCTCAACAAATAGATGGATGTAACAATAATCAGTTTTTGTACTGAGGCCTCTTGGGCATGAGACTTCCCAGTTTGAATTGTCTATAAGGTCCTTCACTAGAATGTTGGCTAGGAACATTTCTATAGTGTCCTCTAGCCCCAGAGAACTGTATCTGAGGGACTCCTCTTCAGCTCAGAAAAGCAATTAATTATTTCCAAACCAGCCCCCTCACGTTAAACTCTTGTATGAACATAATGAATGACAAAGGAGTTTGAATCATCCATAGTGCATCTGTGGAACTGAGAAAACTTTACCACAAGATAGCACAAAGCCAGCTAGTGTCCCTGATTAAAAGTGATGTCTTGTTTAATTGAAATGATCTCTATGAACAGCTGCCAGGTAAGTTGGGTGAGTGTGGGTGAGGCAAGTAGGAAAGTCTTCACAGCTGAGACAGGATTCATTTTTATTTATTTATTTATTTCTGCTTGATGGGAGAAAAGGAAAGGCAAGTATATATTGCAGAGTAATTTATTGAACCAATGAAAATGTCACGAAAACATTTCAGAATTGGACTGTGTGGGAGACAAACATGACTTTAGATTCTGGGAGAGGCTCAATATTCAGTTTCCACACAGGCAAGTGGAAATTCTTCACAAAACTTAAAATAAGCAGATGAAGAATTTAAGTTACATGAATCTTAAAATAAAAATCTCTGGGATGATTAATTGAAAAGGAAGTTTGGTTACACATTATTTTTGGCTAAGAAAAAAACAGAGTCATGGACCGCATAATGACGTTTCTGTCAATGAGGGATTGAATATATGACAGTGGACCCATAAGATTATGATACCATATTTTTACTGCACCTTTTCTATGTTTAGACACATTTAGAAACACAAATGTTTAGCATTGTGTTACAATTGCCCACAGCATTCAGTACAGTAACATGCCATTATAGGTTGTAGTCTAGGAGAGCGAGGCTATACTATATGGCCTAGATGTATAGTAGGCTATACCATCTAGGTGAGTGTAAGTACACTCTGATGTTCACCCAATCAAATGGCCTAATGATACTTCACTGTAAATATATTCTTGTTCAGTAGTATCACAGATTTGTGGGTTCTTAGCTTGATTTTCCTTAATTTGAATGGGTAATGGAAACTTAAAACTACAAATAGCTGTAGAAGTTATTTCATTTGACCCTTTCATTTCATAGAAATTTATATAAGTGGTTATGTCTTGTCTTTTCTCTGAGGCCTCCAGAGAAAAGACAAGACATATCCGCATATAAAAAATCTTTTGTAAAATAAGGAGGAATAAATATTAATTGAGCCAATCCAAATGATTTTTTTCTGGGTCACCGTGGTGACTTTGCATGTGCCCTGGTTTTCTTGCTCTTTTTAAATTAATTTGCTGCTTGTGAATTATGCTGTCTCCTTTTGCCATAATTCCATTGTTTCTCCAGTGTAAGAAAGTAGAAGTAACCATTCCAGAGTAGTTGTGTTTTGTTTTTTGTTTTCTCCCTTGAATATTTGGAATTTGTAAGCCCTTTGTTGACTAGTTCATATTCCCAGTTTATTGACCTATCATACCATTATTTTTGAAGTAAAAACACTGGAAGAATTATATTGAAATTTGAATATAATCATAATTATAGTTAATAGCTGGCATTTGTTAATTTACTATATTCTGTACATTGTACCAAATATGAGATGTGTGTATATTCTCATAGTAACTCTATATATACAGTATATAGTTTTATATACATATATATACTAAGAACATACATATATACATATAATTATATATATACTATGAGAATATACATAAACACATATACATTTTATTTTCTCATATTAACTCTATAATGTAGGTGTAATTGTTCTATTTTTTAGATAAGGAAGCAGAGGCCAGAAAGTTTTGGACACTTGGCCATGGACACACAGCCATTTATTTATTAATGGTAATTCATCTTACAAAGCCTGGCTGCAGACACTGCATTTTTAACGAGTTTGCTCTACTACTTCTCCAACATGAGCTCATTTTTCAGAAGAAAACATCTGACATACATAATTGAAACATTTGCCAACACCATGGAGCCAGGAAGTGGCTGGTCTGAGAGATGACCCTTGGTGATTCTCCTACTGTGATGCTGAGCATCATAAGATACTAAGTGCATCAGAGGCCGCAACAGAGTAAAAAGTGAAAAAGAGAAAGCCTGGCAAGACATGGACTAGAACCTCAGAGGGGGCATATGCTATGAAAGCAGTTTCTTCAAGTGAATCCGTAGTTTAGGCTTTGGAGGCTCTGGTCCTAGATTTTCTGTGTATCCACCATAGCTGTGGTTATAAGCTTGAGAAGGCACTCAGTCCCATGAGGCACAAAGAGGCCTCAGTCTAAGTTTATTTAGTTTTATAGATCAAGAGATTCAGCATTTATTTTATCTTTATCTGATGGGAAGGCCTCAGCTACCTGGCTTCACAGATTCTTTAGTCCCTGTGTCCATCTGTTAAAAGCCAAGACGTGTCTGGGTCATTTAGACCCAGAAAAACTGCTCTGTTATTTCCAAGCCATCTTTTATAACTCTTTTTACATAGGCCCAAGGTCTTCATGCCAAATCCCAGCTGCCCCAATCCAGGTGTAGTCCCAAACGGCGGATAAGGCAGACACAACATTCCACATTTACCTTAACTCTGTCGTTTCCAAGGAAACAGGGCTGTGAAAAGACAGACACTGAGTTTTCAGTTCTTTATCAGCCCAAGCCTGATATTAACTCTTTACACACAGCTAGGCACACCAGAATAATACTTGACACCATGCTGGCATTGAGTAGGCACTCTAGAAAGAATAAAAAATGAATGTGCATCTGAATGAATGGATGTTCCCATGGATATTGCCTATTTCTAAATTATCATCTGACAGTAACCAAACTCAAAGAACTGATCTATAAATCAAATAAAATATAGTAGAAGATGTTTCTGACAAATGACTTAGCTCTGGGTATCTGCACAGGATAGATATATATTTTGAGACAGAGTTCTGCTCTAGTTACCCAGGCTGGAGTGCAGTGGCATGATCTTGGCTTACTGCAACCTCTGTCTCCTGGGTTCAAGTGCTTCTCCTGCCTCAGACTCCCAAGTAGCTGGGATTACAGGCACCCACCACCAAGCCCAGCTTATTTTTGTAATTTTAGTAGAGACGTGGTTTCACCATGTCAGCCAGGCTGGTCTGGAACTCCTGACCACAAATGATCTACCCGTCTCAGCCTCCCAAAGTGCTGGAATTATAGGCATGAGCCACCGCACCTGGCCGATATTCTTTCTTATTGGATATATTAATCACAAAGACCAAACTCCCTATAAGATCTTTGGGTGACCATCAAACTAAAACAATAACAAGAAAAAAATATGTACTTTTACGGGATCATTTGCACTACTTTTTATTTTATTTATTTTTTTACTTTAGAGACAGGGTGTTGCTCTGTCACCCAGGCTGGGGGGCAGTGATGTGATTACAGCTCACTGTAATCTTAAACTCCTGTGCTTGAGCGATCTTCCTGCTTTGGCCTCCTAATTAGCTAGGACTACAGGTGTGTGCCACCATGCCGGACTAATTTTAAAAATGTATATACTTTGTAGAGATGGAGTCTTGCTATGTTGTTCAAGTTGGTATTAAAATCCTGGCCTTGGCCAGGCGCGGTGGCTCATGCCTGTAATCCCAGCACTTTGGGATTCTGATCAAGACCATCCTGGCTAACATGATGAAGCCCTGTCTCTACTAAAAATAGGAAAATGAGACGAGTGTCGTGGCATGTTCCTTTAATACCAGCTGCTCGGGAGGCTGAGACAGGAGAATTGCTTGAACCACGGAGTCGGAGGTTGCAGTGAGATGAGATCGTGCCACTGCAGTCCAGCCTGGCAACAGAGCAAGACTCTGTCTTTAAAAAAAAAAAAAAAAACCCTGGCCTCGAATGATTCTCCCACCTAAGCCTCCCAAACTGCTGTTAGGATTACAGGCGTGAGTGACAGTACCCAGAATCTACGCCAACATTTAAAGTCGAGGGAACCTCCTTTTACATTTCTATGTAGCCATGGTTGGCAGATAACATAGATCTTATTACATGGAAAATACTGGAGTATTGTTAACAGTTTCCTTAATAAAATATCTTATTTTACTTATAAAAGATTAGTGACTTGATAATTAACACCGCAAATTGTTATAGGATTCCTTTGGTATCCCACATACTCTGCTAAATCTAGAAGATGCAGTAATTAGCAAAATCATTCAGGGCCCCTGACAGGCTTACTGTCTAGATAGAGAAGCATAAACAAATATTTATACAATGACATATAAAATTAGGAAGGTGAAAGTGCTGTGAGAGAGGGTAGCGAATATATGAAAGCACACAATAGGAGAAGCTGAATTTGTGAGGGTGGTCAGAGAAGCACACCTCAAGAAATCCTGCATTACCAGATGCTGGAATGCGGAGTAGCAACCACTAAGAAGGACACCAGAGAAAGACTCCTCCAGGCTTAGAAACAGAACATATAAAAGACCTGTTGCAGGAAAAACAACATGGTGCATTCGCTAATTGTCTGTCATTAGAATGCGACATTGTAATTCACATGCAGTTATCTTGAGATTATAATGCATTTTACATGTAACATTTTAATTATTCATTCAACAATTTATTTTTTAAATTGAGAACATACTGTATCAAACACTATACTGACTGCTAAGTGTGCAATGATCAAAGCAGTTATGGTTTATTTCTTGAAAGTACAATTTAATGGAAAATCAAACATGATGATGGCAAGTAGTGGGGGCCATAGAAGCATAATAAAAGGCATAAGGCCCACATGTAGAAAAACTAAGTAAGTTTGGAGGAAGTAATATCTCAGTTGAGATGTGGAGGTAAATTAAACACTGGACATCGGAAAGCCCCTCAAACCTCATGCACAGACCGAGGCAGACTCCTATTCTTATGTTCAACAGTCCTGCAAATCACATTTTAGGTATACTCTTGGTTTAATTTTACAGATGGTTAGTTTTATGCATTTAATGTTCATATGATAGTCTTAGGCTTAGCAAAACATATTTCCTGACTTTGTTCCTAAATAGGTATGCCATAATTATTTCACTTATTGATATATATATATATCAATATATATATGGAGACATATAGATATATGAATATATGGATATGATATAAAAACAGTTACATATATAAAGAGATAGGCATATTGTCAAAAACACATTTCAATCTACATAATATGTCTTAGAAGTAGTCATATACAGACACTTCATTTTGGAAATGTTGAGTGACTGCTTGTTAAAGGCTGAGCCAAGACTAGAATATGTGGTCTGGTGTTATAAATGCCTCCTCTTAAAAGAAGAAAGACCAGTCCCCTTGAAAAAAACTGTCATTGATTGGGTCTTGTCTTTGAATTACTTAGAAACTGAAGTTGCTAGCAGGGATGTTATGAAGGATTTGCTGGAATCCACTTTAGTGAGATTTTCTTGGGAGAAATTTTGCAGCATATTTAATCAGGCGACCAAGAAACAACAGCTGCTTGTGTATGAAGCATCAGTAAAGCTGCTAAGATTTATGTAATCTTTAGTGTTCAACAGATTGCTAGCATTTATAGGACAGTCAATGTATGCCTATGCTCATATGCAGTCATTTATGCTATCTTTCCCACTATCATTGAACAGAGGAGCTTCTGAAGAAGGGAATGCTATGAAGAGAGTGGAATAAGAGCCAGAAGACAGAAGACTTGGTAATGAAGTTCTTGGAAATTGGAGATAATAAACTTTTCCCAACGAAGGCAATGATGCCAATGCCCAGTTGCAATGGAAAAAAAGCAGCTCTTCAATTTTGCCTATAGGAAGGTTAACATCTATCACTACAGCAGTAGAGTCATTCCTCTGATACTACTTCTTGTGGCAAAATCAGTGTAAAAATCTTCTTAAGTTCTGGTCTAAGTTTAATTGCTATATCTAGGTGATTAGTAGCCACTTGATGGAAAAGTTCATGATTATCCAATGTCATTCAATGTCATTAGTTCTGATAGTCCCTAAATAGAAAAACTAATGAATCCATAACAAAAAACTCTCAAGAGGCAGACTTAAAAAATATATATAGAACTGAGATCTTAGAAATTATCCAGGACACACTTTGCATTTTCAAAAGGAGGTGTTTGTGGTCAGCAGAGATGTAGCTACAGCAGAGATTTCTATTTTGGAAATTCCTTGACTCTCGGTCTTGTGCTTTCTCCCTGTCCCTAAATCTAAGTCCTCCTTGGCCCCAAATCCCCTGTCCCTAAATATTCCTGTGTCCCTAAATCTAAGCTTCTCGGTTTGGCACTGAGAATCTCAAAAAAAAAAAAAAAATAGCTCCTCTTCTAATCTTATATCCTATGGTTTCCCATTGTATGCATCTTCTCCTCATATATATCATTCTCATGCCCACCTCAAAGGCTTTGTTTTATACAGCTTCCTATTCTTTTTATTTATAGTTTCCTCCCTTTTCCACCATTCATTTCAAGATCCAAGTCAAAGCCCAGTAACCTGCAATCATGTTTGACCTTGCATTAAGCATGACATGAACTTCATTCTGAGTGTATGGAACTTGTGGACTCTGAATTGCCACATATTAGCAGTGAATTTGCATTGCTTATTAGAGGCAGTATGATAGAGTGGAAAGGCCTGGTATTTGGAGTCATGCAAACATAGGTTTCAATATGTATATAGATATGCATATAGATGTCTACCCTTTAATCACTGTGTAACTCGATAGGTATATCAGTCTGGACAATTTAAAATTTGCTGTTATAGTAAATAAACTCTGAAATGTTACTGATTTTTATGCAGGAAATATGTGTTTCTTACTCATACTGAGTCCAATGTGGATTGGGTAGTTCTTGACTCTCTGACAGCCCCTCCAGGCAATGGCTCAATGAGACAGATGGTTTCCATTCTATTGGCCCTATCATCTTCGTAGGTTGGCTCCAAGTTATAAAGAAAAAAAGGTATAATGATGTTATACAAGTTCACAAACATCTAGTCCAGAAAAAAATAACCCATTTTATTTTCATTTTCATTTCACTGGCTAGAACTGGTCAAATGACCCTGCCTGATGTCGAGGTAGCTTGGAACTGTAGCCTTCCTGTGCACCAGGAAGAAGAGGAGAACTGGATATGGCTGAGCGCTAATGAGCTCTGTTATAAAAGTCATTTAAATTTTCTAAGATGCCCCTAGTTGTTTCTGTGAGAATAAAATGAGATAATATACTGTAAGTGCCCAGAACCTGGAACATAAAGTTGCTAGATAAATGAAATTGATTTTCATTTCCTGTAACTGAGAAAGCTTGTTAAGATCCAGTACTTCTTCTCCATTTGCTTCTTTTAGTGCCAAGCACATGCCTGGGTGAATACTACTAAGTTTGTGCAATAAAATAGGATAGTCCTTTAGTAATGTCTCTGTCATACCAAACCTTAACTTGGTCCCATCTTCTCTTCACATTTCTCTTGCTTCTTTCCAAGACACTGCGTATCTGATTTTGAGATGCTTTACTGTCTTAAAACCTTACTTCCAGTACAGGGACTCTCCTTAAGATTGTATACATAATTACGTATTTTCAGTTTGACTGTCTTTATTCTTATCTGCCTTACTTGGAAAACATAGTCATACATGAGTTATTCTTTGTATAACCTTTTTATTATATAAACCCCACACTTGTAATCTCTTGTCTTGTCTTTGCTTCATCTTCCTTTGCTCTTGTGTTCTTTACTTTTTTGGCTTGTAATCTCCCAGCTATTTTGTTTTTTTTTTTTTCAATTATTGTAATTTTTCTTGTTCTCTCTGCATCTACGCTTCAGACAAAATAAAGCAGAGTGGATCAAAGCATCGTATAGCAGAGGATTTCACTGATAAGCTTACCAGGTTACAGAGCTGGCAAAGGGTACATGTTAGAGTACATGTTAGACTCACAACATCATAGAGAGGCGGGCTTTAGGTATTTTGCAGTTACAGTTAGGACTAAAGACAGTAAGCCATTCCTAGCGATGAAGGAATATACATCCCCATTTGAGCAAAAAGATAAGGATATTTTCATAACTTAGAGAAACTGCTTTGAGACTTTCCAGGAAAGACACTTTTTTAAAGACTTCTTTTAGTGCCAAGCACATGCCTGGGTGAATACTACTAAGTTTGTGCAATAAAATAGGATAGTCCTTTAGTAATGTCTACTTTTTAAAGGTATCAACGCAGAAAGCGTAGTGAGAGAAGCCTTCAGTATTTCTGCTGAATAAAGAGCCCCTGAGCTCAAATCACATTAGTGATCACATTGGCACCTTCAGTTCAGAAAGACTGAGAGGTGATGAATGGCTCATGACCAGAGTCTGCGATCTGTTACCTACATCCACAAAGACACAGTTGACTATTTCAACATTTTCTTCTACAAGAAGGCTATTTCTCTAGATTCTCAATGAAGAAAGAAGCCCTAAGGCACTTAATTTTTTTTTTCTGAATATATCATTAGAAAGGACGCTGAGGGCAGGTAAATCTTCTGATCCTAGTTTTTTGACACTGACTTTCAGAATTGGTTTGACTCATAGGTGTCTGTTCAAACTTCTCTATTGCCCTGACTTCTAAAAACAGTAAGTCTTCTCAATAAAGAGGAGGCCTACTTATTTCAGTACAGCAAATAAGAACTAGGGCTTTATATAACTCAGATCATATGGCTCTTCTGATCATCTCTCTCCAAAGGTTTCTGTCACACTCTAAAGCCAGTCTTAACTAGTTTCTCAAGGTCACTCATCATCTGGTTCCTGCCTACCTCTCTGAACCCATCTCCTACTACATTGCCCAACTTCTCACCCACTCTGGTCAGAGCAGCTTTCCTAGTAGGATGACCAACCTGTCCCTCTTTTCCTAGGATTTTCCCAATTTCAGCATTTCAAGCTCAGTATCCTGAGACACACTCCCTGTTTTCAGCAAGTGAGAAGGCTGCTCACTACACTTCCAAGAGTTGTTGGAACATCCACAGCCTTTCTCTGGGTCTTTGCACTTGTTAGTTGTTCCATGTAAATTACTATTTCCCCTTATCTGTGTGTGTTATGAGCTCTCATCTTTTCTTGAACTTTGCTCAAATGTCATTCTTTCCTTTCCAGTCCACCTTAGGTAGCCTTGATGCCTAGCATTTGTATCCTCAAAATCTATCCTTATCCTTTACCTTTTAATACCTATTATTATCTGCAACTGTGCTCTGTTTTAATGTTTACTTGCTGGTTTCCTCTATGACAAAACAAGTCCTCTGAGGTCAATGACTTAGTCTGTTTTGCTTACTTCTGTATCCTCAGCAACTAGAAGAATGCTTTGAACTTACTAGGTGCTCCACAGATATTATTTGAAAGAATAAAAGAGAATATTATTGTTAATGAAAATAGTTATTTTATTGTACTTGATTTACTTTACTAATGCTTTGTGGTAAATTTGGACAAATTATATAATTTGCACCTAATAGGAAAATTGAAATAATTAAGAAAACACTATATTTCATAGAGGGGACTAATACAAATTGTTCCAAATTCTAGATAATAAAGAAGTCACAAATTTAATATGGGCAATTATTTTTTTCTCAAAACAACTTTGTCATGCTGGTAAAATGAATGACCTTTATTGTATGGTATTTCTGGGACTACAAATGGTAAGAGCAAAGCCATATAAGGCATTGATATTGTAACCAGAGTTAGTCTCCCATTCTGAGTCATATTTTAACCAGTAAGTAGCAAGAAGAAAATTCTGATTGTATGTAATCCACTGAGTGGAACGGCCTAGAGTAGAGTGTTAAGGGGGAAAAAGAAACTTATATATGAATACTTTTGTTCCAAGTGCCCTGGCAAGTTTCCTTTAATTGCAAAGCTGGGATTCTCATAAATTGATTTTAAAGTGTGGTAATGGTAGGGATTAATCTCTTCCTCACCATGGTCGCATAACACCTGATGTGTGCCTTTATCAGAGCACTTAACAATCTTATGGGATACTTATGAAAGGGTCTTTCTTATCCAACAGATTGTGTATCTCAGAAAACAAACAGGATTAAACTCTGATACACTTTGCTTTGTTCTACTATAGTGCCTATGATTTAGAGGCACAGATATTCAATAAATGTAGGTTGAATTGCCCAGAGAAATTGAAATCAAGAGAATAGAATGACAAAGATGAGACTGCCTTTTATATGCCATTTTCATTTATTTCCTTCTCTTACTTTAGACAGAATTCTAAAGTGAGTAAATTCTGAATTCTAAAGGGGAGTCATTAAATAAATGGCTTCAAAAAGTCTTTACCCTTTAAATTGGGGTGAATGACATATTTCTATTTCCCCAAATTTTGGTAATGCTCAATCTTGACAATCTTTTAAACTTTTTGTTAGATGTGTAAAAAAGTGCCACGTCTTTCTCTGATTGTATTTCCCAGATTATCAGTGAGACTGTCTTTTTATATTTGTCTTCTTTTCTTCTTTTATAAACTGTGTTTTTATATATTTCACCCTGAGAGGCTTTTCTGTTTTTCTACTAGTTTGAAGAAGCTCTTTATGTATCCTGGAAATTAATCCAGAATTTTGATAATGCCTATGCTAACCTATTTTGTTTTGTGTTCCTTTTTATAAGGGCAAAGGTGGTAGTTAATTTCTGAGACTTTCTGTGTTTCGTGCTTTCTTAGGAAACCCATCCCTACAATAAAATCATAAGATATTCTCCTACATTTTTCACAACGTATCTCTAGTTTAGCTTTAGCTCTTTGAGCCATAAGAAATTAAACAGTATGTCTGAATTACAGAATCTTGCTTCATTATTTGCTTAATAAATAGCCAGTTATCTAAACATGATTTATTTAACAGTGCTACTCTTTCTAAGAAATTGAAATGCGATGAATCTGGTCTATTCCTGTACTAATAAAGCTATGTTTTTTCTTTTCTTTTTACCTTTGGTAGAAGTGTTTTGGGTATACTTCAATATTTTTCTTCTGTTTGAATTAAATTGTCAAATTCTATAAAATTACTTTTTATATTTTGGTTAAAATGCATTAAATCATCTATTACTTTGGGAAAAATATATGTGTATAGGAATGCATCTTCCTGTTCATGAAGTTGATGTGCTACTCAGTTTATTCATAATATTTAATATTATACTTTACTTAATGTAAGGCTTGAATCTTTTATGTTAGGTGTATTTCTAGGCATTCTCTTTTTAAGAGACAAGGTTTCCTTCTGTCACTCAGGCTGGAGTACAGTGCCACAATCATAGTCCACTGCAGCTGGGAATTCCTGGGCTCAAGCAATCCTTCCACCTCAGCCTCCCAGTAGCTAGGACTACAAGTATGTGACACCACACCCAATTAAGTATATATATATTTTTTTGGTAGAGGCAAGGTCTCACTGTTTTCCAGACTTGACTCAAACTCCTGGCCTCAAGCAATCCTCCATTCTTGGCCTCCCAAACCTTTTGGATTACAGGTATGTGCCACTGTACCCAGCCTCTATTTTCTGATATTGCAGATAGGATCCATTTCTATGAATTTATTTTTAAAAATATGGTTACTGTTGAAACACAGAAAAATAGTTAAATTTTAAAAAGTTCATGTTAAGTGTGAATTTGGCCTCTTTACAGAATTCTGTTATTAGTTCTCACAAATCTTTTTAGGCGAGTATAATATGATTTGTAATAACAACTCTCCTTTTCCTGCCACACAAACTCCAAAAACCCTTGGAATCTCTGAAGGGAAAAGAGCCTTTCTGTAAGAGAAAGAGATGACTGGTGACTGGGAGCTCTTGGCTAGCCTCTGGATGGGGTCTGGTTGCCGGCGCAACCAACCAGGTGATTAGAGAGTTGGAATTTTCATCAGTCCCTCCAATCTCCAGGGAGAAAAGAGGGGCTCAAGAGTGAGGTTATCACTAATGCTAACGATTGAATCAATCAGGCCTATTTAGTGAACCCTCCATATAAATACCAAAAGGACAGGGTTCAGAAAGCTTCTGTGTTGCTGAACACATGGAGGAGATAGGATTGGGGTGCCCCCCTACAAGAGGACATGGAAGCTCCTCACCCCTCCTCCATACCTTCCCTAAGCATCTCTTCCATCTGGCTGTTCATTCTTATCTTTTTAGAATAAATGGACAAACATAAGTAAATTGTTTCTCTGAGTTCTGTGAACAATTCTATAATACAATAATTTAACCTGAGGAGGGGGTTATGCAAACCACGCATTTATAGGTGGTTGGTCAGAATTGCAGTTAAAACCACCTGGGACTTTCCCTTGGCATCTGAAGTGGCAAGAGGCAGTTTCATAATACCGAGCCCTTAACTTGTGGAGTCTGTACTTACTTGGGTTAATGTCAGAATTAAACTGAATTATAGGACATCCAGATGGTGTTGGCGAATTGGCCAATGTGCAGGGGGAAAAAACACACATCTGGTCATCAAAGTGCTCTGTGTTGAGTGTGAGAGTAGAAAAAGCAGTTTGGTTTTTCCTATCTTTTAGAGTAACATCCTTGGTTTTATAGGTAGACAATCACATTGTACGCCCATGGTCACAATTTTGACTCTTCCTATTATTTATAACTTTTCTCTTTGTCCCTTTGCATTGATTTAGACATTCAATTGTAATACTGAGAAGTAGTGGTAGTAACAGGAAAACTCAGCCTGTTCCTATTTTTAGTAAGAAAGTATCATATATTCCATTAATATTTATTAGTCTCCTACTATGTGGAGACTGTTCTACATATCATTAAATAAGACAATATGTAGCTTATATTCTAGTGGGTGAGACATACAATATATCATATACATAATACATAAGTTATATAAAATGTTAGAATGTGAAAGTGCTATTCTTAATGAAAGGACAGCACAGAACAAGGAAAATCAGGAAGATTGGGAGTGTCAAGTGCTAGTGGATGGTGTGCTATAGTGCAAGATGGCCCATATTGGGGAAGTGATCTTTGAGCAGGGTCCAGAGGCAGTCAAGAGAGTTAGTCTTGTGGATATCTGGGAAGAGTGCATTCCAGGCAGAGGAAATACCAGTGATATGGCCCAAGTACAAGAGTGTTCCTGATGCATTTGAAGACCAGCAAGCAGGCCAGTGTGTCTAAAGCAGAGCAAGCAGCAAGAAGAGGAGGAGGAGATGAGGTTAGGGAGGTCATGAAGACAGGTCACATAAAGCCATGGAGAAAAGGCTTTGGCTGTAAGTTGGTGAGGAATGAAGAACCATTACAGTGCTTTGAAAGAAAGGTGACATGATTTGACATTTTTAAAGGATCACTCTGGCCAGAGGCAATGATGCATGCCTGTAGTCTCAGCTACTGGGGAAGTTAAGGTAGAAATATTGCATGAGGCCAGGAGTTTGAGGTTGTAGGGAGCTATGATCTGGACTATAAATACCCAATGCACTCCAGCCCAAGCAACATAGTGAGACCTCATCTCTAACAGATAAAAATAAAAACAAAAACAAAATAAATCACTCTGGTTGCTATTTGAAATTTAGGTGATAGGGACTGAAGAGTTTGTAAAAGCAGGGAGACCACATAGGAGATTATTTTAATGATGTATAATTAAGATGAAGCTGCTTCCAAACCCAGGCAACATAGTGAAACTTCATCTCTAGCAAATAAAAATAAAAACAGAAACAAAATAAAATGGACCACTCTGGTTGCTATTTGAAACTCAGGAGATAGGGGCTGAAGAGTTTATAAAAGCAAGGAGATCACATTGAAGATTATTTCAATGATGTATGATTAAGATGAAGGTAGATCCAGCCAGGGTGGCAGTGAAAGTATTGAGAAATGGTCACAGCGTGTATATATAGGCATCCATTGAAGATATTGCAGGCTCAGTTCTAGATCTCAATGAAGTGAGTATTGCAATAAAGGAAGGCATAGGGAGATTTTTAATTTTCTAGTACATATAAAACTTATGTTTATATTATACTGTAATCTATTTTGTGCAACAGCATTACGTCTTTAAAATATTGTACATCCCTTAAAAATACTTTGTTGCTAAAAAATGCCAATGACCATCTGAGTCCTCAATGAGTTATAATCTTTTTGCTGAAGGAGGGGCTTGCCTTGGTGTTGTTGGCTGCTGGGTTGTGATTGCTAAAAGTTAAAGTGACTGCAGCACTTTCTAAAAATAAGACAACAGTAGAGTTTGCTGCATAGGCTGACTCTTCCTTTCATGAAAGGATTCTTTGTCATATGTGATGCTGTTTGATAGCATCTAAACCTCAATAGAATTTCAAAATTGGAGTTAATCCTCTTAGACTTTGCCAATGTTTTATTAACTAATTTTATATGATATTGTAAATACTTCATTGTCATTGCAACATTGTTCATAGCATCTTTGCCAGGAGTAGATCTCATGTCAAAAAACCACTTTTGACCCAGCGCAGTGGCTCATGCCTGTAATCCCAGTACTGTTGGAGGCCAAGACAGGCAAATCACTTGAGGTCAGGGGTTTGAGGCCAGCCAAGCCAACATGGTGAAACACCATCTCTACTAAAAATATAAAAATTATGCTGACATGGTGGCTGGCACCTGTAATCCCAGCTTCTTGGGAGGCTGAGGCATGAGAACTGCTTGAGCCAGGGAGGTTGATTCTCTAACAAGAGAATCAGCCTGTCCAGTGGAGGTTGCAGTGAGCTGAGTTTGCACCGCTGCACTCCATCTGGGCAACAGAGCAAGACTCAGTCTCAAAAATAAAATAAATAAATAAACCACTTTTTTTTTTTGTTCATCCTTAAGAAGCAACTTCTCTAGAGATGTAATACATATATTTACAAATAAAATGCCTCATGGGGAAAAAAAAAAAAGCAGCAACTTCTCATCCATTTGTTTCTTCATGAGATTGCAACAGTTCAGTCACATCTTCAGGCTCCACTTCTAATTCTGGGTCTCTTGCTACTTCTACCCTATTTACAGTTACATTCTCCACTGAAGACTTCACCCCTTGAAGTCATGCATGAGAGTTGGAATAAAATACTTTTAAACACCTATTAACGTTGATATTGTGACTGCTTCTCATGAATCACAGATATTCTTAATGGTATCTAGAATGGTGAATCCTTTCCAGAAAGTTTTCCATTTACTTTACCCAGATTCATCATAGGAATCACTATCTATGGTAGCTATAGCTTTATGAAATGCATTTCTTAAATAATAAGACTTGAAAGTAAAAAATATTCTTTGATATATGGGCTGAAGAATAAATGTTGTGCTAGCAGGCATGCAAACAATATTCATCTGCTTGCACATCTCCATCAGAGCTCTTGGGTGACCAGATGCATTGCTAATGAGTACTAATCATTTAAAGGAATCTTTCTTTTCTCTTTCTTTTATTTGCAGTAGGTCTCTACAGTGATAGTAAACCTTGTTGGAAATAGGCTTGCAGTCACCAGGCTTTGTTGTTCCATTTGTAGAACATGGGCAGAGTAGATTTAGCACAATTCTTAAGGGCCTTAGGATTGTCAGCATGGTAAATGGCCATCAGCTTCAACTTAAAGTAACCAGCTGCATTAGCCCCTAACAAGAGAATCAGCCTGTCCTTTGAAACTTTGAAGCCAGGCATGGACTTTTCCTCTCTAGCTATTACAGTCGTAGATGGTGTCTTATTCCAATATAAGGCTGTTTTGTCCACATTGGGAAAGCTGCTGAGTGCAGCCATTCTCATTAATGATCTTAGCTACGTCATGTGCATCACCTGCTGCAGGTTCTACATCGGCACTTGCTGCTTCACCTTGCACTTTATGTTATGAAGATGGCTTCTTTCCTTAAACCTCATGAATCAAACCTCTGCGACCTTTCAACTTTTCTTTTGCAGCCTCCTCACCTCTCTTAGTCTTTACAGAATTAAAGAGATTTAGGGCCTTGCTCTAGATTAGTCTTTAGCTTAAGGGAATGTTGTGGCTGGTTTGATCTCTCCAGAGCACTAAAACTTTCTCCATATCATAAATAAGTCTGTTTGGCTTTCTTAAGCATTGATGTATTCACTGGAGTAGCACTTTTAATTTCCTTCAAGAACTCTTTTGCATTCACACGTTGTCTAACTGAGACAAGAGGCCTAGAATTTGGCCTATCTCATCTTCCAACATGTATTTCTCACTATGCTTAATACTTTTTAGTTTTTCATTTAAAGTGAGAGACATCCAACTTTTCCTTTCACTTGAACACTTAGGGGCCATTGTAGAGTTATTAATCGGCATAATTTCAATATTATTGTGTCTCAGGAAATAGGAAGGACCAAGGCAAGGGGAAAAAAGAGGAATATCCAGTCAGTAGAATAGTCAGAATACACACGAAATTTACTGACCTCTTCTGTGGGCATAGTTTGTGGCACTCCAAAACAATTGTATCAGTAACACCAAAGATTCTTGATGACAGATTACCATAAAAGCTGTAATTATCATGAAAAAGTTCAAAATATTGTAAAAATTACCAAAATGTGACAAAGAGACATGAAGTGAACACATGCTATTGGAAAAATGGCCCTTATAAACATGCTCAGCTCAGGATTGCTACAAACATTCAGTTTCTGGGGGAAAAAAAATGCAGTAGTATCTGTGAATCTAAACAAAGCAAAGTACAATAAATGAAGTGTGTCTGTATTTTGATGAAGAGGAGGCAGGATGCTCTGATGGATCCGCAGTGAAAGGTAACAGAAGGCTATCAAAGCTGACACTCATAAAGACCACTTTTTGTTCTTGCAACTGGAACCTTGAATTTCAATCAACTGAGATGATGCGAATCTGTAGGTATTTTAGAAGGTCATTTTTGATATGGTGGATTTGTGGTGACTATGGATAGTCAAATGAAATTGTCATGTAGGCATTTCGCTACATGGGTCTGGAGTATAGTTGAAGATACAACATTGAAAGAGTCATTAGCATAGCTGGTTATAAGAACTATGAATATGGATGAAATCTTCACAAAAACGCAGTAGGAAAGAGATGGACCCTAGGAATGAGTCATGGGGCATTCTAATGAATAAAAGAGACTAAGAGAAAGTAACCAGTGAGGTAGGAAGAAAACCAGCATAGCGTGGTTCTTGGGAGCCAAGTGACAAAACTATATCAATAAGCAAAAATATTAACTATGTCAAATAATTTTGATTTTAAATGTATTGGAAATTAAAATCCATATTTCAAAAGAAACTTTGATTTTTTTATTACAGAAATTTTCATGGTACAGAACCTGCCAGCAGAAAGATGAAGACACCTGTCCCTATCTGCATGTAAAGCCATAAGCAGTGATTTTCTAACTTGGCAGTGCTCCTTCGAGTTGACATTTCCAAAACCACCTAGAGGACCAGGAAATTCAGTCAGTCTGGCTGCACCAGGGGTGGGCCTGATCGAATCCCTCCTGGCAAATTATTATTCAAGAAATAAGAGAAAATGGAAGACCCTGGGCACATGTCCCAAAATACTATAGAGATTTTTTTGGAAGTAACTACTGATTTCCAAATATAGAAAGTTTTCAAGCTTTGATTTATTGGGACCTAGAAGAAAATTTAAAAAAATAAAATAAATGAAAAAATAAGGGCAATCTATTTTCCTACTGTAACTCCTCATGCAGAATGAAGAGATTTGATAAATTAATCCCAATAATTCAAATGCCTCCCCTCTAGAACATATTTTCCTCTATTATATGTCAAGTGGAGGTTTTTATATCTAAACAATCAGATTCCAAAATGACTTGTTTTCTTCCTTTTCATGGCTGGGTAGATTTCCCCTCTCTGTCTTCCTTTTTCCTTTCTTTCATTTCCTCCCTTCCTCTTTCCCTTCCTTCCTTTCTTCCTTCTTTTCAATAATTATTGAATACATACAACAGTCCTTATTCCAGGCCCTTAGTCTATAACAGTAAATTTTGCAGACATGGTCTCTGCCTTCATGGAACTTATAGTCTAGTAAAAGATCAAAAATTAAATGAAAAGCTATACATAGCGTGATATAATTATAGTACTAATAATATATGCCATAAAGCATGAGACCATTTTACATTAACTTTTAATAAGTTTGTAAAGTCAGGGAACACTTTTCCAAAGGTAACAATATTTAAATTGAGATAAAAATATGAATAGGATATAAAGTAATTCCAAATATGAAAGCTTCGAAGAGCCTATGTTGAACATTAGAAAATGAACAAAACTAGGTCTAATATATCCTAGATTTATACTGATAGCCAACACTATATCAAAGAGTGACTTATATTCTTTCTACAGTCTTCTTTTGGAATCCTATACCGTAAGAAAAGAGACCACTGGTAAACACAACAAATATGTTAATAACACAAGTAGCCCAAATGTATCTTTCCCCAAAAACCTAGATGACCTATAAGCGAACAGAGTAAATTACAATGAATAATGCCCAGAGAGGTGTTATTATGGCTCCATCACGTAATAAACATACTGCTTCAATTTATACTATATAAGACATAATTAAATTATGTTCAAACATAATTATTTATATATCCAGTGTAGAAGCATATTTATAAGGGTATAGTTTGACTGCTATGACAGAAACTCAAAAGCAATATAAGCTTAAACACTGTAGAAGTTTGATTATTCTCTCACGTAACAAAGTATAGACATTCCAGGTTGAGATATTGGCTCCATGGTGTTGAGGGCTCAAATCTCCTTAAACCATATTGCTCAGTGATTCCTAGAATGTTGACCTGATCTGGGTGTTTTAAGATAACTCATAAGGAACAGAAAAGAAGTTAGAGAAGTGAACAGTATCAATATTTTTCTTTCAGGGATCCTGTCTAGAATTTTCTTGTATCCTTTCTGCTTTTAAGTCAATACTCAGATAGACTTTGTCATGTGACATTTAGATTTGGAAATATGGTTATTTTAGGCAGCCATATATCCAAGTGGAAAATATGAGAAAATAGGTGATATCGGATAATTGGGAAGAACATTCACATCACAGTGAGAAAGAATGAAAAGCATTATGATAACCCAAAGGACAGAAGAACCAGTGAGACCAGATTCCTGATCTTCAGGGTGTCAGAATCAAGCAGCATAAACGCTATAGAAGAGAGGCACTGTTTGGGGAATGAGGCGAGGCATTAAGCTGATTCCAGTTGGAGAATTCCTGTTACTGAAAAGGGAACAGCAGAGCTGGACTCTAAAGTGTGTGTCAGGATTCGATGAGAAGAAGAGTGTGAGCATTCCAGGGAGAGGAAACAGCATGTTACAGAATCTGCCTTGAGGGACCCATATGTGCTTCATGTGCCTAGTGCTGCAGCCACACTTACTCTGTTGTAGATGATTTAAAGAATAATCTCAGCCACAAATCTTGGTCAAAGCAATGACTATTACCCATTTTAATTTAGAAGTGAATCCTGAAAGTTCTGAATCACAATGGGTACATTCCTGAGTAGTGAGGTCTCATTCCATTGAACTAACAAAAAGATAAAGCCAAGAGTCTTCTTAGAACCATTAATCCACAAGTAGGTAGCCATAAACATAACTTTTCCTTTTATATTCTAAAGACATTCTGGAAGTAAAGTAAACAGTGAAGTAGGATTTGTAAAATAATCCAACTCAAGAACATCATGACTTGTAAAACTGAGATTAACTAAACTGTGGTTTGATGAGAAATTAGTAATAATTTTCACTAGTATAGCAACTATAGTTTTTTAAAGTAGTTTTACATGTATCATCTGGTTATTCTTAATATAAATATATTACATAGGTAGGGATAAAATTGTTATTTCAATTTGAAGGTGAGTAAACCAAAGCTAAAAGACATTAAGAAATTACTCAATATCAGCAGGGCGCAGTGGCTCTAGCCTGTAATCCCAACACTTCGGGAGGTGAGGCAGGTGAATCATGAGGTCAGGAAATTGAGACCATCCTGGCCAACATGGTGAAACCCCGTCTGAACGAAAAACACAAAAAATTAGCCGAGCATGGTGGTACACACCTGTAGTCCCAGATACTCAGGAGGCTGAGGCAGGAGAATCACTTGAACCCGGGAGTCGGAGGTTGTAGTGAGCTGAAATCGTTCCACTACACTCCAGCCTGGCCACAGAGTGTGACTCCGTCCCTGTCCCCAGCCAAAAAAATTACTGGATGTCAAATAGAAAGAGTTTCAGAGATGAGAAACAAACCCAAGACATAACAAGAGTACACATCTATTCATTGCTGTGGGGAAACAACATTTCCCATGTATTTATTTTCAGGTGGAAAAGTCAAAACTAAACATAAAGGATTGGCAGGGCGTAGTGGCTCACTATGTAATTCCAGCACTTAGGGACGCTGAGATGGGCGGATCACCTGAGGTCAGCAGTTGGAGACCAGCCTGGCCAACATGGTGAAACCCCATCTCTACTAAAAATACAAAAATTAGCTGGGCATGGTGGTGGGCACCTGCAATTCCAGCAATTGGGAGGCTGAGGCAAGAGAATTGCTTGAACCCGGGAGGTGGATATTGCAGAGAGCTAAGATCATGCCATTGCATTCCAGCCTGGGCAACAAGAAGGAGACCCCATCTCAACAACAACAACAAAAAAGAAACAAAACAAAAAATAAAACCATAAAGGATTAAATGTTAATTAACTAAGTACAATTCCCATTAGCTCTTTTCTAATCTTGCTGTCATAAAAGGAACCTAAATTTCCTTTTATTTTTATTGGCACAGAGCCTGGGTTAATTCAGCAAAGATGATGTCATTCCTGAGAATTCAAGGAAAGTTGGGACTACCTCCCTGTCTCATTGAATTAATTAATGTAGTTTTCCCAAGAATGGAGTGCTAGAAGTCCTAGAATATTCTGATATGAGATATAATCCATAAAGAGACAGTCTAATAATCCAGTTGATTTAGTCATATTTTTAAAATTGTGTTGTTACAAAAGACTATTGACATAAATGTTCTAATAATTCACCAAATTACTTTTGAATCAGATTACTGGAGATGGTTATTTTGCTGAATTGGAAGTCTGAATTTTAAACATTCTAATAAAAATCACTTCTTTAATATTTTGGTAAATAATGTACAATGTAATTGGAAACTAATGAGTATATTTTAGTAAATATTTTCAATTTGCAGTGTATACACACAATATCTAAAGATTTGTTAAATAAGTTTTCTATATTCTGATTTAAAACATCCATTTGCTTAAATCAGCACTCTTCTGGCTTGGAATCACTGTAAAGACAAATTTTTGCCAATGCAAATGTTTCTTACTTAAATTACTAGAATTAGTAAACTTGCCATGTATTGAAGCAAGTGTATGTGCCTCCCCCACATACCTATGCACACGTGTGTAGATGTCTATGTGTGAGTGTGTGTGTGTGTACATATGTCAACCTCACAGCTATGCCGAAAGGTTTTATCGCTCTCATTTATCAGATGTGGATGCTAATGATAAAAGTGACTTGGCCAAAGTCACATTGTTTGTAAGTGAGAGAAACAAGACTATCCCAGGCCAGTGTAATTTTACAACCTAAATCTTTCTTACCACATAACCATATAAGAATTCATCTCTATATATGTGTATAACTGTCTCTAAGAGTTATACCTTCAAAAGAACATCTATGCTGATAGCAGTGTTCTATATGTTGACAAAGGGATTAAGTGCATAATTGTGTGCATTATACTTATTATTCGGTACATTTTTTTCTTTTGCATTTTTGAGATATAATTTTACAATAAAATAATAACAAATATAGTATCTTCTTGAGCAATATCTTGGTGACAAAGGGTTTGGACAATAATTGGGTTTGGAGAATAATTTCCTAAGTTAATAGGAATGGACCCTCAAGCTACCGCATGTCATTGGTGATGGGAGGAAGGCAGTATATTTTGGGAAGATCTCACTTTTGTTTATTTGAAAGATGTACACCTGGGTTAGATAAAATGGGGAGTGAGCGAAACAGGAAAACATTTGCTGATTGTCAGTGATGTGTCTGACTGCATTATCCTTCATTTAATCCTCAAAAAAATAATGAACATTATTTATTATATCTATTTTAAAATACAGGGGAGTTTACTGAACTCCTCTTAAATCACTGAACTTTGATTTACACATAGATCTGTTTACACAAGGTTATTGAGGGAAGCAAGGACTCAGGAGTTAAGAGCACTCGAATAAATTGACAGGTAAATAGTGGTGTGGACTAAGCATTGCCCCAAAGGTAACCCCACTGCATTTCTCTCTGAGATTTTACCTCCTCAGGGTCTGAAGCCCCTATTGTCTGGAGTGATAATGTGGTGCTAAGACAAAACAAATGACAGAAAGGTTGGCTGCAAAATGATGTTAAAATAAAAACAGTCATCTCTGTGTGGGCTGCCACTACCACACGATGGAGTGTACTGGTCATTTGGGTCACTGTGTTCTATGACCAGCTCTGTGCAAACTCCTGTGTTTTTCTATGACCAGCTCTGTGCAAACTCCAAACTGGCCATTTCAGTGAACTTCCCTGATAATGCATCTCCTCTGTATTGAAAAATGGGATAGGACTACATGTTAACACTTTTTGACAATGAAAAGGCATTCACAGACACTAGATGTTTTTATTAGGATTATAGTCTCCAACTTGCAACAGGGCCAGCCATTTTAACTACACTACTGCTTTTCTGTTTAGTTGAGATTCATTTTGGTTGTGACTGCTATTCCATTAATTATATAGAAGATAATAAAAGCTCAATGGGGTTTTATATATCTAAATTACCTTTGGGGCAATCTTGCTGAAATGTACACACTGGCTAAAATTAATAGTGCAAATATAAAATTTGAAAGCTAAATTTCAGATTGTGTGTCCAGCCTTCCATTTACCTTTGGCAGTAGGCCAACCTGATTTAGTTTGGGTTTCTTGAATCTTAATTTTGGAAAAAATGTTCTGGATAAGAATCTAATTGATACTGAGGTCTCTATTTCTCTGACCTATTCTTGCCTATAGTTTACAAAAGTGGTTTTCCTTACTAGAATAGCATAGTTTTTCATCATTCTGTTACATGCCAACTTGTTTCAGACAGGATGTAAATACAGTTCGTAGAATATCAATTGATGGAGAAAGAAATATGGAGTGACTATCTTAAATATTTTTCCTGTCATTCAGAAACTATAGAAAAGGAAAGCGGCTATAAAAATGGTAAGGTTGTTTACCACTTCCCTTTGACTCACTGCCTATGGAGAATAACCTTGCAATGTGACTAAGATGTCATGAAATAAAGTTTAGAAAGTTATTTGTTTAAAACACTGACAACTGGACAGTAGGCCGAGCGCCATAAACACAGGTTCTTGCCAAGCAAATTTGCTTTTTGAATCAGAAGGTAGCATCCAAATACACTGGGATCTCTGAAGCATCTCTAATATTTACACAGTAATCTGATTTGGGAGCCTCCTTACTTTTCTGTTTTCCACTAATTGAGTCACCGACTGGCAACTTCGCTAATTCCAGCAGGGGTCAGGAACCCCAAAAGCAATCTGCCCTAAAATCACAGAGAATCAAGATAGAAAGCCTTCACTGGTGCAGCCAGGGCTCACCTAGGGACTTAGAGGAGCAGACTGTTCACCATGATGTCCTTTCTATTCCTCTGTGCAAACCTGGTTTCATTTGCCTCTGGGGAGGCTGGCTGAATCACCTTCTTGGACAGAGTCAAGCTTTGGATAGACTGTTCTGCTAGGAAGTTTTCTTTTCAATCAACATTTTGCTTTCTTCAGTTTCTGGCTATGTCTCCTTGGATTTTGTTTTTTTGTTTTGTTTTGTTTTGCTTTTGACCTGGGGGAAGAAGCTGGTATTCTTAATGGTTATGCCTTCTTGATAAACCTGAATTCATATCTGGCATCATTTTGGCTCTCCCTATGCTACAAAGTCCTTGCACACATTTCATATCTAGAAGCTTTTCTCCTTAGTTTGGGTCTTGAGAGTTGTTCTTTGGCTAGTACGTTTCATTAGTCTTTTGAATGAAATGCAAGTTTTCTTAAACTTGTTGTTGACAAAGCCATATGGGTATAAATTATTGCTGCTTCCCTAATAAGATGGGCTTACAACAAAAGACCCTGTGACTGGTTGCCTTGTCACATCTGATCTCCTAAACTTCTCCATTATTTTGTGCTCTAGATTTGCTCTTCATTTAGGATTTCCTATTTATTAGGGATAACCTAATCATAAGTTATCTTTTCCACTTCTACACATTCCCAAGAGGATGAATCTGGATAAAACCAGAAGACGACACATTAGTTTTAAACAAAAGGAATTTTAGAGAGAGCAAAAATGAACAACTAACTTATAGAATTCTGGCTCCCACTATATGCCAAGCTCAGGGAATTGGGGGAATCTCTTGGCAGCACCAAGAAATTGGGAATATAATGGCAAATAAGGCAGACAGCATTCCATATTATTTAATCCTCATAATTCAAGATATTTATTACTACCACTTGTCCTCCATTCATTTCATTTATAGTTGAGCCATTTGTGCAAGACCATTCTGCACCAGAGGTTAAATTAAATTTCGGATCTGCCTTATTTCAGAGTTCTTTCTATTAAACTTCATGGAGCTCTGTCTCCTTTCACTTCCAGGCAAACAAAGCTGGAATGTGTTATGCCTTCACTTCTCCATGGCTGTCATGTTTTGGTCCGTAATAAAATTTCCTTCAGCTCTCACCTAGTCCTATATATTTAGAGGAGCCTTTAAGCAATTCCTGCACCAAGTTGCCATATGCTACTCCTAGGTTTCTGGCCATTTTATCTTTCTTTCTACACTTCAGGCTTAATCACAGAAATAACAAAAAATGTTCAGGGGAAATCATACTTGCATTCAGAATTTATAATTATGAATAAATTATGGCTTATACTATTTGGTAGCATGATTCAGAGTACCTAGTTCTACTAGATCAAACAGAAGTATGGAATAGAGAGTGTGAGAAAACCTAATGAGCACTGGTCAGTGAGTCAAGATCTCTGGGTTCTGCACTTGGGGTATGTGAAGGGGGGAAAATATCATAATCTCAGTTGGTCTCAGATGAAGTGGTTCAATTCTACTACCAATTATTACAGATCTTCCTCTGAGTAACTGTCTCTATAGTCCTTGACCTGTATCCATAAAATAAGAAGTACACTTAGAAAATTGTATTGAAGACAATAGATTTGCCAAGTAACAAAACAGGAGACACAAAAAGTAAATCAGAAGTGGTCCTGGAGGAGTAGTCCTTAATATTTTGGCACAAAGCTAGAATGCCTCCTTTGCATTTTCCTGGAGCTGTGCAGGTATGGCTCCCTTCCACAGTGATGAAAGAAACATCCCCCATCATCACTTTAGCTGCTCTGGGATTGGTAACCAAGGAGGAAATGGAAGGTTTTGTTATTCCTTTTTTGTCTTGGGTAAGAATAGCTTTTGAGATAAGAATACATTTATTTGTATCACTTTTGTTGATTCCATCATTTTGGTATTCAGTTATTGTGTACTTTTTATCATAAAAGACTTTGGGGAGAGCTTTGCAGCTTCTGTTAAATCATGAAACTTGCTTTAATTCAAGCTCAGTCCAAATACGATTTCTCAAAATAGAGATGTGTCTCTGCTAACCTATCTTTTTTATTTATTGTATGTCATCAAAATAAAAAGATTAGACAAATTTGATATGACAGTCATAACATGTAAACATTAGAAAGGGAATAAATTTTTATTTCTCACTTGAAAATCCAAGTGTTCTTTCACACAGATTGTAAGAAGATAAAAGTATACTGACTTAAGGAAAGAGCGTTAATGGGAATTTTTTAGCCCATAGACATGCCACCTTTAAACTATTTTACTTTTAGTAATCCTGTATCATAGAAAGCCACTAGAAGATCTAGTTTATGCATATACAAGTAAAATACAAATATATGTATATCTGTGTCTCTATATAGACCTACATTTATTAAACAATAAAATAAAATTGGTTCCAGTGATAAAATGCTCAAGCCAAATTTGTCACACAGTCAAGTGCTTATTTTGTTCTTTGAATCATCCCTGAATGACCTGTGTACAAATTACAAAACCCTAAAGAGTTAAAAGTGTTTGTTTCACAGGAAATTGGAAGAAATTTATGTGCGCAAGTGAAGCTGAAAGGTCGAATGTGTGACTCACATCTATTGACAGATGGAATGAGCATAACATAAGCAGACAGTGACTAGAAAACAAGCCGGTTGTGTGAAAGTATTTTTAGAGACTAATTTCTACCCAGCTGTGTCATCTATGAATGGGAGAAGTTTGAGAAAGTTACCTAGGGATGTCTGAGCTTAATCAAGTGAAAGTTAATGATACTGATTTGGCTCAAATATTCACTTCTAACTTTGATGTGCAAACATCAAATATACCAGTATTTGAACTAATGACTAGGGAAGCTGGATTGTTCCTTCATGAAAATGACATAATTCTCTTTATTAGGACCTCTCATGGATACCTGAATTTTCAACAACATAAACAATAATGACTCATATTTATAAACTCATTTACAATTTGAATAGCATTTTCATATACCTGTGAAGTTAGCAGAGATAATATTACCTCATTTTAGAGTAGAAACATTAAGTCCAGAGTACCTAAGTCACTAATAAAATTCAGAATGTTATCAAATGGTAGATATAGCATAAAAACCAAGATCTATTGGGAACTAGTATAAAGGCTAATGGTGAAGTCTCTGATCTCCTTAGTCAGACTACCTGGTTACTAAATAAATATATAATTGTGGACACTTTAACATTTTTATGCCTCAGCTTTCTGTTCTTACCATAAATTTTGAATAATAATAATATGTTTCTTCCTGGGATTATTCATTAATGAGCCCATCCTAAATGTCATGCATCTTTCTAGGTCAAGGATACAAATTCCTGCTCTCATGCAGTTTATGGTCTAATTGAGGATGAACAGACAATCAATCAGCCAATCAAAATAAGTATATTAGGTAATGATAAATGCTATGGGGATAACTAAAGCAGGAAATACTTCATTTGTGAAAAGTCCTATCCAAGGAGCTGTTATAATTTTAAATCAATTTCAGGAATTGACATCTGCTTGATTAGTAACAGTATTTTCTATGAGAATTAATATTTATTTCTTTAGTAGGGCTGACTAGTTAGGGTAACTCACTCCCCAGGCAATATTGATTTACTAATGTATGAGAGCATAAAGCCAAAGTGTTCCAATTTCTGTGAATTCTGGGAGTTGTACTGGAGATATATGGAAGATTCTGGGAAATCTGAACCTGGAATAACTCATGACTGAAGACTTTGGATGCCATGTTAAGACTTTATATAACCGGAAAGTAAATGCGGCAGGGAGACGAGCGGAATCAAGAATAGAGACTATGTTCTTATGACACTACTGGAGTTCCCTCTTTAAATCTTAACATATTTACCTTAGATATTTTTTGCTATAAGACAATGGGTTCCCTTTATTGATTACTTTGATTTGAGATGTGTTTATTGTCATTTGCCACCAAAAGAACTTAACAAGCATAAACATGATGAAGGGTGGGCAAGATTTGCTGACAGAGATGTATCTCAATCTTGCCAAGTAGATTGGTGATATTACTTGACCAAAAATGAATTCCTTTTTCCAAATATGTGGCACTATAGCATGGCTAAAACTTCTTGGCGTTTTTCCTTGGATCTCCCAAATAATGTCAGTAAACATTTCAAGTTATTTAAGGAGGACTAAAAAATGAGAAAGTGCTATATAAACTAAATCCCTCATTATGATTAATTACCAAAGAACTGTTAATTTCTTACCATTGTTTAAAAATTATGAAAGGTGGTTGAGGTCCTGATGAGCCACTGAATAACACAGTGGAACACTGTAGTGTTTGCATAGAGTAAAATCTCTGTGCCTAGGAAATTTTGATAACAAAAGCACCTTATTATATTTTTCTAGCATTTAAAAAATCTGTGCTCCTTAGAGCTCTCCTAAGTTACTACAGGAAGTTAAGAGAAATCCAGTATGACAGAGTTCTAGGTACTGCTGCTTCCCTTTCAATCAATGTAGTTCACTTTAATCAATTTCCCACCCTTTGGGAATTCTCCTGAGATATAGTTGTAAGAAAGAGCTTCTAGGTATTCTGATCCCCCCCACCACACACACACATACAGATTGAAAATTCTGGATGGAGTCTAACCTTTTCTTTTAAAAGATGAAAAATCAAAAAAGATGAGTAATTTTCCAAAGTTATCCAACCCCACTTCCATTGGCAAAGTGAGGATTAAAATCTAGGTTCTGTTTCCCCTACCTTCACCACCTCATCATGCAGCATCTCCCTGTGACTAGGAAAATTTTAAGATTCAGCAGCGCCACTTCTGGTTTTATTTTGTTTAGGAAGACATGGTATTATATATGAACTTGATTATAGGATTGAACTTTTGGGACCAGTAATCCCAAAAGCTTGGCCTCAAATAATTTTCCTCTCACTATTACTTGCTTTCACCAAAATAAATGTTAGTAATTACGCAGACCAGAGCGTCAATCTGTAAGTTTCTACTACAAAACATGCCTCACAATTAAAACTCAGATAATTTATTCTTTTGTGAATTATCAGGAATTTCTGTCTTCCCTTTTGCAAAAAAGCTAAAATTATATGGAATTTAATTTTTCATATTACACTTTTCTTTGGGCTTCCCCAGTATCTCACTAGTAAGATGATCATAAAATTCATTACCCAAATAAAGATGGCTTTAACACACATTTCATAATTACTCTGAAAATATGTATGTAAACAGGAGCTTTTCTAGAAAAACTGGTGTGATCACCTTGTTCATCAACCATCCTATAGTTATATCTGAAATCAGTAAGGGTAAAATATCTATTAACTGAATGTGACTTTCAATCATAAGTATTTAAAAATTGGTACTAAGTAACGTTTTTTCTCAGAAACAAAACAGCAATAATAGCAATAATACCAATTTCAGAACTAAAACACAAGAATAAGTGCATTCATCTCTGTCTACACACAGACACACACACACACACACACACACACACACATATACACACAAGCATTTTATTTCAGAAAATTATTCCTCCCCATTTTGTATACAAATTCTAGAAGCAATTCATTCATTTTGAGAGACAGGACTACTTTCTCTTTAAACAAAATTACATTAAAGAGTGCCCTTGATACAAATTATATAATAATTTAAACAAAGACTAAGATACACCTGATAATGCCCCATAATTCCTTTTACAAAAGAATAACAACAAAAAAGTAAGGTCAAAAACTTTAGTTAACAACAGTAAATGATAATAGTGACATAAAGTAAAAATATATGTGTTAATGCTTTTGGCAAAAAAGTTCCCCATAGATTCATCAATTATTTTGCTGATACACATTTCACAACTAAACAAACAAAAAGACAATCATATAACTTAGTGTATTAGAGTATATATGCAGTGTCACTCTTGATGACTGTTTTGATACAAAATATATAAGATAGTAACATTTATGTTCACAAAGAGATAAGAAAAAAAACTTGAAATATTACAGAAATATTGCCTCTCATAGTTATTCTCTAGAGTTATACTTTTCAGTGCAAACGGCATGAGAGTAAGGAAATTACTCGTTTTGTTTACTGTTGCATTACCTAGGTCTGGCATGATGCCTGACGTACAGTAGGCACTTAGTAAGCATTTGATGAACTGTTGAACACATAAATACATGAATGAATTATCATAATTGACTAACTCATATTTAATCTCTCTGAAGGTACCAGAATTGCAATCAGCTCAAGAGTAGAGATGATTTCATCTAAGGAAAGACCAGCTCTCTAATCTTTCAAAGTCATGGCCTTGCAGTTTACTGTACATATTTCCAAATGCAGACAGCTACTTAATAGCAAGTTTCAATCTAGGGAATTCAAGCAAATGTTTTGCAATGAGAGTAGATTATAGCTGGGGATGTGGTTTATCAAAGACAACTTTTAAAATCTTTTCTCATGTGGAAAAGCCCACTGGGAACACCATCAACTATAGGGAACACTCATTGATGTCCCTTTCCCTTTAACTGTGGACAGGATTCATTTATGGGTCAAAGTGACAAAACTCGTCATCAGCCCCGTTTACGAATGATCATAAAGAGTATGTCCTATGACATTCCAGAAAATGACAGATCCAATAAGAACAGGCTTTCAGAAATAGTAAAACAGGGGCTATGTCCTCTATCCTTTTAAACTCATTCTTTAGTGCTCTTTAGACATTTTCAAGTTGCTTTTATCCTTTTCCCTACATCTCTTTCCTTATGCAGAAGTGAAGAGGCGAAGAATGGATCTATCCATAAATAATTTGGTTTTATCACTTAAGACATCTTGCATAGACAGTAGACCCTTTTTACAGTCTGTGTAGGAGAAAGGGTATAATTTATTTTAAAAGTAAAATAATTTTTACAAAGAAATAGTACCCAAATTTTATTCAGTTTTCATGCAACAATCTTGGTTGGTTAATAGTGTTACTTCATTTCCTAATTCACAATTTATAACATTTTTCTAGAAGTCCCTTCCTGTAGAGAAGTGGCTTTCAGACATCTTTGACTGAAAACTAGAAAGACACACTGAACTCATAATCAAATACACAAACACACACATACAAACAGAGTTGAAACAAAAGTTTCCTGAAGCAATACTTAAATCTTATTATATACGAAACATTCCAATATTGCAGATTTTATTCTAACATATGAAATTTCAATTATTTAAAAACACTAGTCTTTAAGATTTTAGCTACTAAATTGGTTTATGATCCACTGAGTCATAAAAATCACCTGCTTGGAGTAATTCTCTTAGCCATAATCTAAAATAGTAAAAACAACAAAATTATTTATCATACTCATATATTATTATACTATAGTAATTAAGTATTTTAGTCTTGCAAAAAAAAATCAAGTACAACCATAAACAAAACCCTGGAGAGAATACAAGACTTTAATTTTCAGGTGTTTCTGTGGGAGACTGAGTTTTCCAAAGTGACTAAAACAAAATATCTTATTCTCTATGTTCTGCTGACATTGTGCCATTCACATCCTCTATTAATATATGGGGTCCATGGTCTTTTTGTATTTGTGTAGGCCTGTGTCTATGGCAAGACAGACACCAGAGAGACAGCAAGTGACTAGGTCATAAAAGGAAACACAATTTCTGACCAGAAGCTCACTCACGGAATCCAGCCCCTAGGTTGTGAAGAAGACAACATGGAAAGACCTCATATTTCTGTTTTGTCTGACACCCAGTGAATTCCTGCCAAGAGTCAACATCAACATCGAGACCTGTCAGAGGGTGAATCCTCACATGATTCCAGTCCCAGCCTTCATGCAGCCTCTTGTCTTTAAGTCCTCCCTGCTGAAAACTCACATATTGTAGAACAGAGAAGAGACATCTGCACTGTGCCTTTTCTAACCATAGAACATACGAGCATAATAAAATGATTTTTGTCTTATACAGTTTTGTTTTGTTTGTTATGCAGTGACAGCTTACTTTAACAACCTCTAATTCTATCCTACCATACCCTACTCTAACCTACTCTATTCTTGACATATTATAAACTGACAATCTTTCTGTAATAGTACTGTTGTAGTGTGTAAGAAAAGAAATATCTTTTTAAACCAAACTTTAGGAGTAGACAATAAGCAAACTGACTATGACCCATTTCTAAATGTAAAATACCCCGTTTCAACTTTTGTTGAATTTTCTTATTTGAATTATCCAGTTACCTTTGGAAGAATCATCTAGGTTTCCTTAAATAACAAAACCATGGAGACAATAAGACATACATAATCTGTAGTGAAAGAGTAAATGTATAGCCAAGATTACTGCTAGAAATAAAATATCTGTGTACTTATGTGTACCTAGTATGCACATCTTGGAAAAACAATTGGTTAATTCAATATCAAGAAATTGTGTCTATATATGCTTTGAAGCATAATCATTGTTAATTTAATAATGACCTGGTTTTGATTGTGTGAGGGATTAAACTGTGTCTTATTCACAACTGTATGCTTAGTAACTAACACAATAAATATTTATCAAATAAATGAGGAAAATGCTGCCTGAAGCAACCCCAAAGCACTTCTCTCTCTCCCCAAGACTGTTATTTCTGCAAGGAAGTGTAACATGGAAAAAATGCAACTATAAAAATTAAAATGCTTAATTATTCTGAGTATAAGCGATTCTAAAGAAAGCAAGATATCATTTTAAAAAGTGAAGTTTACTTATCTACAGATGTATAAACTAGGCCTTAATTTTTTAGCTATTACTATATTCATTCTACTTTTATACTACTTTGCTTAGTATTTTTCCAAGTCTATATATAAGTATATATATCACTTTGAAACCTACACATCCTGAAGAAAATAATTATAGCTTAAACCTTGTGATATCAGCATTTAAACAAAGCATTGGTATTTTTTATTTTTTTAAATATCATGAATTTGATAGTAACTCTTTACATATTAATTTATAAGTATAAACACCCACTTTTAGAATACACAGAAATCAAAAAGCACTGTATATTATTATTTCAGTTTCTTAATATTCTCTAATGTTTTCAACTCTTAATTCTTACCATGAAAATATATTGGACTTTTGTCTTTATGTTGAAGAATATTTTGAATATGATGGGAAATATAAAAACACAAGATGTTGCATTACAGAAATACTCTATTTAAAGCATCTTTGTGTATTGTAAACACTGTACTCCTTGTACATTTTTGTGTTAAAAATTCTATTCATAGCGACTGTACCAAGCTATTTTAACAACCACTTTTTCTTTTCTCTATTGTAAGCCTTTGAGATGCCTAGTGTCTACTATCAAATGATTTTTCAAAAGGGATATGTCTACCTGACACCAGGAAGTTTCATTGTTTTAATTAATTATCTGGATGACTCAATGGCAAAGCATTAATTTAAGAAGAGAAAAAACATATCACATGAGCTTGTCCAGCACATCATTGCTTTGACTAGGGAGTAGAAGGTAGGGGAATGAAAGGAAAGCTCATAAGGTACTCAAGTCAATAAAGCTGTGAACGTTGATTAAGTAATTGTTTTAAATTACTAGAATAGCATTGATTTGCCTTGCTAAACATAGCTAAAAGTAAATTCTAAGTATTGCATGCTCAGATGTACACTGACGTAATGTACATTTGTAGCTTGTATGGCATTGTTCAGTAGAGAAAACTTCCTCAAATATTTTTCACAACAGGTTTACTGAGAAATAAACTTCCAAATTATATAGCATGTAAGTGCTTTATATAATAGAGGAAATTAAGAATGTTTCTATATTTCTAAAGTCTAGGAAAGGAGAAGATGAGGGTGACAGATGGAAAGAAGAGATTTGAATAGGGGATGTAAGGGAGGTAGACGCTTCCACCCAAGAGAGGAAGCTTTAATCTCTCCTTTGATTAAGGAGAAGACAGGGACAGAGTGGCAGAGACTGGTGGCATGTCCCTGCACCCCAGAAAAAGGAACAGTTGTGGAATATCAGGCCTAGGAAAGATTATTTAAGGGTCAACTCAGAACCAGCTTAGATCAGAGGTTATGTTCTATTTTTCTTCCAGCTTAAAGTATAAATGACAAATAATAATTATATACTCCATTCACTGCATAATGATGTTTTGGTCAATGATAGAATGCATATACAATGGTGGTATCACAAGATTTTCATATCGTAATTTCATCATACCCTTTCTATATTAGATATACTCAGATGCACGAATACTTACCATTGTGCTACAATTGCCTATAACCTTCAGTACATTGACATGCTGTACAGGTTTATCACCTAGGAACAATAGGCTATACCATATAGTATAGGTATGTAGTAGGCTATACCATCTAGGTTTGTGTAAGTACACATGACAATGTTTGCACTAAGACAAAATCAACTGACAACAAATGTCTCAGAACGCATTCCTGTGGTTAAGCACTGCGTGACTGTATAAAGTATATAAAGTGATGTTTTGAGATATATATATGTGTGTATATATATATATGTGTGTATATATATATATATATTGAAAGGATTACCACAATCAAGCTAATTAATATACCCATCACCTCATGTAGTTACCTTTTATGTGTATGTGTGTGATTAGAATACTTAAGATCTACTCCCTTAGCAAATTTCAAGTATAGAATACATTATTGTATACATGACGCTACTCACTGTGCTACACTTTAGGTCTCCAAAATTATATAACTAAAAGTTGTATCCTTTGATCAATATCTTCCCATTTTTCCCACTTCCCCAACTCCTTGTAACCACCCTTCTACTCAGTTTCTATCAGCTGGACTTCGTTCGGTTTCACATGTAAGTGAGATCATACGGTACTTGTCTTTCTGTGCCTGTTTTGTTTGACTTAGCATAACGTCTGCCAGGTTCATCTAGGCTGTTGTAAAGCTGGAACAACAACCGTTTTTAAAGAGCCAGATGGCAGGGGTTGCCAATTGACCACAGCATTATAGGGTAACAGGAGCAATTTGTAAAGTGACAGCCTCCATCAATTAAGATTTCAGTCACCTCCATATTTAAATCCTTGTAAGAAGATACCCCAACATTACTCAAAGTGAAATTCCTCTATTTCACTGGTGAGAACTCGCAGATATTAAATCCACTTTTAAGAGAGAAATAAAGCTGTGATATCACCTGCACCTTCTGATTGTGGACTAAGATTCATACCTGCTACATATATTTACATACATATTTACATTGTACTTCTCTGGAAATATGGTTAAAAGGTAGACATATACATGGAGATCCTTAGCCTTGGGTAATAAAAATGTAGGTCATTGTTAATAATGAAGATTCCTCAGAATATAAATGTACAAAATACTTCTGTTCTTAAAGTTGGTCTTTTGTCCTACTGTGCTGGTCATAGCTATTTCATTTTAGACAGAACAGAGCTATTCATGCTCTTTTGTTAGAATTTATTTTTATACAGTTTATTATTTATCTCCAACTCAATTATCCCAAGGCAATTTTATTTCTCCAGGGAAGCCATTAGTCTACCAAAGCTACCAAAAAATTAGAATTCAAATATCATACAAAATCTGCAAAAATATGGTAATTCTGTTAATTGATATATGTGACATATATCATATGTCAAACATAATATAAACATGTTTTTAAAGTCTAATTTGGAGAAACATTTAAAGGCAGTAACCTTGTTTTGTTTAGTATTACATGCTCAACAGAGTGTCTTTCCTGAGTGAATTAATTCAAAATTATTCTACGTTGAAAAAGAATAAATTATTCTCTACATTTCCAGAATATTAAAAATGCAGGGACTCATTTTATAAAAACCAACAGTAGCATTACTAGATCTCTGCAACCCTTTCTTTTTCACATGTCCATTGTTTGACAACCTGAGGCTTCGTTGGGCACCCAACATTGGGACTTCCACAGGGTAACTCCCAAACGAACATTTAACTGTCCCATGCTGGTGCTGTTTTTTTCCTGGCCAACAAAACAGTTTGATCCATGTCACCAACTTTGGCAATGATGTCTGCCTAACTATTTAAATGTTTTATGTTTTGTCCTTAAATTAAAAAAAACAAAAGGAAAAATGAAGGTGGAAGCTAGAAATAAAATATTAGGTTCCCTTATCTTAGTAAAGACTAAGGTGAAAGTCATTAGGCTTGCAGAAAGAGGTGATTCTTTAGCCATGATTGAATTCTCATTGAAGTTATGCTGGTTGACAGCATTTGATTTTGGAATAAAAAGAAGAAATGAAAGCACATGTATGAAAAATTATTGCTAACAGCTATTAAAGATTCTACGTTTTAATTCTGTGCATGTAAAATTTCTCTAGTAAAGGTGCATGTCTGTCACCTACTTGACTTTACTACATGCTTTTAAGTCATTGAGAAAGTTGAAGCTGCCAGTTTCTCTAATTATCTACCTTAATCTAATACATATGGTGCAAACACTGTGGGTTTTGAAGTCAGGAAACACTTGGTTGCAAATCTTGATTCTTCTAATATGTTATGTTGGTCATCCTCAAGAGTGTCTAAGTCTGAGCTGGGGAGAGACAGCATGGGGATAAATGCCAGATATAGGTGACGGGGAGGAAGGCAGCAAATCACACTGCCACGTGTGTACCTATGCAACAAGTTTTCATGTTCTTCACATGTACCCCAAAACCTAAAATGCAATTAAAAAAAAATAAAAAAATAAAAAAGAGTGTCTAAGTATAATGTTTGCAAGGAGTTGTGGGGATTTCAAGGAATGCTTTTAAGTGGCTGGCATCCTACTTAAATGTGAGTCAAGACAGGTGTTGTCTTTGTACTGAAGGCTTACCTGTGTTTCAATGTGAATAGAGTCTCTTTTTTCTTTCTACCTATCTAAACGCCACCCATTTTGAAGAGATTCGGGATCATCCATCTTCCTTTTGAAATGCACCTCTGACTAAACATATACAGGCACACAAATCTTCTGTATTTGTGTGTAAATACATATGTACATGTGTGTATATGTTTACATATTGTACCTATTTTAAATGTCCTTCCTACCTCTATAATATTGACTGTCTACACATTCACTCACAGAAACTGAATAAAATCTTTTATTTAACTGTTATCTTTGAAGGTTATATGTTTCTATAACTTATTGTACCAAAAAAAAAAAAAAAAAAACCATTAGTTCTTTGAAGATCATGCCTGTGTCTTGGCCAATGACTTGTCTAAGGCACATTGGCTGACTAAGCCTGGCATTAAACCTAGAAGTCAGAGACCAAAGTCAGCTCTTCAGGATCCAAGGACTTCCTGAGTGTGGGAGAGGAAAGGTGTTCTCTGTAAACATTTTTATTCACCCAATCATGGTGATTTGGACAGACGGGCATGTGGATAATTCCTTGAGTTAATTATTGAAGAGTCCTTGGAGAGTGCTATCATTTTCAGTACAGTTTCACCTGAATATAGATACCAACCTGGAAAGAAGGTTTGACTAAATTCAGTGAGAAAAATTACAGTTAAAAAAGTCATTCTCAAAAATCCTGAATTTCCTGGCTCATATATCTGCCCAGTCCACATTGAGAGGAGACGCAGCTAGGATTCCATTTCACCTGCCCAAAGCAAGGGACCTGGACAAGGAGGCAGGGACATGAGTTTAGATCTGATTCTGAGATGACTCAGCCCCAACCTCAGCCTTGGCTTTTGCGGCAGTGCTTGAGTGACTCATTTTTCTGGCACTGTCTTTGTTAACTCCTGGGATCAGAAATGTCCTGTTTACATAGCCTCACATATGGCTACTCACTCTGCTTTTCGTTTTAAAGACACTGTCAGCTTCCATTCTGCAACTGTTTGGTGCTGTTCACTGATGAGGAAAATGACTTGGTTATGTGCCCCCTCCCACTCAAATACTTACTTCTCTTCTTGCCAAACAGCTGATCTTTCCCCTCATCTTTTCCCCTGTTTGCTCAAGGTAAAGGTATATGTATATATATATTTTTTCAATGAATGTGTTAGAGGCCTTGATTGTTTACATTGTTCCCTATAGCATATTCTTAATATGTAATTATTTCCTAAGATACAGGAGTGCTTATTAACAGAATTCCCAATTCCTGCAGTCTGAAGAATGCCTTTTTCTTTTTTTTTTAAAGAAATGTTTCCTAGGTTTCAGTTCAGATGTCATACAAACTTCAGAACTCTATCTACTAAAGTAATATTCACTCTGGGAATGAGTAACAAGCTGGCAGCATGGGGGTCCCTAAGGACAGCACCATTAAACAATCTAGTCCAGGAAACAATTAGGATATCTCCCCAGCCCTCCCCTCACAACCTGCTCTCCCCAAAGCATTCTGAATTTGCAGTTCTTTGCCCCCACACACACCCTAATGGAATAAAAATGACAAGCAGGAAAGTGCTCCAAGGCCCACCCACCTAGAGTGAACTACCTCTGATCGTTCTGACTGCTCTCATCCAACATTGGTCTTTGGGGACTCTCTCCCTATCGAAAAGTCATTATTCAGGCCCCCTGTCGCAGTGTTTCCAAGGTAAAGAATAGCTTTCTCCCTGATGCTTTGGACAAGCTGTCCTGATTCAGCAGGAGAAATCTGAAAATCGTGATGTTTGTGCACTTCCTAATCCATTATTCAAATCCATAGACACTCCTAGCATTTAGAGAGGAGCCTCCTCCCTGCACCCTGCTGAGAGAATCACTCATTCAAGTGACTGATGTAAAAATCAATCCCTTCACTCTTTTTAAAAGATGTCATTTATTCCCCTTGCTGGCTTCTTTTGTATTCTGATGGTTGCCAACTGCAATTGGTTAAAGGTACAACTTAAATGGCATGATGTGTTTGTGGCTACTGGGTACTCTGACATTCTAAAAGCCATACCATCACCCTCTGTCCCCGTCGCTGTCACTACCCTTTAATTAAATTGCAAACTGTTATATTCTATCAGAATAAGAGAGTGCAAGTGTTAATAACAGCCTGGTTTCAGCATTAAAATCTGAGGAATAAAACTGTAAATGTGTGATCACACAACAACTCAAAACAACAACCCCTGTATTGTAAAAGGGAAAACAGATTACTTATAAAAATTAGGCTTCTGCCTAATTAATCTCCCCTATCAATATGGCTCATGGAGGACAGTAATGGTCAAGTACTATGTCATTGTAAGAGTATTTACACATAGGTAGCATTTCACTCACACATACTAGCAGGTAGATCCATGTACGCATATGGGTGCACACGTGCGCACACACACACACGCCCCTTTGGCAATTGCCAGGATGCTGGCTAGCATACTTTCAAAGAGTTAAAAATTAAAAGAGCAGAGTGGTGAAAATACAGCTATATTCTTACCTAGCCATGAAAAATACCACCTGCTAATTAATGTGAAACCTGGGTGGATTTCTTTAGTGTGAATCTCAAGTGAGTTATTTCTTTCTGTCTCTCCATTCCAGCTCCAACAATGGAGAAATCTGTGAGAAGCTGCTTTAGAGCACACATAGAAAAAGTCTCCCTGTTTAAGAACCTCGGGTTTTGTCTTGACCTTGTTTCTCCTCACACTAGCCTCAGTCTCTTTTCCCTGACCACTCTTTAACTGGAAAAGATTATGTATCTCTAAAGAAATAATGGAGGACCACATGATAGCACCTTTTCAGTTCTCTTATACTTTTTACCTGATTAATTCATATGTATTTTGATGAGAGTGATCAGCTCTTGCTGGAGGAAGAGTGCTGCTTTCTCAGCTAATAATGATATTTTCTTCTTATCCCTTACTGCTACCATCTTGTGTTAAAATAATTAAGTGTCTTGCTTTTGCATCACTGACAAGCATTTCTCCTAGCTGACTGGGCAGAGTCGAAGCCCTTCCTAGTTCTGGGAAATCCTCAAGGGGAAAGGAAAGCTTATATGTAATATTTATTCCCTGAGTACAAAGAATTTGTCAGGTTATTCTTCATTTTATACAGAGGCTTTACTGAAATGAAACAATTGCATTTTCTAGAGAAGAAAATGTAGATGGTGGTAAGAATTGAATGCTATAATTACACTAATTCCATAAAATAGTGCCCTTTGTGGTGATCTAGAAACTCCTGACATGTAAATGTACAGGTGCCTGGTTAAATTAAGATAGGTATGTGAGAATGTGCAAAGCGAGGCTGGATAGGTGTAAAAATGGACACAGGGACAGTCTTGTGTTTTATAACCCGCTGTGCACCACGGTCAGGTGTCTGCTGTTGTTTTCCAACATCAGCGGAATATCAATGTCAGCTTGTTTAAATGGTTCTTGCTTATAAGCATATCTGAATGTATCATCATTTTTAAGACTAAATCAGACAACTGAATTTACTTTTTCCTTTACTTTTTAAAGTGTTGTTTCCATTTGACTATTATAAGGTCCAACCTGGACATACTGTTGAATTTTATCGTTTTCTATTTTAATATCTTACCATTTCCTTATCTGATTATAAACCTAATTCTTCTTTAATAAAGGAAATTTATGTTGACTAAAATGATGAACAAACACAAATACACACTCATCTCTGATTTTGTTATACCACTTAACTGTCTAAAAAAATAATAGGCCTGGGCACTGTAAAATCACTTAGCTAAGTTTTTGTATCTTTTTGTTATTTCCTTCTTAGAAATTTGGCAAGAGCTGTCTCCCTTTCATTGCTCCTGTATTCTAGACTTATTTGGTCGCTTCTAGACTTATTGTATTTTTTACGAGTCATATTTTCCATGTGGAAGTTTCTTTTATTTAAATAAAAGAAAACCAGAATAGAAAAGACAAGGGCTTAGGGAATTTGGTTGCAAATAGAAGTTGAAAAAAAAAATCTAAAGAATCATTCTAGAAATGGTTAGAGAGCTAAATCTGGCAATAGTGCAGAAAATGGGGATTCTCATTTCTTGTTAATGGAAATAAATCAGCCACAGTGTTTCTGAAGACAAAGGTGATGATCCATTATTAGTATACAGAACTTGCATACCTCTTGATTTAGCAATTTCTCCTCTGTAAATCAATCCTAAAGGCAGAAGGACTTTTTTTTTTTTTTAAATAATTCTATGGCTATAAGGATCTTACTGTAGTTTACTTCTTGTAATAATAAAACAATACAAATTTAATGCCCAGTCATAGAAAATGTACTATTTAAATTACAGCAGTTCCATATCATGCAATATTATGCAGCCTTGGATAGTTATTCCGTGAAAAATATGTGATGTCATGGAAAGATAAACATAGTATATCTTATTCAAGAAAAACAGTTTACAATCTAATATTATTGTTCAATCCAGTTTTGCAAATAAAAAAAATTACATTTGCATAAATGAAAGAATAGAATAAGAGAAAATAAAATGTTAGTCACACATATTTTTCAATACACATGAGCACAAAGCACAGTTATTTTTATTCATATCTATATTTTAAATTTTTAAATAAAAATCATATTACAATAAGAAAATTAAATTTTTAAGTGAGAAAAAAGAACTGATTGAGTAGCAGAAAGGTTACAAGTTTAGGTTTTTAAGATGTAAATAGTATGACATATTTGTCCCTTTTTATCATAAGTATACAAGGAACTATTTCAACTGCGATAATTATGCACTATGCCATCTAGCTTCAGAGTCTATTAACACACTTTTTAAAATGCAAAGTCAAAAAATAAAGGAGAAAATGAAGAGACAGCATCACTTATTAGCATTTGACCCTCATTAATTAAAACTTGCAGGTACTCCACAAGTATTGCATACTTATATGTGTATGATTTTTAATTAGAAATACATTTCTAAAACCCCCATCCTCTATTCCAAACAATTGTGCAGGTTTCTAATTGCCTAGATCTATTTGCTTTCTTTTGACTCATCTAAGTCTGGGTATAAGTTTTAGACATGGCTCCTGCTTTGCATCTCAGTAGCTTATTGGTTGGCATCCTAAGCAATGGGAAAAACATATGCAAGGCATCTAATATTGGAGAAAACTGAGTCAGGAAACAGAATCATATTTGGTTCTCTGGATTTAGGGTTGATGTCAGGATAGGATGAAGGATAAATCTGAAGGAAGATCCTAACTCAATTTGTCCCATTACTTTCTCATAATAAGGTCCAAAGTGAGAAGGACCATGGCTTATTAATAGCTACATCATGGACCATCTGAGTTTGGATCTTATCATTAAGGTAATGGGTTTAGTCCTCACAGTAATTAGATCCTAATCATGTTCTAAGAATATCACTTTGGCTACAGCAAGGAGAATCATTTGATGACTGAACTGAGGAAAATCTAAGGCTATAGTCTTAGTTAATTATAGCAAGAAAACATAAATTGAGTGGTTTATAAACAACAGGTATTTATTCCTCCCACTCTGGAGGCAGGGAAGTCTATGATCAAGGCACTGGCAGGTGCAATGTCTGATGAGGACCTTGTTTCTGGTTTATAGATGGTGCCTTCCAGCTGTGTACTCACAGGATGGAAAGGATGGGCCAGTTCTCTAGGGATGCTTTCATAAAGGCACTAATCTTAATCATGAGTGTTCCACCCTCATGACCTAATCATCCCCCAAAGGCCACACTGCCTAATATAATCAGCGTGAGAGTTAGAATTTCAGCATATGAATTGTAGTGGCAAGGTGGGGGCATGGACACAAACATTCAAACATAGAAGCTATTATTTAAATATAACTTGGAAATAATGGGACCCTTTAAAGTAATAAGGATTGAGGCAAGGATATAGATATCAGTGAAATTAACAAGTGTAATGATATGTTTTTGCATCCTACCTGATGTGAGATGATGCGGGAGAAATTTAGATAAAATTGCCAGCTTTCTGACTTAGGTAAATAGTGTGGGTAAATGGAAGAAAATCTTTCCATAGTCTAACCATGTTATACATATAATTTAAAAATGATTTAGGATTACATACACTCTTGATTTTCTACTCTAACTTTGCTAACACCAAAAACTGTGTATATTTCAAATTTACTTTATCTACAAAAAAGAGTAAATAGACTAACCAATTGTACAATAATTGTACTCCATAAAGTATCTAAGATAGGGGTGCTTTGTAAAAAACACTTGACTTGCCCTCTTTGAGTTTTCATTCGCCTCCCTGTGGTAGCTACTCCAAGCTTTCTCTGTTTCCCTCGAATGCTAACTGAGAATTTCCCAAATATTTTTTTCATTAAATTTTGCTTTAATAATTCTCAAAGCTCTACAACAGATTTTTGGTCAAGTTGTTTCCATTAAAAAGTACCAAATTTTAAATGAATAATTTAAAATTACCACATACCAGAAAAACATAAAACATTCTCCTTTCCTTCTGGAGGTTTAATGATGCATTGCTATAATTAACCAATCTTTTACTATTAAATTTAAATGACCAATCGAAGCAAACAGTTTTGAGGATGTTTTCTACCATTGACTAAGACTAGGGTAGCAGGCATCAGGGATAATATTCATTTAGCCTTCTAAGCAGACTCACAGACCTTGCCAGCTCCAGGAGCCTTCTTGTCCACTGCTTTGATGACACCCACAGCAACTGTCTGTCTCATATCACAAACAGCAAAGCAACCCAGAGGACGCCAGTCAGAGAAGCTCTCAACACACTTGGGCTTGCCAGGAACCGTATCAAGGATGGCAGCATCATCGGCATTCAATAATTTAGGATCATCTTCCAACTTCTTACAAGAATGGCAATCAATCTTTTCCTTCAGCTCAGCAACCTTGCAAGCAATCTGAGTTGTGTGACAATCCAGTACAGGGGCACAGTCAGCACTGATTTGGCCCAGATGGTTTGGGATTATCACTTAAGCAGTGAGGCCAGCTGTTTCCACTGGGGGGTCATTTTTGCTATCACCAGCAACATTGCCAAAATGAAATCTTTGACAGGCATATTTTTGACATTGAAGCCCACATTACCCCCATGAAGAGCTTTACTTCAGAGCTTCATATGTTGCATTTCAATAGACTTTACTCCAGTTGTAACACTGACTGAAGCAAAGGTAACCACTATGCTGGGTTTGAGAACATTCAGCCCACAGGGACAGTACCAATATCACCAATTTTAGAGACATCCCAGAAAGGCAACAAAAGGGTGTGGTGGCTGGGTGCGGTGGTATGATGCAGTATGTTCATGCTCTGCTTTCAATTTATCCAAGACCCACGCATACTTTAAGAAGCCCTTTCCCATCTCAGCAGTCTCTTTTTCAATGGTTCAATGGTTTTTCAATGGTTCTTTTATCAATGCCACCATGTGTATATTAGATGGCCACAGTGGTAGACTGACCCAAATCTGTGTGTCCAATAATGATGCTGACAATGCTGATATGACTCTACTCTTCTCTAATTTGGCTTTTAGGGGTCATCTTCAGGACACCTGTGTTCTGGCAGCAAACCCATTGCAGAAAGTCCAAATGGTTTCTATTTAACACAAGTTTCAGAGGATGCTTTGTAACAAAAGAGTTCCATGGAAAAACAAGTTTGAGAAACACTGTATATATGATGAAATATAGTGACATACATGACAACTTTTAGAGACATTCTTCTGTTACAGATATTGGGTTATCTCAGTGTTTTCCAAACTTATTTAATTTCAGTGCTTGTATATGTATGTACATGTGTATATATACATGTGTGTATAAATATGCACGTGCATATTTTATTTAAGTGTGTGTATTGGTTAGGGTTCTCCAGAGATACAGAATCCATAGTACACACATACATACACACATATACTCACACACATATATCCTACTGATAATGATAGGTAGATAAATGGACTGATACATATATAAAGAGATAGAGATAGAGGTGATTTTAAGAAATCAGCACACTGGAGTAGGGGGGTGGAATTCTGAAAGCTGAAGGAAAACTAGCAGACAAAAGCAAGGGTTTTAATATTACATTTTGAGGCAGCATTCCTTTTCTGGAAAGCTTTAGTTTTTGCTCTGTAGGTCTTCAATTCACTGAATGAGGCCCACCCACATTATTGAAGATTATCTTGAAAGTCAACTCATTGTAGATGTTACATCAAAAAATACCTTCTTAGTAACATCTAGACAAATATTTAACAATCAGAATGTATGTCAATGTAAAAACTTACATCTACCTTGTGGGAACCATTACTTGAAAAGCATACTTTGTAAAATACAACTCAAGCCTAACTGCACCTTAATGGTGAAAGTAAGCTTCGCCTGTTCAGATCAAGAACTTTCAATGGAAAGTTTTTATTTTTAATTTTCCCTGTCAATCTCAAAACATTTCTCCATTTTCATATTTTTTTTATCTTGTTTATATCCCTTGAGGGCTTACTTCTGTATTCTCTTCTATATCCTTAGAAATTCCTGAAGGGAGTTACTAGTCCTACTTTGTAAAATGCTCTGATGTAAAATTTTGTAAATGATGAGCCTGAAATCTTTAACAAGTAGGTTACTTTCTATAAAAAGTTTATTTTTTAACTAGGTTGAAATGCATGAGAACTACCTGATTGTTGTAGATATCTTCTATCATGTTCTATCAGAGAGCAGGATCTAGAGAGAATGGGCCAGGCTATATGCAATGGTTCAGTTATTTATTCCAAATAACCAACCACTCAAAAATTTAGCAGTATAAAATGACACCATTTTATTATAGTCTGTGGTCCAGAATTCAGATTAAGCACAGTAGGGATAGTTTTCCTTTGCTCTGCAATGTCTGGGACATAAATTACAAAGTCTATGAGCTACAGTGACTGACATGCTATGGGTTCAAACATCTGAAGTGGAAGAATCTATATGAGTTGGCTTCTTCACTCACATGTATGCCACCTGTCCTGGGGTTACCCAAAGCTTTCCTTAGCTAAATAATCTATTGACCAGAGTCACTGCTCCTGACTTCTTTCTGCAGCTTAGGCTTCTTACATAATGGAGGCTGACTTTTTAGATGGAATATCTCAAGAGGGAATGTGTAGAAATTAGCTTTCCAAGAAACCAAGGCAGGAGCTGCATGGCCTGTGATTTAGTCCCAGATGTCATATGGCATCACCTGTGATAAATCAGTCAAAACAGCCACAAGCCCTCCTGGATTCCTGGGGAGGGAACACAAACCTTGATCTTGAAGACAGGGCAGTCAAAAAATTGAAATCCATGATATTAAGCTTCCACATATAGTCTTCATTGGCATTATGTTTTAGTTTAAGAGTAAAGATTAAATAAGGTAGAAATTTCAGGAAAAAAGAGGATATTGGGAGATCATGAAAAGTGCAAGGATCCCAGATATTTTTAGAAAAAGGACTAGAGAGATCTCTCATCTGTTTGTGTAAATGTCTTGGCTATTGAATTTTCATATGTTACAAATGGTAAAAATAATACAGTATTTCAAGTCCATCCAAAAGCCCTGAACAAGATCACCAAATAGTACTAAAACATGCCTTAACACTAGGAGTTCAGCATCAAATACTGCATTTAAAATGCCAGTTATCAAATTATTTAACATTTAATAAACTCAGATATCTGTGCAGTGGGTTTCAATGTTGTATAGTAACAGATCTGAATTAGGTTTTCTGTCTTCTCTAATTGCAAGGATGTTTAAGAAAAGTTTATATAAACAAGCAATAAGAAAATATTAAAGATGCCAAAATTACATAAACTGAAACTGGTTGGTAGTGTCCCCAGACCTGGCAGAAGAAATACCTGAGACTCATGAAGATCAGCATATTGGAGGAAAAGATGACGATGTCAACAATGATGCAAACATGCTAAACAACAAAGAAAGAAGCGATACCAACTGGAAAAGTACAGCTAAGTTATGACTGCAGACAACTCAATATCCTTTTGCCTGAACTTGAGGGCAACTGAAATATTTTTCTACTGTGACCATGTGAGTCTGTTAGAGCTGATTTTCATTTTAGATAGTAAATATTCAATAAAAACATTTGCAAATATTTAGAGTTATTTTAAAACATATATATTGAGGTATGTCTATATTAAAACCTGGTTTCCCACACCTGAGTCTTAGCAGGAGAACTTAGCATATGTGAGTTTTGGGGCAAGATCTTGTCCTAAGTTTTTCATTTATAAAACAAGAGTAGCAAGAATTTTCTCCTAAGGATCCTCTTAGTATTTCTAAAATGTCTTGGCACATAGCATATACTCATCAAATATTCCCCACTTAAGCAACTCTCTCTTCTCAGGTTTTAGTTTCTCTATCAACAAAAAGAATAACACGATGTCTAACACTTGTTCTTCCAGAGTCCAGGAGAATAAACCAAAGAGTTAAGTCTTGATGAGGACAGACTAATGGTTCTCAGTGGGGTGGTTCTGCTGCCCAAGGAGACGTTAGGTAATGTCTGGAGGCATTTTTTTTTTTTTTCTTTTCAAGGGAGAGGATGGTGGTGCTACTGACATCTAGTGGGTCTAGAGTAGCCCTTACAACAAAGAATTATCCAGCTCCAAATGTCAATAGTGCCAAGGTTGAAAAACTCTGGATTAGAAGGTTCTTGATAGGGAATCTTAATAACATCAAAAGCAAATTTGATTTTATGAATCTGTGATTCATTTCTATTGGCATGGTTTTCTGGTCCAAAAAAGATAAATGAATCTTGTTTCGGGTCTTAGTTCTGCTTGTTTTCAGTCTCTCTCTTTCAACATCACAGCTTCAATACCTGCTGCCCACCAAGAAGGCTGGTGGTGGTAGGCAAAGAGGCGTTAACTGAGTTCTCTTTATGTTCCTATTAATTTGTGAATGAAATAGATGGAAACCAACAAGGCAGAAAATGGTTGTTAATGTACACGCCAATGTGCTTAATGATCCGGGAAACAAGTTCAACTGGGGCTTGTCAGATGAAAATTATTCTACTGGTTGACCTGTCCATAAACACAAAGAGTCTGAGAGATGGCAGAAGCCTGGCCAAATACTAACGCTAGCTGAGGAATGACTTTATTAAGTAAATGAATGGAACTTCCAAGTAATGAATCTTTGATGAAAATTCTCTGCTCATGTGCTGGTCTAAGAAGCAACTACACAGTCATTCCAAGCAGAACTTATTTGGACGTACTACTGGCTCTATATGTGTCTTCAAGCACTTATTTGAGAAAGTACATAGGTTCAAAAAAAGGTTCAAATTTCACCTTTGCTACTGACTAACTTCACTTTGTTACCAGGTAAAATGAGGTTAATATTAATATGTCATGCCACACAGGGTTATTATCCATATTAAAGAATGTATTGAATGTAGAAAGCTTAGTATTTCTTATGGTTCTGGTGTATATAAAAGAGTTAAATAAATGATATCACCTCACACATAGCAGGTGTTTGATAAAAGTTAATTCTCCCCGCCCCCCCCCTTTCAGAAACTCTCTTCCCTCAGGACCCAAAGAAGACCTTCAGATGTGGCTGGAGCATTCTAAATTATGCTGAAATAGTGATGCATTAAAACACTACTATTTAATCATTTTTTTTCTTATTTCATCTGTTGAGCAGTATGTGCATTTCATTCATGCACTATTTATTGAAAAGATCCTTATTAAATAACTAAAAGATAAATATTGTGTAAATTGTTTTGTCGAGGCTCAGAGACATGATTTTATAGCACAGTACTGGTCTAGTGGAAAAAGCATAGATTTTTAAATTCCAGAGAAGAAATTTCAACTTTAGCTTCACAATTTAATTAATGGTGTAGCCGAAATTCCATAAGTTCTCTGAATTTTTCACTCATAAATTGTGGATAACCTTTACTTCATAGTGTAATTGTAAGTATTACAATAGATTAGGTAATTAGAGTTTTTCATACTGTGGTAAGCACAAAATAGTACACGCTTTTTCCCATTGATTGCTTTAGGGAAAAATAAGGTTATTAAACATAAAACTTGTAAAATGACAAATGATCAAGTAATTAATTGATCAATTCTCCCTTCTTCTTTAGATGCATTTAAAGCATGCTCTTGGCCAAGCACAGTGGCTCATATCTGTAAATTTAACAGTTGGGGTGGCAAAGCCAAGAGGATCATTTGAGGGCAGGAGTTCCAGACCAGTCTATGCCACATAGCAAGACCTTGTCTTTAAGAAAAAAAAAAAAAAAGATAAAAGAAAATTAGCCAGGTGTAGTGGTGTGCACCTGTAGTCCTAGCTACTTGGGAAGCTGAGGCAGAAGGAACACTTGAGCCTAGGAGTTCAAAGCTTCAGTGAGCTATGCATGATTGCACAACTGCACCATAGCCTGGGTCACAGAGAGAGACCCTGTCTCCATAAAAAATATAAAGTAAAATAAAATAAAATGAAGCATGGTCTAGTAACCTTATATTTTGCAAGTTACCTACAAGATCAAAATCAATCTTTGGGTAAGTTTATGCTACGCCAGTGTGGACATAGATTTGATGAATCTAGAAATAGGCACCTAAAATTCAAAAGCAAAAACATAGTATCTTTTTTAAAAGAGCACATCAACTGACAAAAGTTTGCACATTGCAGGCAGATGTTTTCACATCCTATTGACCCTTTTTAATCTTGTTTACAAATATGTTTTCCTAGTCTTTTATTCAATTAATACATTGGGATGGTTGCAATTTTTTTTTTCATTTTTGAGGACTTCAAAAACAAACATGGGACTAAGCATAACAAGGTCGAAGTAATTAAGAGAACCCGCATATAAACTCTGGGGTATTCCACAAGAAAAAAGGCATAATAATTCAAAGTGCCTCATAAATGAGAAAGTGAGAATATGGGGGGAAGCTTTTAAAAGTTTACATTGCATTTCCAGAGCATCTTAACAAGCTCATCTTATGCAGACACAGAGGAAAACATGGAATTTAACATTTACATTAATAAACAATTATAATCAAACATTGAAATATGAAACTTTTAGGAAGTTGAGACGGCCAGCAAGGAGCCAGTTGTTATATTCTAGCCAACAGGAGAGGTCTACAGTAAATGAAGGAACATTTGCATGTACTTTTAGGGGAGGTGCACATCAACTATGCCAGAGCAGACTTAAAATGCCCATATGTAACTGGATCAGATTTGTTTTTTCTCATTCCCTTTTTCTTCTTCTCCCTTCCCCACTTCTTTGCGAGATTGAGGCTGGGGAGAAGATACACAATCTGTCCCAGCATCTGTCACTCTGCCTACCCTTTGTTCATTGTTTTCTTGTTCTCCTTTAACCTTGTGATGTGTAAAGCAGTTTTTACAATTTTTCTCTGTCCTAAAAATAACTTAGTTTAACAATCCAACACATTTATGTTAAAGAACAAGGCCTCAGCAAAATCTCACTTCCCACCTCTGCCCTCTTATTAAAAGACACTGGGAATGAGATGGAGTAAGGATGACTGTGCTCAGAATCACCAAATCGAATTTTGTGAGCTTAAACAACAGAGCTAGTTTGAAATCCTAGATTTAATACTTAAGTGCTGTGATATTTGAGCAATTTTATTAGCCCACCTGAGTTGCTGTCTTTATTGGTCATCCTGTAGCAATAGTTCCCTTCTCCAAATTTTATTATAATGAATTTTTAAAAATGAGTGTAAGTACTGTTGTCTTATACTTATGAAAGATCAGATGCCAAATTTAAAAAAATATATTTACTTTGTCCAATAATAAATGATCAACATATTTTCATTTTAATCAAGTGAATCCAAAAATATTTATATCTCAATGGTAGTAGAGCTGGTCCCTGAGGAGTTGAAAAAGAGAATAACAGTCACCTAACATAAGGTTAAGTAAATGTGAAGGAATTAACTACTCAGGTTTTTTAGTTTCACGTTATACGTCTTAATATTTTGTTATCTATTTACCTTGGTTTACCTGTTTCCAGTAAATGAAGATGCAAACAGTATATTTTTCAATTCCCATACCAAACCTCACAAAAACAGAGAAATTTCTAGACATGTATACTGGATTAAATATACATATATACACACATCAACTGGCATACACACACATATATATACACAAACACATATATACATACACATCAACTGGCACAACGCTACATTTGTGGAGGGAAACGTCTTTAGTAAAAGGAGTGCCTGGCTAGGTGAGTTTAAGTTTAAATAAAGTATTTAAAATACCCTCTATAAAAAGTATACATAAAATTTAGAGAGAAGAAGTTAAAAAAGGAGCAAGGGTGGAAGAGGGGACAATAGAAATCAGACAGGTAAATGATTCTACAAAGCAGAGAGTCAATTGTATTTCTTGTGGTAGATGAATGGAAGGCTTTTTATGAAAAAGAATCTAATATTTACTTTTAAGTTCTCTTTACTGCTCAAGGATAATTCTATCATTTCACAACCTCAGCAGAATTTTCTATGCATCCTGTGTCTTCTTACCAAGATTTACACAAATATCACAAAGAGGCCAGTTTTCACATCTGAGCTGGCACTAACCAGAAAGAAGGAAGAGCAATCTATCTCATACAAGTGACAGAATCCAGCAGGGTTAGTCTCTCAAAGCTAGAAAATATCATGAAGAACTTTGAAGAAGGCATTAGATTTCTCAGATAAAGTGAAATGGGGTCTCCAAGCCATTTTAATTAAAAACTGAAAAGCAGCTGGCATCGAGAATATAGACACAACTCTTTGGGATCGTGTGTGTGCATGTGTGTGTGTGATAGATAAGGGGTCTCACTTTGTTGCCCAGGCTACGGTGCAGTGGCACTATCATAGCTCACTGCTGCCTCAAATTCCTGGATTCAAAAGCTTCCTCAGTAGCTGGGACTACAGGTGCACCACCATGCCCCAGTGATTTTTAAACTTTTTGTAGAGATGGGATCTCTCCATGTTGCCCAAGCTGGTCTCAAAGTTTTACGCTCAAGTTGTCCTTCTGATTTGGTTTCCTAAAGTGCTGGGATTACAGGCATGAGCCACCATGTCTGGTCTCTTGGTAAGTTTTTAGAGTACAACCACAGCACATGTATACCTGTATAACAAACCTTCACGTTTTGCACATGCACCCCAGAACTTAAAGTAATTTTAAAAAGTGCCTGACTTGGTTCTTGGCACTTTTTAGCATTGATGCATAATATTTGTACCTGTTTATGGGGTATATGTGATATTTTGATACATGCATACAACGTGTAATGATCAAATCTGGGTATTTAAGATATCCATCATCTCAAAGATTTTTGTGTTCACAACATTCCAAATCTAGCTATTTTGAAACATACAATAAATTATGAACTATAGTCAAAAAATAAAATTAGTTCTTTAAAGCAAAATAATTTCATAAAAGTATTAGAGGGATGCTGTAGTGACAGAATTTTAATTCAGCAGTTCTATAAAGTCATTGAGACCTAGATGCTGTCCATTTTTTCTGGATGGCAACCTCAGGATGTTGGCCATTTCCTAAAGGTTTCATAATGGTTTTTTTTTTTATCAAGCATTAAAATGGTTTTTAACTTCTCTAAACCATGAAAAGAAGATCTGAATCACTTGTGCTTTCTTTCAAGCAATATTTTATTTAAACAGAAACAATCTAATGATTAATATGTAATAATTGAGAAGTTCATTTTGCTGGTCAAAAGTATTGCTTTGGTACCATTTATCCAAACTTGAAAACACAAGGTTAAAAATATTTTCTGTAACTATGAAACCTCTAAAATGTGACATTTGGTTCTCCAAAAGTAAAGATCAAAATCAAGAGAAAATAAGGGCTTAATACTTAGGAAATGACTAAGTATGCTTGTAACTAACTTCAAGAATAATTTAATTCATGGTCTTCTGGAAAAGGAAAATAACAAAACAAAAACAAAAGAAAAAGCAACCTGACAACGCATTGCTAGTCACAGTAATAAGGCCAAAGGAACACCATAGGAAACATCCCTGCAGCTTAATCAATGATCAGCCCTGGCACATAAGTCAAAGATGCACTCAATTGCTCCAAATTAGGAATAACTGACGTCAAGAACTGGCTTGATTTCTTACTGGTTTCACACCCTGTTGCCCGCAGTGACAAAGTAATAAACAAATTCTGTTCTTCCCAAGGCACAAACTTTATTTTGTGGGTTTTTTGTTTTTTTTTTTTCTCTACTTGCATGCCTCCCTAATTATGCCAAAGGCAAATAAATACATCCAGAGACGCTTTAACTGCCAGGTTAATCTCTATGTTGTCATTAGCTAGAGATGACAATAGCGTAGTAATTAATCATGTATCATTCAGTTTCTATTCTCTGTGCTACTCAAAGTACATGATGTTATATATACCTAATGAGAGAAATAGTTATCTCATACACAGTGGAACCAAGTATTTTACATTTTTAAGTCTTCTTTTTATGTATTGACTTGTAGATTCCTTTGTAATAGCTCTGCCCATATCTTTGGTTATATCAATTTTAAAAACAAAGTAATGATTTCTTTTTGAAATATGAACTTTTGGAACAGCCTTTTAGTGACACCAAATGATGTCACTAAAATTGACTTTAGTGAGGGAAAGGGTTGTGTAACTCACTGAGTTTGCAGTAAGAGGGAAAAAATTATAGCTTTTCCACAAATATTTGTCTAAAATTTAATATGAAAATGTATGCCTTCCCTTCCCCTGATTCTAATACCTGAAGAAGAAATGCATGTAAACTACTAATTTGATATATTTAAAATATTACTATGTAGCCAAATAAATTGTATGCTAGAGGAGGCAGAATAATACTATACTTATTTTAATAGTTACTTCTTTAACAGTTTCTTTCAAGTTGCTGAACAATATGTACCTCAGCAGGGGAATACACTGTGTTCCTTGTTCTTTAGGGTAACAATGAAGGATTGCTTTAGGAGGGAAATTGTTGATAAACGAGTTTAATGGAAATAGAGTGTTCCCTACAAACCATCCAGAATGACTCCTCTTCCTACTTCCAATCTATGGAATTTAAATCATGAGCCCAGGAATCTTAGAATGGGATTATTTATCTTTGGAAGACTGATCCCATTCTCTAATTTTTGAAAGAAGTTATCTTAAGAAAAAGAATTTTGAGAAAAGACAGGAGATAGTGCAGAAGCTGGCTTGAGAGTCTCATATGGTCTGAGAAAATGTCAAGTATTGTAAGTTAAAGTTCTAGAACAGAACTTCTAGACTATCAGTTGCAAAACACTATGTCATTCTTCATATTTTTATATGACTATTGATGATACTGAGATACTAAATGATTCTGAGTTGTCAAGCTGATTGTACTATCAGTATCTGTGACCTGTGTTTATACCCTCATCAAACTGTGAGCTACTTAGGGTCGGGGCTATCTCATTCATATTTATATATTCCCAAACTATTATCATTGCATATCAAACATAGCTAAATAATAATTATTTGTTGAGTGAATAAGTGTTTGAATCAAGAGGGAAAAGTTTGGTAAATGTTAAGTAGAACTTTCATGTTCAGCATAACTGATGTATTCCTATTCTTGGAAGGCTCAGAAGCCTTATATAAAGTACGTGGAAACTCAATCAGAATGTTGACTAACCAGAATGCTCCATTACCTTGCCAGATAACACGAGTTAAACAGATTTTGCAAACTGGTGACCCACATGCTACATTTGGCTACAGGCATGTTTTGTTTGGCCTAGAGAGGCTTTTTAAATTTTTCCAAGTAGTTGCCAACATGTAAAAATTGGTAGTTTTCACATTTTGAAGGTTCAGATTTCCTACTTCTCTTGGAAAAATCAGAGTAACTGGCAGTGCTGGGCAATGTTTCTCCATAGCAATAGTTGCCTGGAGCCCCATGACTACCACACACTTGAGATAGGTCGTGAGATCCCTGGTTCTCCATAGCCTTGTTCTCACAGGCACTCCTTATTTATCCAGGTTACCTGCCTGTTTTGTGTAAACATCTAAGTTTTCAAATGCCTAGATAGAAGCTTTATCTTTTTCTCAAAAAGGGAAAGTGGTAGTGGAGAAGGGAAGACATAAAAGAAGGCGAATTTTGATTTCTGCTGCATTCCTTTAAAAAATCCAATCTAACACTTAACCTGTTTTGTTTAGGAATTCACTTCCTCATATAACATTCATTCCCACTCTCATTGCTGCTAACCTAGTGAAGTTCTGTACCTTTAGCTTGAGCTATGCAGAAATCTCCTATCTGGTGTTTCTATTTCCTGTTTCTTTGCTCTACAAATTATTGTACAAGATAGGTCTTGCCACAGGCCCTCAGAGATTTCCCATTGCTGACAAAATTAATTGATGGCCTATGGCTTGCATTTAAGTTCTTTCATGATCTGCTTTAACCTATGTTTGTAACTACATCATTCACAATGTCTTCCCATGTACAGTGATAATACTATCCACAGTTTACACATGATTTTGCTTACATTCTTTTATTTATCCATAAGTTTTTCTCTCAATCTCTCAATTTAGCATGCCTTAATACTATCCTAGTTCATGGAAGTTATTTTTTACCATCAATCACCCTAAAATATTACTTTAAAAAATCCTATAGTTATTTATAGATCTCTAATGGAAATCACGGTTTTCTGTTTTGTATTATAGTCATTTTTATACGGATCATACATAATAACAACAGTGAGAATGACAATTATTCTTATTTTTAAAAGAGAAAGAAAAGACTCAACCAGCATTAATTACAAGCCAAGCATCATTTTAAGTGCTTTTCATATATTAACTCATTCAGTGTTCATAACTTTCCTGTGGGATTGGTATTACTATTATCCTCATTTTATAAGGGAAAAAAAATGAGACACAAAGCAGAAAACTGTCTTGTTAAAGAACAAGAGGTAGAGATGACTTGACTTCAGATTTTATACCGTTTAACACAAAATCATAATTTTCATTTACAAAGCCCAAAATGTACCAGATACCACTGCTAGAAACTTTATTAAGATGATCTAATATGATCTTCCATATAAGGAACCACCCAGGGAGGCCATTGTTTGCCCAAATGCTCATAAATTTAGATGATAGAGTCTGGATTTAAACTTAAGTCTGGAATCACGAGTCTAAATTACTACAGGTTTTTTGAGAGAACTTTATTGTGACTGTGTATCCAAATATCTAGCATATTTTAAAATGAAGAAACAAACAAATGAACAAACAACTGTATGAACGCCTAAAACATCTTAAAATATGCCCTCTCTTGGCTGGCTGGATGGGCTAAAATGACAAATTCATCTAAGTATTTTTACTTAAAAGACTTTGTACCTCACACCTCACTTTTCCCTTTCTAATTTTCAGCAATATATGAAGATTATAATGGGGAACCATTACGTCCATTGGCTTTCAATCTGTGACTTGAATTTAATGTGCTTTTTTTTTTTTTTTTTTTCCTCACCGAGATGCGGAAAGGTTGAGAGCGTAAGCTGGCTCCATAGCATCAGCTTAACTCTTCACATCTACTAAGGTAACAAAACCATTTCACATAATATTTTAGAAGACATTACAGTTAATGGGTAAAGATGGGAAGTATATGACAGGTCAAATTTTGCTGGCAAGAGTTCAGCATAAAAAAATTCAGAAATCAGGAACAGCATTCTTGTTGATTATCCATCCACATGCCTTAACCTATGTCTGTAACCACATCACTCACAATATCTTCCCATGTACGGTGGTAAAACTATCCACAGTTTACACATCATTCTGCTTACATTCTTTTATTTCTCCATAGGTTTTTCTCTTGACCTCTCAACCTAGCATGCCTCAACTTAGCCAGGCCTTAAGACAGGACTAAGAAAACAAATATCAAAAATAGTATCATCAAGAGGCACAGCAAGATGTACAAAATATAAGTTCTTCTAACAGTCAGTTACTCTCTGGCTGCTTAGAATGAAAAAGGTAGAAATGTATTTCTTATGATTTTAGACTTTAGAATAACTTTGTCCAGTATAAATATTATAAGAGATATTGAAGCCATTCTTAACAATTGGCATAGTATAAGTTAATGAACTATGATTGAGATGGATTGATTTGGCTTAGGGCAGTACTTAGGCATGCTGGTATGAGAGATATAACACTGAAATAAAGAGAGCAGGCATTGTGAAGATAAGGCATAGTTTAGTAAGCACTGACATAAAGTTGAGAAAATGGGTGAAAATCATCAGAAAGAAAAGTCAAAGAATGTCCCCCTCTGTATGAATGTCTCATCTGCAGTCCAGAGCTCTGAAAACTCACTCCCCTTCTGCCTGTGATATTTTCTCAGGCTCTCACCACCTATGCATTCCACCTGACCTCAGCCTAAAACTTCAGCTGGTGATCCAGAGACCAGTCCACTCTTCCACATCACAGCCAGCACCTAAACTCTGGGTTAGCCTGACTCCAGTTCAGCCCCTTCAGACTCATACACACTGTCCAGTAGGCCAACTAGGGTCCTGAAAACTGGGAAACCACTTAACCACACTGCAACTCTACTGGCAACTGGCCACTTTCCCTAGTGGCCTGAAGTCTGACGGACCCAATCAGCCAACACCACCACAACTAACACCCACTCAACTGACCCAAAGATGGAGCCTGCTCCTTTACAACAAGTAGCAGTGCCATCACATTGGAGAAGAGGTGGGCCATAAAGCAATCTGTATCCTGTTGAGTGATGAATTTACTGAATCTACACCCACAGAATCACCAAACAAGTGTTTTCTGTGGCTTTCAACCACAATGCGGTTTGGAGATAGACTACAGTGTGTGTCTGAACTGGCAGTCACAAGCCCTGGAACAGGGGTGTGATAGAGAAACAGATCAAGTTCCTGCCTATCTAGGATAGGGGGCCACTGCAGCTCCCTCACCTTCCTGTAGAGACCTTAGTGCACTTCACCAGAAGCTTCTCCTAGCCATCGTCAACAGGACTAGTTCCTGCAACCAATATCAGGGCATTCATGGGCAAGACAGGAGTTCCAGCTTTGCCCAACTGTGTCTTCCCAACCCCACAGAATAAGATGCTCAGGGCACTGGGCACTCCACTGACCAGCCCTTCAACTGAAGCAAGATAAAATGACTCACAGTAAACAAAACTGAAGTACATACCCATCTGCTAGTGTCACAGCTAGCTCTTATTCACAAGCTTCATCTACTGGCCTGCAGTTTGAAGTGCACAGCCAGCTCAACACCTACCAACAGAAAGTACACAGGGCCATAGAAGAAAAACTCAAAGGCTCTACCCAACACACTCCTCTTCAGATGAAAAGGAACCAGCATAAGAATTCTGGTACCATAAAAAATCTGATTGTTGTGACACCACCAAAGCACCACTCTAGGTCTCCCACAGTGGTCCCTAACAAAAAGTGGAAACTCAGAAATGACGGATCAAGAGTTCAAAGCACAGATTGCAAAGAAGCTTAATGAGATTCAAGAGAAGGCTGAAAATCAACACAAAGATATTTCTAAAGCAATCCAGAAAATGAAGGAAGAGATAAACATCTTAAAAAGAAATGAATTAGAGTTATTGGATATAGCAAACTCAAGGAATATCAAAATACACTGAAATTTTTATCAATTGGCTAGACTGAGCAGAAGAAAGAATTTAAGAACTTTAAGACTGGTCTTTTGAACTGACCCAGTCAGACTAAATTCAGAAAAAAAAAAAAAACTTAAATGAACTAAATCACCAAGAAATACGGGATTATTTAAAGCCAGCAAACCTACAAATTATTGGCATTCCTGAGAAGAAATGTATACAACAATAATTGTGTACAATATGTTGTACACAATAGTTCAGGAAAATGTTTCCAATCTTGCCAGAAAGGTAGACATCCAAATATAAGAAATCTAGAGAACACCTGCCAGAAACTATGCAAAATGAGCTGCACCAAGGCATGTAGTCACCAGGCTGTCTAAGGTCAATGCTAAAGAAAATATCTTAAAGGAAGCTAGAGAAAAAGGTCAAATCATTTACAAAGGGAATCTCATCAGACTAACCATTGCCTTCTTAGTAGAAACCTTACAAGCAAGAAGAAATTTCAGACTTATTTTCAGCATTCTCAAAGAAAAGAAATTTCGGCCAATGATTTCATATCCCACCAAACTAAGATTTATCAGTGAAGAAGAAATACAATCTTTTTCAAACAAGCAACTGCTAAAAGAATTCGTTATCACTAGACCAGCCTTACAAGAGATCTTTGAGGGTTTTAAACATGGAAATGAAAGAACAATATGTGCTACCACAAAATCACAGTTAAGTACATAGCCCTCAGATTCTTTGAAGCAACTACACAACAAACTACAGAATAACCAGCTAACAACTTCATGATAGGACCAACACATCAAAAGTCAATATTAATTTGGAATGTAAACAGTCTTAATGCCCCACTTATAAGGCACAGATGGTCAAGTTGGATTAAAAAAAAAAAATCCAGCCATGTGTGGTGGTGCATGACTGTAATCCCAGCACTTAGGGAGGCCGAGGTGGGTGGATCACCTGAGCTCAGGAGTTTGCCATCAGCCCAACATGGTGAAACCCCATCTCTGCTAAATAATAATAATAAAAAGTATCCGGCCATGGTGGCACATGCTTGTAATCTGAGCTACTTGAAAGGCTGAAACAGGAGAATCTTTTGTACCTGTGAGGTGGAGGTTGTAGTGAGCTGAGATCACTCCATTGCACTCCAGCCTGGGCAACAAGACAGAAATTCCATCTCAAAAAAAAAAAAAAGACCCAACATCTGCTGTCTTCAAGAGACCCATCTCACAAATAACAACACCCATAGCTCAAAGTAAGGAATTAGAGAATGATCTATCACACAAACAGAAAAATAAAAAGGGCAAGGCTTGCTATTATATCAGATAAAACAGACTTTAACCCAACAATGGTAAAAAAGGACAAAGAGATGCACAATATGAATGATAAAGAATTAAATACTATAAGAAGACTTAATTATCTTAAATATACAGACATCCAATAAGGGAGCACTGAGATTTATAAAGGAAGTACTGCGAGACACATGGAAAGGCTTAGACAGTCACACAATAACAGCAGGAAATTTCAACACCCTACTAACAGAATTAGATCACTGAAACAGATAACTAACAAAAAAAATTCTGGATTTAACTTGACACGTGACCAACTGGACGTAATAGAAATCTACAGAACACTCCACTCATCAACCACGGAATATGCATTCTTCTCATCTGTACATAGGACATACTCTATAATCAATCATATGCTCAGTCATAAGACACGTCTTTTTAAATCAAAAAAAAAATTGCAATTATACCAACCATACTTTTAGACCACAGTAGAATAAAACTAAAAATCAATACCAAAATCTCTCAAAACCATATAAATACATAGAAATTAGACTACTTCCTCCTGAATGACTTTGGGATAAAGAACAAAATTAAGGCAGAAACACCTTTTTTAAAAAATAAAGGAAAACAGAAAAACATATCAAAACCTCTAGGATGCAGCAAAAGCTGTTAAGAGGACTAAACATCTACATCAAGAAGTTAGAAAGATCTCAAATTAACATCACCCCATCACCACCAGAGGAACTAGAAAAAAAGTTAATTAACCCCAAAGCTAAAAGAAGAAAAGAAATATCTAAATTAAACTCAGAACCAAATAAAATTGAGATCCATGACTCCATACAAAGAATCAATGAACCAAAATCTGGTTCTTTGAAAGGATAAACAATATCTATAGATTGCTAGGTAGATTAATGACAACAAAAAAAGAGAAGAATCATATAAACACAATAAAAAATGATAAAGGTGACATTATACCTGATCCCATAAAAATACAAAAGATCCTCAGAGATTATTATGAATATGTTTATGCACACAAACTAGAAGATCTAGAAAAAATGGATAAATGCCTAGAAACCCACAACTTCCTAAGACTACATTAGGAAGAAATTGAAACCCTGAACAGATCAATGTTGAGTTTGATTAAAAATAAAAATAAAAACAAACAAAAAACCACTATCAACCAAAAAGAGCCCTATAATAGATGGATTAACAGCCAAATTCTACCAGGTATACCAAGAAAAGTTGGCACCAATCCACTGAAAATATTAAAAAACATGAGGCAATACTTCTCCTCAACTCATTATATAAAGCCAGCATCAATGTGATACCAAAATCTGACAAAGACACAAGAAAACTACAGACCAATATGCCTAATAACATAAACACAAAAATCCTCAACAAAATACCTGCAAACTGAATGCAGCAGCACATAAAAATTTAATTAACCATGATCAAGCAAGCTTTATTCCTGGGATGCAAAGATGGTTCAACATATGCAAATCAATAAATGTGATTCACCACATAAACAGAATTGAAACAAGACCATATGATCATTTCAATAGACACACAAAAAAAACTTTCAATAAAATTCAACATCCCTTTATAATTAAGAAATTAAAAAGTCAACAAACTAGGGATTGAGGAAACACACTTAAAAGCAGTAAACGCCATCTATGACAAACACACAGCCAACATCATACTGAATAGGAAAAAGCTAGACCAAGAGAAGTGTGCCACTCTCATTCATCTTGTTCATCATAGTGCTGGAAAACACAGAATAATCAATCAGGCAAAAGAAAGAGATGAAAGACATCCCAACAGGAAAATAAGTCAAATTGTCTCTCTTTACTTATGATATGATTCTATACCTAGAAGAACCCAAAGACTCTGCCAAACGGTTCCTGGAACTGATAAACAACCTCAGTAAAGTTTCAGGATACAAAATCAATATACAAATATCAGTAGCATTTCTATTCACCAATAATGTTCAAGCTGAGAGACAAATCAAGAACACAATCTTGGCCAGGTGCAGTGGCTCATGCCTGTAATCCCAGCACTTTGGGAGGCCAAGGCAGGCGGATCACGAGGTCAAGATATGGAGACCACCCTGGCCAACATGGTGAAACCCCGTCTCTACTAAAAATACAAAAAATTAGCTGGGCATACTGGTGTGTGCCTGTTGTCCCAGCTACTCGTGAGGCTGAGGCAGGAGAAGTGCTTGAAACTGGAAAACAGAAGTTGCAGTGAGCTGGGATTGCGCCACTGCACCCCAACCTGGCAATAGAGCAATCCTCTGTCTCAAAAAAAAAAAAAAAAAAAAAAAAGTAAAAAATCTTGTTTTCAATAGCCCCCCACTAAAGAAAACACCTAGGGACACGTCTAACCAATGAAGAGAAAGATATGTGCAATGACAACTGCAAAACACTGCTAAGAAAGTATAGATGACACAAACAAATGAAATATTTTATGCTCATGGATTTAAAGAATATTATTAAAATGACCATACTTCCCAAGGCAATCTATAGATTCAATGCTATTTCTATCAAACTTTCAATGCCATTTTTCACAGAATTTAAAAAAACCTATTTTAAAATTCACAAGAAACCAAAAAAGAGCCTGAATAGCCAAAGCAATCCTATGCAAAAAGAACAAAGGTGGAAGTATCACACTACCCAACTTCAAACTATACTACAAGGCTACAGTAACTAAAACAGCATGGTATGAGTACAGAAACAGATCCATAGACCAATGGAATAGGATAGCGAATCCAGAAATAAAGCCACACACCTTCAACCATCTGATCTTTGGCAAATTCAACAAAAGCAAGCAAGGGGAAAAGAATCCCTATTCAATAAATGTTACTGCGATAACTGGCTATCCACATGCAGAAGAAGGAAATGAGACCCCTACTTTTTACCATATACAAAAAAAAAAAAATACTCAAGATGGATTAAAAATTTAAATGCAAAACCTAAAACTATAAAAATACTAGAAGGAAATCTTGGAAATACCCTTCTGGACATCAGCCTTGACAAAAAAATTTATGACTAAGTTCTCAAAAGCAATTACAGCAAAAACTGGAAATAAAAGTGAAACCTAATAAAATTAAAGAGCTCCTTTCTGCACAACTAAATAAACTGTCAATAGTGTAATCAGACAACCTGCAGTATGGGGAAAAATAGTCACAAACTATGCATCTAACAAAAATCTAATATCCAGAATCAATTTAATATAATGGACTTAATTCAAGAAGCAAAAAATATACATAACAAACCAAAATAACTGACCTCATTAAAAAGTGGGCAAAGTATATGAACAGATATTTCTGAAAAGACAACATATATATGGCCAGTGGACATATGAAAAAATGCTGAAAATCACTAATCATTAGAGAAATGCAAATCAAAACCACAATGAGACACCATCTCCCGCTAGTCAGAATAGCTATCATTAAAAAAATAATAATAACAGGTGTTGAGGCTAAGGAGAAAAGGAAACACTTGTACATTGTTGATGAAATGTAAATTAGCATAGCCACTGTGGAAAGCATTTTGGAGACTTCTCAAAAGAAGTGAAAACAGAACTACCATTCCACATAGCAATGCCATTACTGGGAATATACCTAAGGAAAAATAAAATGTTCTACCATAAAGACAACCTGCACTCAATCACAGCACTATTCCCAATAGTAATGACATAGAATCAATCTAGATGCATATTAATGGTGGACTGGATAAAGAAAATGTGGTACATATACATCATGGAACACCACATAGCCATAAAAAGAATGAAATAATCTCCTTTGTAGCAACAGGGATGTAGCTGGAGGCCGTAATCTTAGCAAATTAATGCAGGAATAGAAAACCAAATACCACATGTTCTCACGTGTAAGTTGGAGCTAAACACTGAGCACACATGGACATAAAGATGGGAACAATAGACACGGCAGACCATTAGAGGTGAGAGGGAGAAAGGGTGCAAGGGTACCTCTACCCTACCTATTAGGTACTATGCTCACTAACTGGATGATGAGATCATCTATACCCCAAACTTCAACATCATGAAATGTACCCATGTAACAAACTTGCACATGTACCCCTTGAACTTAAAATAAAAGCTGAAAAAAAGAAAAAATCCCAAGGCAATGGTGGTGTATTACGTAGGGAAGAGAATGCACCAATGTTTAAGTCTGTGATGGTTTGCATGTAAGCAAGCTGACTTGTCTTTTTCCTACCATCTTGGCCTTTCAGAGTCTTTAGTCCCACACAAGAATATTTTATTTTAGTGCTTTACAACTTGAGCTCAGAACTAAAATATCTTGTCCTTCCTCACTTCCAACCCATTCTTAATTACCCAGGTGGCAGTCCATTGCCAACTGAGTCAACATTTTTTTTTTAATACAACGATGCCTATTGTTCATACATGGTTCTATTTATGATTTTTACTGGTACTTCTCCTAAAGGGTAACACGGAGCTTGGGAGATTTATCCTGTGTGACACACCTGTTGTCTTCATCACAGGTTCAAATGTTGCCCAGTCTCTGGGGAAAAGCAAATCAGCAGCAGCAGATGCTGTTTTCATTCTATTCATTCCAGTTTTGACACAATGGTTCAGAATGTGTGCCAAATGTTAACCACTAGCTCACTCTCTTTCCAAATTCACGGTAAGGTCTTTAATACAGTACTCTGCATTTAACAATCTTTTGTTAAAGCTGTGTTCCCACCATCTTACTGGGAGAATAGGGAAAGAGAGTTAGTAAGCATTCCTTTTCAAAACTGCAGTGATCTTCCCCTGGAATTCTATCAGGTTCTAGTTTATGCAAAATTACATATTTATTTTTTAATAGGAAACAAACTGGCTTGTGGAAAAGAAATAGTACTGCCTTAGGCATTAAATTCAAGGATAAACAGAAGAATATAAATACAAATGTGCAAGAAATAAGACAATCTCAACCTCATCAATTCTAATATCTTTCGTTGAATATACCTAGTTTTGATCTTTTCCTTCCACATTCCATACCCCCTCTTCATGCTGCGTACCCCACGAGGGGCTGTTTCAGAGGAATGATCCTCATGGATTGCTTCCGTTAACTCATTTGTCACCTAGCTTCTGGTTGGGTACAGCCAATAGAAAGCATAGGTATGGGATTAGCGGGTTTGAGAACATTTGGTTGGGGTATTTATTTCCATTGACATTTTCTCTGCATTTATCATAGGAAGATAGCTGGATCCCTCTCCTGAAATGGTATTTGTAAGACAATGGATTTACATAATAAAGACATTTACTTCTCCTGTTAAAACACACGCACACTTGCCTCAAAACCTTGCCTTCACCTGTTTCAGCAGAAAGCTATTAAATAAACTAATAAATTACTGACCTATAATGGAACAGTCCTTTCTCTCTAACTAATAAATTTGGTGGCTTAAGAATGGAGAATGACCAGTTTACTTTTGTGGAAGAGGAGGCCTCATTTTCTCAATGTAAAATGTAACAGTAGGATGGAAGTTAACTTTTTGAGGGTGTCTCATTTTTTCAAATGTGAAATTTAATTGTAAGAGTGAGGTTCTCTAGACTTTCGAGCATTTTGTACGGTTCTTGACCAGTCCCTATGCATTTATCTAATACGAATCCATGTGCCATGCTAAAGCTATCTATCAGTAGAGAAAGACACAAAGCTGAGAACATTCGCCTTGTATTATTCTTGGGAAAGTGGTTGATTAAGGATATTTTTGTTAGAATTATATCTGGGCTTTACTTCACATGTATGCTTTGTATGTATCAGACAACATCCGTTTGACTCTAATATAAAATTATTGCTTTATGGATCCTATAGAAAAAATTAAATAATACTAGAGAGTGAGAAAGACAGTCTAAGTATTTTGGGATCTCATAGTAATTATGATTGCAAAATTGGCTAGTGAAGGTCAATTTTGTATAGGTTAAAAAATATAATTCTATAATTAAGCCTGATAATAATCCTCTGCCTAAAATAAACTACTAGATAGGATTCAAATTGATTTTACTCGCTTAGTGGTTTTATATACATATATTTATATGTAAGTTAATATATATTTATATATAAATATTTGTGGTTTTTTAATACATATTTATAAACAATGTATTATCACCAATTTATGTGTTCATATATATATACACATATGTAGAAATAAATACAAATATTGCTATGTTTTATATATTTATAAATATATAAATATTGCTATATATTTATATACATAAAAATAAATATATATTTTTTTATATATGAACACATATATGAATTGGTGATACAAGACAGTATATAAATCTTTCCCTTTTACCTCAAAAGTTTAATTATCTCTTTCAAATTATTGGCTAATAGATAGCTTATAGAGCTGAAGATATTTCTCTAAGAGTTTACGATTTACAGCTTTTATGATCATCTAAGGCAATAATCATTCTAATACTTGGGCCTCTTTTAAGCTGTCTCTGTTCAATAATTATATTCTACAAGCTTATGTAAATCAAGTTTGAAGAGAACTCAAAATCAATGTTTCCAGTGATGAATCTTTTTAGATTATATATATTACATATAATATATATAACTATATATATAATATATGTGTGTGTGTATATATATATAAATCTCATATATGCATATATACATATATATGTGTGTGTATATATATATACACACACACACATATATAAATCTCTGGAGAAATCTGAGATCAATGTCATGTGTAATCAATGAAGCCAGCCAACTGAAATTCGATAAATGTCAATTTGATCTTCTAAATTTAATAGGAAGAATTCATTGGGAAACATATGGAAATACATATCTGGTATGCTGGAGAAGTGTCTTTAAATGCTGTTCAAATTAGAAAATGTCTGTGTTTATGACTAAGAGAAAAGTCATGTATTATAAATGAAATATGAATACATTCATCATTTCTTTGGCATCTGTATTTGTCCATACTCATATCGCTATAAAGAACTACCTGAAACTGGGTAATTCATAAAGAAAAAGGGTTTAATTGGCTCATGGTTCTGCAGACCGTACAGGAGGTATGGCTGTGGAGGCCTCAGCAAACTTACAATTACGGCAGAAGGCAAAGGGGAAGTGAGCACACATCAAATGGCAACAGGAGAGAGAGTGAAATTGTTTAAAAAGTACTACACGCTTTTAAACAACCAGATCTTGTGGGAACTCATTCACTATCATGAGAACAGCAAGGGGGATATCCAACCCCATGATACAATCATCTCTTACTAGGTCCCTTTCCCAACACATGGAATTGCAGTTCAACGTGAAGTTTGGGTGGGGACACAGAGCCTAACTGTAACACCATCCATTTCTTTTCTACATCTCAAATTTGACTAATTATTTGATCATGTTTTAAAACCAAAGTATAAAATACCCTACCCATCTTTTAGAATGATAGATCACATCCAGATCAGCAATATTGTTTAGATTAGATAAAATTTTAGTCATAATACATTCTCCATGTTCTAGCCCAATCATCTTGGTCCAATTTCTTAACTTATTTTCAGTTTTGTCTTCTATGATAGCCACAATAAATAGTACATACTTAACAGAGTATTTTAAAGATTAATTGAGAAATGCACACAAAGTTCAGAGTACAACACTTGGCACATAACAGATTCAAATATTGATTTTGTCACTGTTTTTTTTATTAATCTGGTCCTAGTAATATAAGAATTTTTTGTTTTTAAATAGTTTTATAGAGCAGTTTTAGATTCATAGTAAAATTGAGAAGCACAGAGACTTCCCATATTTCCCCTGCCCCTACACATGCACAGCCTCCTCATTATCAAAATTCCTTAACAGAGTAGTAAAATCTTTACAAATGATGAACCTACATTGACACATCTTTATCATCCAAAGTCCAGATTTACACTAGGGTTCACCCATGGTGTTGTACATTGTACATTCTATGGGTTTGGACAGATGTTTAATGACATGTATCCACCATTATGGTATCATACAGAGTAGTTTCACGCCTCTAAAATTCTGTTCTCTGCCTATTAATCCTTCCGTCCTCCCTAACCCCTGGCAATCATTGGTCTTTTTACAATCTCTATAGTTTCACCTATTTGAGAAGTCATACAGTTGAAATTATATAGTATGTGGTCCAGAATGTGGTTTATCTTGGTGAATGTTCCCTGAGAGCTTGAGGAGATATAATCTGATGTTGTGGAATGAAGTGGTCTATAGATGTTATTTGTATTCAGTATTGATGGTATTGTGTTCTCACTGATTTTCTGCCTGGTAGATCACTCCATTTCTGATACGAGGGTGTTGAAGTCTCCAACTATAATACTGGAATTATGGTTTCCTTCTTGCAGTCTTCTCTGGTTTTGCCTTGCATATTTTGATTCTGATAGAAGGTACATACATGTCAAAGACTGTTATAGCATGTTAAATATTGTTATGTCTTTTTTTAAAGATTGTTACGTTTTGAATGACATTATCACTATTCAATGCACTTCTTTATCTCTGGTAAGTTTCCTTGAAGTCTGGTCTGTCTGAAATTAATAAATTTGCTTATACTTTTATTTGAGTAGTGTTTACATGGTGTATCTTCTTTCATCCATTTTCTTTTCATCTTATGTATTTTCATATTTAAAGTTTGTTTCTTGTGAATAACATATGGCTGGGTTTATTTTTTCATTCACTCTGACAACCTCTTTAAATTAGTTCACTTAGACCATTAACCCTCATTGGTTACTGATTTGGTTGGATTATTTGCTGAAGTTTTCTATTTGTTTCCCTTGGTCTTTGTGCCCATTTTTATCTTTCATTCTTTTTCGGTCTTTTGTTTTGAGGATTTTATATGATTTTATTTTCCCTTCTTTCTTAGCATATCAATTTTAGCTTTCAAAGGCTTTTTCTAGTGATTTCCCTAGTCTGCAATATACATATACAACTAATAAACTAATCCAAGTCAATTTTCAAATACACAATACTACTTCACTGGCAATGTGGGTGCCTTATGAAAACATAGTAACTAATTCTTTCATCTCATCCCTTGTATCATTGCTGTCATTTATATTACTTATACATAAGCCTATGTACAATCACACATATAGATTATTAAATTATTGCTATTATGTTGAAAAATGTTATATGTTAGGTCATTGGAGTATAGAAAATGTAAAAGATTTTATTCTACACTTATTTCTTCTCTGATTATTTTTTTTAACATAGCTTCAAGTTTCTGACCTGTGCAATTTTCCTTCTCCCTAAAGAACTTCTTATAACATTTGTTACAAGGCAGGTCTACTGACAACACATTTCCTAAATTTTTATTTTTATGAGCAAGCTTTTATTTCTTCCTCACTTTGGAAGAATAATTTTTCAGGCTACAGAATTCTAGGTTGGTGGTGTTGTGGGTTTTACTTTTTTTCTTTTAGTTGTTACTGTTTTTCTCTCCCAACTCTTTAAATATTCTACTCCATTCTCTTCTTGCTTGCATAGTTTCTGAGAAGTCAGATGCCATTCTTATCTTTGTGCCTCTATAGGTAAGGTGTTTTTCCCCTCTGGCTCCTTTCATGACTTTTTTTTTTTTTTTCATCTCTGATTTTCTATAGCCTGAAAATAATTATGGCTAGGTGAAGTTTTCCGGCATTTATCCTGTTTGGTGTTCTCTGACCTTCCTGGATTTGCAGAATGGGGACTTTTTTTCAAGAAAAACAATTTAGTAATTATTGTTTCAAATATGTCTTGTACTTTTTTCTTCTTCTCATTTTAGGCTTCCTATGATGTGTATGTTATACCATTTCTAGTTGACCCTCAGTTCTTGGATATTCTGCTCCTTATCTCAGGTTTTCTCTTTCTTTTTGATTTTTCAGAGGTTTCTATTTTCAGAGATATCCTCAAGCTCAGAGAGGTTTTTTTCCTCAGCTGTGTCCATTTATCAATAAGCCCATCAGAAAATTCTCCATTTCTGTTACAGTGATTCTGATCTTTGGCATTTCATTTTGTTTCTTTTTGAGAATTTCTATCCTTTTGATTACATTGCTCACCTGTTCTTACACACTATCTATTAGTATTCTTAGCATTTTAATCATAAGCTTTTTTTTGTTAAATTTCCAGCCTGATATCAATGTGTCTCTCATCTATCTGAGTTTAATTTAGATGCTTATTTTTTTCAATCTAAGCTTTTTGCCTTTTAATGTTGTTTAACCTTTTATTTATAGCTAGATATGATACACTAGGTAAAAGGAACTGCAGTAAATAGGCCTTTAGTCATATGATAGTAAGGAATGGGGGAAGGGAAGCATTCTGTAGCCCCATGGTTAGGACTCAATGCCTTAGTCAGCCTGTGTCTCTAGATTGTGAACGTTAGCATGCTTCTCATTCCTGCCTTAGATGGAACATGCTGGCTGGAGCCAGCTAGAGTTGAGTTTTCCTCCCGGTCAGTTAGGCTCTGCTAAAACTCTAGCAGTTTTTCTGGTTAAATAGTATCATCCAAGGGCAGCCCTTGTTAGGAAGGAAAAAATGCTGTGGTATATTTTAAAATGATCCTTTGTTCTCTCCCTCTGCTGGAAGCTTGAAGGGATTTTTCTCTGATATTTACAGTGAGAACCTGGTCAATTTCCTAGAAGTAAAACTCAAAAAAAATGTGTCCCTCCATTACTGGATCCCCTGGAGTTTTTAACTCTCAGACTTGTCCATGCTGAACTTCCAGCAATTCATCAATTACAGGTTAGGTTTTCTTATTTTGGCACTGGTTCACACAGAAATCATTGCTTGTGGGTTTTGCTCAGGTAAGTTGAGATACTCTGTATTTGCTTCTCTGTCCCTCCAATTTTGAGGTCAGCAGTTGGCCCTGTGACCTTACTTCTCTGGCAAATCTGAAATAAGTTGCAGATTTTTCAGTCTGTTCCTCTTTCTACTGGTTGTTAGGATGGAGTGGAACTTTCAAGCTTCTTACATATGAGACTGAAAGCCTAAGTGGATTTTTAGAAATTGAAAATGCTTCTATTTTTTTTTAACTGGTCTGGAAACCCAAGATTATTGAAAATTCTTAGTGTATCAATTCACTCATTTGATATTGAATAGAGTGTGGTTTTCTTCTTGGCCAGAAAAAATGTAGCACACTCTGTAATATATCTTAGGGGAAAATTAGTTCCAAGGGAAAGATCTGTCTTTTATGCATAAGGAAGGTCTGGCTAGCATTTGGGCTCTATGTAAAATGTGTTCATATATCTTTAGCTAGGACAAAGTCTACACAAAATGTTAATAGCAAACTGCAAAGTCATGGAAACTGTAGGACTTGCACATAAATATACAAAATGTTCTTGAAAGACAGAGTATTTGGGTGGGTTTCAGATTCTTAAAAACAAGACCAAAAAATGTAAATAAATATCCTTATACCTTGCAGATGTAGATGATCATGGGAATTTGATTTATGTTGCTAGAGAAAAGGGTAGTGATAGGATTAGCTTTTTCTCTGTTGATTACCTCTGTTTAATTAGACTGCTTGAAATCTGCCTTCTCTGTGAGGCATTAGAACTCTTTCGGAGTTGCTTAATTTCCTCGGAAAAAATAAACTTAATAGATGGTGTCAAGGAATTTGCCTTACGTTCAGAAAAAAAAAAAATTATAAGTGCTCCAATGTGTAAAAATGAAAAAAAAATAACATTATAGAAATAAAGTGTTGGACCTTCTAATTTTGAAAGGATTGTAGGAATTGTAGATTATATATTTCTGAAGTAGAGGAATAATCAGATGATGAGTTACTCATGGGTTTTTTTCTCATAAGCAAAGCAAGAAGAAAAGGGAGGAAACACTTAGTTCATTGCCTGTGCTGGGATCTGAGATGCTGAATTTAATGTTATTCATTTAAACCTGTAAACAATTACGTGAGGTAGGCAATATTATCACTGACAAGTAAATTACTAAACATAAAAAGATAAAATAACTTGCTCAGGGCACATAGCTAGCAGCTGACTGAGCTGGTATTCACTTCAGTTTACGTTATAAACTCTTTCCATTGATAAACACCGCAGTGCAATCAGGGACACTTCAGTTCAATCTCCCTAAGGAAAACATGGGTAACTGCCAATTTGGTCTTCTAAAGCTTCTTTGGAAAACATGGTGTCTTCATTTGTTTTGTGCTCCTATACAAAGTATCAAAGATGGAGTAACCTATATTTAACAGAAATTTATTGACTCACAGTTTTGGAGACTGAGAAGTTTAATATCCAGGTGCTGGCACCTGGGTGAGGGACTTCCTGATGCGCCTTCCCATGGCATAAGGCAGAAGGGCCAGGAGAGGGTAAGAGGGGGCCAAACTCATCATTTTATAATGGCACGGACCCCACCATGAGGGGAGCCCTCCTGGTCTAATCACCTCTTTAAACTTTCACCTGTTAATAGCATTATTATGGCAATCAAAGTTCAATATGAGTTTTAAAGAGGATAAATATTCAAACGGTAGCTTTCCACTCTGGGTCTCTCAAAACTCAAGTCTTTCTGACATACAAAATGCATTCTTTCCATCCCAGTAGCCCCAAAAGTCTTAATACCTCCCAGCATAAACTCAAAATCTCAAAGTCCAGAGTCTCATCTAAATCAGATATGGGTGAAATTAAAGGCACAATTCATCCTGAGGCAAATTTCCCTCCAGCTGTGAACCTATGAAATTAAACAAGTTACAAGCTTCCAAAATACAGTGCTGTGACAGGCATGGGATAAACACCACCATTTCCAAGAGAAAAATAGGAAAGAAGTAATAGGTCACAGGAAGTACAAAACCCAATAGGGTGAACAATCTAAATCCTAAAGCCTGAAAATAACCTTTGACTCTATGTCCAGCTCTCCAGATTCACTGGGGTGGGGATTAGGTCCCTGGGGGCTCAGGAAGCCCTGTCTCCATGGCTGTGCTAAGTTCAGCAAAATGATTAGCTATTACAAGTTTTCTTGGGCTTACAGTTCTCCCAGGCTGGTGTTGCACACTGGTAGCTTTACTATTCTAGGGTCTCAGGGACAGCTTCACCCACATGGCTCCAGTAAGCACTGTCCTAGTGGAGGTTGCCTGTAGTGCCCTCCTACCACAAATATCTGTCCCAATCTCCAGGCTATCCATGACATCCATTGAAATCTAGGTAGAGGAAGTCACGTCCCCACAGCTCTTGGATTCTGCGAACCTCAAAATTACTACTACATGGACACTGCCAAGGTTTACAGTTTGTAACTTCCCGAAGGGCTACTCAAGCCATACCTGAGTGTGCTTGAGCCATAGCTGGGGGAGATGAAGAGTACCAGGCCTGAGGTACCCCTGAGCAATGTGTCCCAAGGGCCTGAGTGAGTGCTCTTTTGATCTCTCTTTTGGCATAGTTTCTTTCCTCAGGCCTTGTCACTCTGGTGATGGAAGGGGCCATACTAGAAATTTCAGAAGTGCCTTTGGAGTCATTCTCCCATTTTCCTGATGAATAGTTTCTAGCTTTGTTCTTCTATCTGTATTAATCTTATCAAATAGTCACTGAGAGTTTTTCAAATCTTCATGTTGTGTGGTTACAGCTTGGATGTATGTCCCTGCCAGAATCTCATATTGAAATGTAATCCTCAATGTTAGAAGTGGGGTCTGGTGGGAGGTGATTGGATCATGGGGATGGATTTTTATGAATGGTTAAGCACCATCGCTCTTGCTACTGTCCTCACAATAGTGAGTTCGTTCTCATGAGATGTGGTCAGCCGAGGCAGGTGGATTGCCAGAGGTAAGGAGTTCAAGACCAGTCTGGCCAACATGGTGAAACCCTGTCTCTACTAAAAATACAAAAAAATTAGCCAGGCATGGTGGCATGTGTCTGTAATCCCAGCTATTCCTAAGGGGAATTGCTCCATTTCTTAAACCAGGGAAGTGGAGGTTGCAGTAAGCTGAGATCACACCACTGCACTCCAGCCTGGGTAACAGAGTGAGACTCCATGTCAGGAAAATAAATAAATAAAAAGTGTGTAACACCCCTTCTCTCACTCTCTTGCTTCTGCTCCAACCACGTAAAATGTCTGCTCCCCATTGACCTTCCACTAAGACTGTAAGTAACCTGAAGCCTCCCTAGAAGCTGAGCAGATGCCAGCATGAGGATTCCTATACAGCCTGTGGAACTGTGAGCCAATTATACTTTTTTTTCTTTGCAAATTACCCAGTGCCAGGCATTTCTTTATTCTACTGTGCTTCCCTTTTAAATTCCCTCTTTAATTTTTCTCTTCCCATATTTTACTACATGTGGTTAAAGCAAAGTAGCACCCTAAATGTTTTGCTACTCAGATATTTCTTTCACCAGAAATCTGACTTTATCACTCTTAAATTCTGCCTTCTATAAAACTACCCCATCAATGGACACAATTCAGTCATTTGCCAATTTATAAGAAGAATGGTTCAGTTCCCAATACTTTGCTCTTCTTTTTCATTTGATACCTCATCAGAATTGCCTTTGCTATCCACATATCTACCAACATACTCATTATGACCATTTATGTAATATCTAAGAGGTTTCAGACTTTCCCTACAGCTATTTTCTCCTGAGCCCTCACCACAATCAACCTTAATTATCTGTTCATGGCCATCTAGGCCTTTTTCAGCATTGACTTTAAAACTGTCTCAGCCACTACCCATGACTAGATTCCAAAGCTGCTTCTACATGTTTACGTATCTGTTACAGCAACACCCACTTTTCTGGTACCATTTTCTGTCTTTGTCCATTAGTACAATTTTCGGTCTTTGTCCATTTGTGCAGCTATAACAGCATGATATTGACTGGGTAATTTAGATAGGCAGAAACTTGTTGGTTTACAATCCTAGAGGCTGGGAAGTTCAGTATCATAGTGCCAGCATCTGGCAAGGGCCTCCCTGCTCCCATGGTAGAAGGCAGAAAGGCCAAGAGGAGACAAGAGAAGGTCATACTTGTCCTTCTTTGTAATTGGCACCAATCCCACCTATAAGGATAAAGTCCTCGTGGCCTAACCACCTCTTAAAGGCTCTACCTCTTCATACTGTTAAAATGGCCATTAAAATTTAATGAGTTTTGGAGGGGACTAGCATTCAAACCATAGCCCATGGCTAATAAAATAGTTATCTGTATACATATTACTACAAGTTGTTCAAATTGGCAATTTGTATGACTAGGAGAAAAGTGTATTTTCATTAACACCCACAAAGTATCTTTCATATCATTCTGGTAAAGAAATCTGGTGACTGGAAAGGTGACGAACTTTAGAGAGCAATGATGGAGGAGGAAAGTCAGTGGCGTGGGTGGCTCTGAGGCAGTGAAACTATGCTTCATAAAGTAAGGGCCCCACTAAGAGCATGGCTCTACCTGTTTGCTCAGGAGGTTTTTTGCCTGTAAGTGACAGAAAATTCAAATCAAACTGGTTAAATATTTAGGAATGCTTTCAATAATTTACCAGAAAGTTGAGAAGTGAACTGATGTCAAAATGGACTTAATCAAGTGGCTCTGGCTTAATGTTCTGTGAGTTGCTTGGTTCTATCCTCCTCAGTGTGCTGACTCTATTCTTAAGTGGGTGGGCACTGCATATGTTCCAGAACGGATTGAAAAGATTCCTTAAATTCAATAAATTAAGATGGAACTTATGATCAAGGTAAAGATGTAAAATTAGCCCTAGAATTTGAAGCTGAACAAAATACATGAAGGCAGAATTTATAAATTCAGAAGTGAGATCTTTGGTACAGAATTATCACCTGGTAAATAAAATTCTGCCACAGAATTATTACCTGGTAAATGAAATTTATGATCCCAAAATCCTCTCGAAATTTAAGATGACAAGTTTATCATAATTCTTTTTCTAAAACATGATAATCCATCTAATCTAATTTTCAGATTATTTAATTTTAGATTTTAAAAACTATATAGATATTTTCAATTTTAGAAAAATTCTAAATATCTAGAAAGAAGTTTAATTTTAAATACATATATAGAGAAAAGTTGAATATATATAATTTAACTTCTTATATATAATTATATATACATATGATTTTATAGATATATATACACATAAAATTTAAGTAATGAAATCATTACTTATGATCCCTGAGGTAAACATTGGTAATATTTTAAGTATACTTTTAATCTATTTTTAAATATATATATATGTGTGTGTGTGTGTGTGTGTGTGTGTGTGTGTATTTTTTTTTTGAGACAGAGTCTTACTCTGTCACACAGGGTGGAGTGCAGTGGTATGATCTCTGCTCACTGCAACATCCGCCTCCCAGGTTCAAGTGATTCTTTTGCCTCAGCCCCCCGAGTAGCTGAGATTACAGACGTTTGCCACCATGCCCTGCTAATTTTTGTATTTTTAGTAGAGACAGGGTTTCACCATGTTGTTCGGACTGGTCTCAAACTCTCAACCTCAAGTAATCCACCCGCCACGGCCTCCCAAAGTGTTGAATTATAGGCATAAGCCACCGTGCCCAGCCTTTAAATATATTTTTCTTTACAGAGAAATTTCAATCATCATTTCTATTTATTTTGTTTTTTAAACTTATTATCATTTTTCATACAATAAAATATCTAAATATATATTTAAATATATTTTCTAATTTGTCTAATTTTCTAGTTTATCTCTTTTATAGAGCCACAGTTAGAGTTTCAACACAATAGAAATTGCTTTGAAGTGGTAAACCTATTTCCAAACAATTTCTTATAGCAGTAAGGTATTGCCACTTATAATATCATATAATATGATACCACAGGGCAGGTCACATGTTCTTGTTAACCTTTTTTTAAAATTCTAATTTTTAAATTTTTTCCCTTAGTAATAGAGTGGAATATTAGCACTCTCATCTCATAAACATTGATTCTCACTCACACCTACCCTGAAGTTTGGGAACAAAAGACACTAAGTTCCATATGCATCATGTCTAAAATATCTTGTAATTTACTAACCAGAAAATAGTTTCTGGACCAAACTGGTTACTCTAAACTCATTTTCAATTCAGTACCCACATATATTTTCATGATTACATTCTGTCTAAAGGGTTTTTTGCAAGACAATTATTTGATACATCACACTTATCTGAGATACTTCATCCAACATGGAGTAACCATTATCAAGACAATGTACTAGTCACAGTGCTTCTCTCTACCACACTCTAGTTCTTCCCTTCATTCTGTACCCAGCCTCTGTTCTTTACACGTATGTAGTAAGACATATCTCTGGAATCCTAGCATCTTTTAATCTATGGTAGAAAAAACAGATTAGAGTTTCTAATGAAAATATTTACATCCCCTTTGATTCTCAGACTAACCATAGCCATGGGAAACTGTTTTCAAAAATAGTAATATGAAATGCTACTAATATGGTTATCCATATATTGTCACCACAGTTATCTCATTCTACCTTGCACTGTAGGTATTTTCTTAAATTTCATCTTCCTTGCTTGACTATACACAACTCTAAGGCAGTGGTCAGGTATTAGTTATTATCCCTATTCTTCTATTTGTAATAGTGTTCTGCAGTCAAGATGGCATTTGTTAAAGTAATACAGGTAAAGGACAGAGGAGAAAAATTCATAGCTACTGAAGTTTATCCCAAAAGTATTTATGATTCTCTATGTCTTCCTTTAACACTCAGTATACCTACTCAAATTCCACATTTAGTTTTCCTTATTCATTTTTAGCATCTCTTCTATATCATTTTAATTGGAAACAAAAAGTCCACCAACTTTTGAAAAACAGTTGAGGACACTTAGAGTAAGGCTGCTTAAAAACAGAATTATCACACTATAATATATGAGACTTCAACATCCAGCTATAATGGAGTAATAAAGGCTGGATTTTCTTTTGAAAACAGACACGACAGAGAAAATCAATAAAAACAAGACCTTATTCTTTGAAAAGATAAATAAAGTGGATAAATCTTTAGTCCAATTGATTTAAAAAACCAATAACAAAACAGAAGAAACATATTACTAATATCAGAAAAGAAATAGAGAACATTACTACAGGCCCTACAGTTGTTAACAGTATAAGATACCATGATGAACAAATTTAACAAGTTTCTGGATAGATACAAACTATCAAATCTTCTGAAAGAAGAAAGAGATAATCACAGTAAAGTCAGAAATATTAGAAAAGAATTTGCAGTTAAAAAACTTTACATCAAGAGAATTCTAGGTGGATATGGTTTCATTAATGACTCCTCCCAAAACTTTAAGAAAGAAGTAATTCCAATTCTAAACAAAATCCTCAAAAAAATTGAAGACTTTCTAGTTACCTCATGAGATTAGGATTTCCCTGATACAAAAATTAGACAAAAATATTACAAGAAAGTAAATATAAGGAGCAACATTGCTCATGAACATGGACACAATACCTTTGAATCTAGGAATATACTACTATATTATCACTATATAGGAAAAATATATATGATCATTTCAATAAATACAAAAAAATTATTCAACAAAATTCATTACCCACTCATTACACTAAAAACGAAAATCCTCAAAGTAGGACTAGTAGGAAATGTCCTCAAATTGGCACAGCTCATCTGGGAAAAATCTATAGCTAATATTAAACTTAGTGGGAATAAATGGAATCATTATAAGATCAGATCCATGATAAAATTAAAACAATAACAGCAATAACAAAAGATTATTTTGGAGGTCATAGTTAATTAGATGAAGCAAGAAATAGAAACACACACATTAGAATTAAAAATAAAATTATTTGCAGAGTGATGATCACTTTTATAGAATAAACTAAGAAATCTACAAAAATGCTTCTAAAACTAAAGAATAAATTTGACAAGTTTACAGTATAAAAAGTCAGAATGGGAATAATATTTGCTAGAGGTACTATATCCAAAATATGTAAGGAATTTTCAAAATTCAATACTAAGAAAACAAACTCCCAATTTTAAAAATTGGGCAAAAGAGTCCAGCAGATACTTTACCAAAGAAGATGTACAAAGAGTAAAGTATATGAAAAAAGGTTTAACATTGTTAATCATAAAGAAAACGTAAGTGAAGACACAATGAGATATGACTATACCCACAAGAATGACTAAAATTATAACAAACAGACAAAATCAAGTGCTGACAAAGATTTTCATTATATCTAGTTCTAAGAATTAGAATAGCTTCGAATTACATAAATGATTGCAATTTTCCTAAGTGTGGTCTCAGAATATGTATTGGGGTCAACAGGAAATGTTTCTTCAGTCTGTCTCCAGTATGTATGTAATATGGGTATCTGGGGTGTGATGTCTCTCTGTTGTTTGTGGCTTTGTTTGCTACTGTTAGAGGTAGTGTTGGAGTTTTCAGCCCCACTTGATTTCCCTCACTCATCTCCTGATGGCAGGGACTTAGAAAGTAGTCCCTCAATACACATTCATACTAACACCTATAGTCTACTAAAAAGGGCTATTTGCAAGAGAAATCACATCTGAGTTTTTGCCTGCCTAGACAAAGTTTAGAGCTTGGTTAGAGTCCCTGAATTAGACTCATAAAAGCTACCGTCACAATTTCGAAGACAAAAGAGAAAGTCTGTGCTACTCTTAGAAAATTGCTTTCACCTATGACCCATATCTCATTAGTAGCACTACACAGACATCTTCTAATAGCCATTTCTTCTGCCTTGTTCCAACCACACAGCATCTTTGTTGGCAAGTAAAAAGACCAAATTCTGACCCCTACTTGTTTTTACAAATTTCACTAGCTGGTTTTCCTTTTAATCTCTATGTCCTATCACTTCATGTAAATAAAATGCACCAAACACTCTCCATTCTTCAGATGCAATTTTATCTGTATTCTCTAACTTCTTGCTGCTCTTCCCATTCTACCCTTTTGTTTCCAGTCAGCATTCCTGGAAAGCCACAGATTGATATACAGATCTAGACTGTTGAATAATTGATTCTAGTGTTTGGAAAATATGTATTGACATTTTATGTTTTATGCTACCTATTCAAAGACAAATAATACTGTTACTATCCCTAAGAATCCTGAACTCATTACACTAAAACATAAGGGAGATAAACACAGAAACAAAAAATTATGGGACCATGCTGCAAAGTTCTAATAGATACTTCTAATAACTATGCTAATAGACAAACAGCTATTGGACCACAACAACAACTAATCAAATCCACAATTGACCGAGGGAGCTGGAGGTTTCATTGTATAGGTAGCAGCAGAGGTCTTGAAGCATGAGGTAGTGGGAATGGCTCTCCAAGCAGAAGAAACAACTTGTATGCAAGTAACAAATCAGAGAATTACCTCAAGTATGTTCAGAAAATAGTGAATGATTATGTGGCTGGAGCTCAGGTTACATTTATTCATTCATTTATCCTACAAGTATTTATTGAGCAACTTCTGTATAACAGACATTATTCTATATTTTCATTACAATAGTGACTGAACATTAAAATCCCTGCTCTTCCTGCTCTTGTGGAGCTTATGTTCTAAATGCAGGTGAAAAACAGTAAACCAAAAAAAAAAAAAAAAAAAAAAGTACATAAGATGGCAAAAGCCTCTTTGGAAAAAATTAAAGGAGGAAAAGTATATAGCTAGGAATGTTGGGCACAGTGAGCAGGATGGCCAGTGAAGACAATCTTGATGAAGTGACATGAGCAGAAGGCTGATCATGAGGGAGAAAATGAGGGAGAAAGTCAGATGAATATTTGGAAAAACATCCCAGGCAGAGGAAACAGTTCAAAATTATGTGGCTGAAATATGCTTATAGCATTGGAAAAATAGCACAGGTGACAGTATGGCAGGTGCAGAGTGAGGGTGGGGGGGGAGGGTAAGAATAGAGTGAGACCAGATAATGCCAGATAACGAGGGCCTTGGATGAAGTCAAAGGAATACCCTTTTTATTATGAAAGAAAGAAGTTGTTACTGGAGAGTTTGAGGCAGAGATATTTACTGATCAGACTAAATGATATGGTTATCCTATGGAAAACATAATATAGAAGTAAGAAGGCCCTGCTACGCAAAAAGAAATGTTAGCAGTGGAGGTGACAAAAATATCTTTGGACTCTGAGTGTGCTGGTCTCAAGATACAAATTTGTGGATCTTTAACATTTTAATTGCATTCTAAGTAATAAGGGTTGATGAGAGGATTATGCAATTAGAGAGAATGACAGTCAATTAATAGAGAATAGGTAGAAAACAGAGATGAAGTGTAGTAGTTTGCCTCTAGCCTCAGTCTTTGGCCAGCATCCCATTGAGAGTGTGAAATCAACTAGGACTTTAAAGGCAAAGAATGTCATGAGCTGATATGTTTTATTCTCTTTATTTTAAAGAGAAAATCACTGGCAATGGGAGTCAGAGGAGAGAGACCTGGAGAAAGGAGATAAATATATTGCAATGGTCCAGATGAAAAATGGGCAGGGTTAGTAGTGATGAGGAAGAACTGCTGCATCCAGGCATTCATTCTGAGGTAAGATTACAGGCTTTGGTCTCAGCTACTTGGGAAGATCAGGCAGGAGAACTGCTTGAACCTGGGAGGCGGAGGTTGCAGTGAGCTGAGATTGTGCCACTGCACTCCAGCCTGGGTGACAGAGCAAGACTCCATCTCAAAACAAAACAAAACAAAACAAAATAAGCAAACAACAACAACAAAAAAGAATACATGCTGTGGTAACTGACCACACGTGGAGAAGATAATCTCAAGAAGTAATTTGCAAATCACTTAGTATTCCACGGATATATATTAAGTACAATAATAAGGATGAAAGTAGGAGGCAAAAATGATGAGGCTTTTAGTTTCTAAAGCCATAAAGGATAATTTTTTACTATTACCTATTTACTATGCTGATAAACATTATTTTTTTTTATTAAAGTCTTCCTTAGAAAATGTTTGAAACTCACTTGAGTAGGTGATAACTTCAACGAATTCTAATTTTGAAACTGCTTAAGGTGACATCACTAACATCCTACTTGGGGTAGATGACAGGGGAGTTGACTTTGGTTTTGCATAGTGTAAGATCCAGTACAGGTATTGATCGACTTAAGACCTATGCGACTTACGACCATTCGACTTTACGACCACAATCGCTAGCCACGACTGCTCCGGGTCTGGCAGCACAAACGGTGCCCAGCTGGGCGTACGACAGTGTGGACCAGCTTCCAGCAGCACTACCATCTCCGCATGCACCATTTCAACTGTACATATAGCCTACTCAACTTACGACCGAATCATGTTACGACCGGTTTGCTGGTCCCAATTGTGGTCGTAAGTCAAGCACTGCCTGTAGGTCATTTTGCTAGAGCATTCCTAAGCAGTGAGGAAGACTACCAACTGAAATCCTAATACAATATTTTCCAGGTGGTTCCTCAAGAAGTGCCCCTGCCTTATTGTTGGGGATAAGAAAAGTGACAAGAGGTAATCAAAGATGATTATATATAATCTCATGGAGAAAATGCTTTCACTGTGGATCTCCTTTTCAGATCACTGATACCTTGTCCCCATAACCTATAAAGTTATTTAAGAACATGAGTATGCATTTAATCAATGTTTTCATCTCATTTGATGGAATAAACAAGTTAACTACCATGCTGTGTTAGGCCATTCTTGCACTGCTATGATGAAATATCTGAGACTTGATAATATATAAAGAAAAGAGGTTTAATTGGCTTATGGTTCTGTAGACAGTACAAGAATGACACTGGCATCTGCCGTCTTCTGGGGAAGTCTCAGGGAGCTCTTATTCATGATAGAAGGTGAAGCAGGGGCAGGCACATCACATGGTTAGAGAAATGGCAAAAAAGAGAGTGAGAAGTTCCACACACTTTTAAACCATCAAATCTCACAAGAACTCACTCATTATCACAAAGGCAGTACCAAGTCATGAGGGATCCACCCCCATGACCAAACATCTCCCACCAGATCCCACCTCTAACACTGGGGATTATTACATTTCAACATGAATTTTGGTGGGACAAATATCCAAATTGTATCACATGCCAACAGAAAAGTGGGCAAAGAAAAAGTAAAAAGCAAAGTGACACAGAAGACACATTTAAAAATTTATCAGTATATGTGTACCTTTATTCCAACATATGAAAACATAGCCTTAGAGACTTTTGCAAGGGAAAAGCCTTTTTCAGAAAGTATTATTAAAATAAAGAAATCATGTTGCTTGCTCTCTAGAACATGAGGAATGCAGTTGGGAAAAGAGTAGGGTGATGGATAGGACAAGAAATGTTGTCAACATTTCCAGTGATACTTAGAAACTTAGCACATACCTAAAATGGTCCATCAGATAAGCCGTTTGAAAATTAGAACTTTAATAGGTTCCAATCTTCAGCTATGTTAATTTCTGTTGGATGATGCTGTGTAAGGCATAATAAATCTGAGTCACTCTGTACCATCTAGCAGGGCAAAGCTTTACAGAAATAGTGGTTTTCAACTATGGCTGCATGTTAGAATCCCTTGGGGAGCACAAATTTAAAAACACACACATACACACACACACACAAAACTATGGAGTTGGGCCCAACTCCAGAGTGTGTGTGAGTGTGTGTGTGTGTGTGTGTGTGTGTGTGTGTGTGTGTGTTTTGAGTGAACTTTGAGGTTAGCAAAGATCTCCAGGTATTGGGGATCTTTAGCAAATCTTTAGCAAATCTGCAGTCAGATTTGAGAAAACTGCCCACCAAAGCAACTTCATAAATGACTTAAATTGTGCTGAGTATTTGGCCAGTTTGTTTGCAGCTGTTCTCATTTATTACTTTGGATGTTAATGATGTCAAGGTGAAAGATTTATCCAGTTTTATCAGAGAGTTGGAGAGTAGGGAAATTCACAGAAGGGCAATCAAACCAACCTTCAAAATTTTCAGTGAGTTCCCTTCATGATTACAAACCTTAACATCTAAATGCCAACACCATTATTATCACTCCCTTCCAGGTCAGTGAATATGTTGGTGTTTTATGTGCACAGATGTGGCATGAAGCAGGCAGAGAGAACAGATTCAGACAGAAGGGATGTCTCATGGTCTTTTGAGACCTGAATTTTCATCTCCAAAGTTAGAAGCTATTTCAATCAGTTGGCCAACTTCCTACTGATTTAGACAACAGCTGATGCCCTAACTGATCACATGAAGGCTTGTTCTTTGGTATTCAGCATTTGTGGAAGGAATGTGATGTAAACAAAGACAATGTAGCTAAAAGGAATTGTTATTATTGGTATGTTTCCTTTGGGATTTTTTTGTTGCAATAAAACTAAATATACGATTTTATTACTTTAACATGATATAGCATCCATATCCACTCTGATTTCACTTTCTACAACTCACCCCCTCATACTTTAGGCGTACTGGTCTCCTTGCTGTTTCTCAAACATAGCAAACATCCTTAGATTTTAAAGCCTTTACCCATGTCTCTGTTTAGAACTACCACCTCCTGATGCCATTTCCCTCACGGCTCATTCTCTCACCCTCCTTTGGGTGTGTCTGCTCAAAAGTCACCTTATTGGAGATTATTTCCTAGTCCATGCTATACAAAATGGCATTTCTCTAATTCCCACCATTTCCCTTTCCCCATTACATTGCTTTTCTTTTTTCCCTAACACAACATTGATCATCTTACATAGCAGGTATTATTTTCTCCTTATTTCATTCACTAGAGTATCAGTCACAAAGGCACTGACTGTGTGTGTGTGTGTGTGTGTGTATGTGCGTGTGTGTGTTTTACTGTTGAACTCCAAGTAGAGGCACATAGTAGGCATTCAATAAATATTTGTTGCATGAACAAAATTAATAAATGTTTAAACTGTCAAACTACTTAGAAATAATAACATGTGACTGTGGCAGATTGCCCTTTTTTAAAAATGGCCATAATATTAACTCCTATCCCACATATTCCTTTTACAGTGTGGCTCAGACACTTCTCCCACCCAAAGGTAGGGTCAACATTTCATCCTCTTGAATGTGAGTGACAGAAGTGACATCATGTGCTTTCAGAATTAGGTCATAAAAATCAATGCAGTCTCCACTAGGTTCTCTTGAGATGCTTGTACTTAGAACACAGACAGCATGTGGTAAGAAAGTCTAACACACCCAGAAAGAGGACCACAGCCATGGCGGAGTCCTCAAGTAACAGCATCAATTGACCAGCCTTGTGAGTGACCCTCCCAAAACCCAATTGTTTAGCTCCAATCAAGCCAGGTTATGCTGGATGGAACAGGAAAGAGCTGTCCTTGCCAAGCACTGGTAAAATTTCAGGTTTATAAGAAACTTAATTTATTATCTTAAGGTGCTACATTTGGAGTGTTTTTTTTATATAGGTCATTAATACAAAATTTGATTGTTTTTGAGGGAAGTACATTGAATGCAAATCAACAGTATTACACACACACACACAACTCAAAATGAGCACTGAACATGACACCACAAGTGGAAATTTTTACATTAACCTCATGTGATGGGTTGCAGTCAAAACTCAATCAAAATTTTGTTTCATGCACAAAATTATACATGTTGTACAAAATTACCTTCAGGCTATGTGCATAAGGTATATATAAAACATAAATGAATTTCATATTTAGATTTGGGTCTTATCCCCAAGATATCTCATTATGTATATGCAAATATTCCACAATCTGAAAAATTTCTGAAATCTGAAATCCTTTTGGTCGCAAGCATTTTGGATTAGGAAATACTCAACTATATTCAGAAATCTAGCTTTAGTGTTATATATGGGCTTATATAGCCACTACTTTTTATTCACATTTATATCTACATTTCTATAAATGAAAACATAAATGCCTACTTGTAGCTGTGTCTTATATAGTGAGCACACACATACATAAAAATATTACTTACAAAATGGCTCAGCCTCTACAAAAAAAAAAAAAATGACAGTTCCTCAAAAATGTAAAAGTGGAATTACCATATGGTCCACCAATTTATGGATATATACTCAAAAATTGAAAGCATGGAGATGAATAGATATTTATACAACCATGTTCATAGCAGTATTATTCACAATAACCAAAAGATGATAGCCAAAAGCCACTAGCAACCCAAGTATACATGTACAGATATATGGATAAACAAAATGTGGTATATACATAGTGGAATATCATTCAGCCTTAAAAAGGAAGGAAATTCTGACACATGCTACAACATATGTGAACACCAATGACATTATACTAAGTGAAATATGCCAGCCACAAAAAGACAAATACTGCATGAATGCACTCATGAAGTACTTAGAGTAGTCAATCTATTATACAGACATAAAGTAAAATTGTGAGTTCCATGGACTGAAGGTAGGGAGGAATGAGGAGTTATTGTTTAATGGTACAGCATTTCAGTTCTGCAAGATGAAAATTTCTGGAGATGGATAATAGGGATGGTTGCACAACAATGTGAATGTACTTACATGTCACTGAACGGTACACACATAAAATGGTAAACTTTATTATGCATGTTTTATGCAATTAATATTGAATGCAGACACAACATCTGTAGTGTTGTGCATACTTCCTGTATGTAAGTATTTATACATATATCTCTAATATGATAAACATAGTCACACTTGTCTTCAGTATTGTGTGTATCACATACTTTCAGCATTCAAATGTTTTATGCATACACCTGCATATCATGGGATATATTCACACCTACGTTTTAATGTATATGTATTTTCATTGTATACATAAAACATATTTTATTGTATATTGAATATTTACATAATGTATATACACACAAACACACACATTACATAAAAAATATCCACACACCATTTGCACACATCCATATAGAATTTTTGAATGTTGTAAAATTGCACATATAAATTTGTAGAATGGCAGTATAATACATACATTGAAATTCTCTTAAGTTTGGACACATTCTATATCTGAAATAGTTGAAAAATGCATGAAACTTTATATATATGTACATATACATATGTATATGTGTGTATATATAGATAACATACAACTTTGCCTACATTTGCAGTTTTGTAACACATTTCTGGCAATCACACATTGCCAGACTATGCTAAGTTCATCATAGTCATTCTCCAAAAGTAGACACACACACACACACACACCACATACACATATATCACCTATTGAATACACAAAATAGGATTCTGTACACAAACAGCCACATTTCCAGTGTTGTATATACACATGCAACTCCAATGTTGTTCACACATACATGGGTATTTTAGTGTTGGATATATATATATATATATGAATCCTCAGAGTTTTTCCTACATATAACATATACATGCACACACACAGTAACGTATACATATTCCAATATATCCATCAAGTTTTAGAAATGCATATGCAATATGCATCTCTCATGTTATACACACATTCACACTAATATCGTCTAAAACATATATACCCAGATGTCTCCAGAGTTTCATACACACAAATATACAGGTAACTAATTTCATATACACACAGACAGGCTGTGTCATGAAATCCTCTTCCTCCTGTGATTTGTGGTATCAGCCTCATTACTTTATAATCTTAACTTGTGTACATATAAATTTTTGCCCTGCGGCAAAAGGTTTTAATTTAATCAAAACCTTAGAGATTAAATAATTAAACCTGTCACCATCCATAGTTTTCATTGCTAATTAGTCATGGTGAGTTGCCATTGTCATAAGATGCAGGGTTCCTAAATTTAGCAGTGGAATATTACATTGATCACACACACAAACCGCCCCGAGTCTCTGGGGACCAACTGCACGTCAGCGAGTGCGTTGTGGTTGAATCCACCCTTCACCTATTAAGGGGGTGCTACTGGAATTGTCGGGAACAATCTGCTTGTTCTCTGGCTGCACATAGCAACCAAAAAAAAAAAAGTCTGCCATCCTTAACCCTTTGAGGGTCTCACACTAGCAACTTGGAGAAAGACGATTCTCTTGATTAGCTCTGGGCTGCTTGCCTGCCTCCTTTGCTAAACTAAAGAGCCGGTGTCCTGCAGAAAGATAGCTGTTTCTCTGTTCACAACCACAGGGTCTCTTGCCTCCCCTTTCTTACATGATGGAGAAAGGGAAATAATTAAACATATTACCTTCTCAAAGACCAGGCTGGGTGATTCTTTCTGCTCTTCTTTGAGGAAAGAACAAGTAAAATGCGTAACGTGAGGCTTTCTAACATCCTAACCACTGTATTTCTGTGTATGCATATTCTGAGCCTGAAGACAGGTCTTCTAAATATCAGTATTAATTAACACAGTTGCAAAGTTCCAAATGCTCTTTCTTTCACTGTGGTTCACTCTAGGTGTGCATCCTCCTGTAACTGAACGAGGAAGGGCTCTGGGGACAAGCAGACAGAGATTTAGAACTGGTTTTGTTACTTAACCAGAACTATGATCTCTTAATTTTTAAATCTAGCTAAAACCTGTTTTCTCATTTTAAAACAGGATGTTATCAGCATGAAGTAGATTTCCACTGATAGTTTATTCTGTTTCCCTTACAACCATGGTAGGGTGGAGAAATGCCCTTCTTTGTTATTTTCTCAAGTGTTTTTACCTTCCTGAGATGGAGAAATTTAATTCTATTCCCTGGCTGCTATCAACACCATTCAGTAGTAGAAAGGGCTTTTCAGTGCACAGGGTCACTGGGCATAGTGACAACAGTTCAGCCACCAATCATAGCTTAAGTTCATAAATTAAAGGTTGTAGGTGTCTTGATTTATCTTGTGGGTAATAGATAGCTACTAAAGATATTTTAAAAACTAGGTATCTCTGGGTATCAATGAGGTAGTAACACATAAGAAAGGAAACATATTTAATGTTATCTTCTTCTGTTCTTACATACCAGAAGTATCATGGGAGTGGTGGAGTAAGGATACTGAGAGTGCAGAGAGAGGGCACTGAACTCAGACAGAGGCTAGAAAGGTGGAAGTGGCATTTGTTATTCCCTGTGTTTTCTCTTCTCCCATTCTTTTGCAACATGCCTGCTTTTAGGACTGTGATGGTGTTGCACACTTCCTGGGTATGCAAAGCTCCATCATGCTTAGCGTTTCCATGGCATTGATCAGTTGTATAAATTTTCCCCACTTTTCCTACAGAAGAAGCCATTCACTGAGCTGCTCTTTCACCTTCTGGTAAAACCTGTTAATGTTTCCATGTGAATCATTACAGTCAACCACGTGCCAGGCAGTATTCTAACCCCTGGGGCTAAACGATGAGCATGATACTTTAAGGTCTTGACCTCATGGAACTTTCATTCAAGTCAGAGGGAAGTAGAATACAGACATATTAACAATTCTAGAGAGTTGTGAGTTGCTACTAAGAAACAAAATAATAAAATGAGTAGGAAAGATTGGGAGGGAATCAGAGGCTAGATCATGTGGGATTTATGGCCTTGTAGGCCATAGCAAGAACACGCATTTTATTTTAAATGGCATAGGGACCTCACTGCAGGCTATAAACAGAGTAGTAATGGGAACCAATTTGCATTTTTAAAAGATCACTCAAACAGAGACTACATGGAACGCTGAGAGTAAAGGGATAACATTACATCTAACAACAAAAAGGCAACTGAATAAAGCATATTGGAAAGGGATATGGAATGACATTGGACATTGAGATGTCAGTGGAAATGAAAACTTGGAACCAGAGGGTTATCTAAGAAACTATTAAGAAATAAATGGATGATTGACTTCTAAGAGCTAGAGGCCAATTCTGATAACACAAACAATTCTTATGTTTATACAGAAGAAGAAACAGAAAGAGGTGAGGCCAAGATGGCCAAATAGAAGCAACAGTTTTGGGAGGCTCCCACTGAAAAAGACTATAATAAGCATATGAATCCTTCACTGGCAATCAAGGTATCCAGGTTTTCTCTCTTCAAAACTGACTCGAAGGCTGGTGTGACCCATGGAGAGAAGGAAGAACAGTGTAGTGCAGCGGCCCACTGGAGAGCCACACAGGGCAGGGGAATCCCCTAACCCCAGCCAAAGGTGGCAGTGAGTGAGCATGCCAGGGAACTCTGCAACCCAAGGATCAGAAGATCCCACTCCGGAACCCAGGCCATCAGGGCCTAACATCCCAACCCCAGGACCTGCAGATTCTTTCAACCTTTCAGCTGGAATCCGTGTAAGCCTACAAAACTCCCAGAGGGAGGAGCATCCCTCAGTGTGGCTGAGGCTGCCTGCTGTCTAAGTCATTTGAGATTTTTGGGGGAGGGGCAGCAGCCAGCACTGTGACTGGCAACTGCCTAACAAGCTAAGCTCCTTGGGCCAGGGGAAGGCCGGCACCCAACTGTATAGCTCCAGGCTGCGATTTTCCCCTACTGGAGCCACGGAGGCTGGATGGCTTGGTCCCAAGACCTGTATCCCACAGCCCAACATAGCTGCTGTCCAGGCTGTGGCCAGAGTACCTCTTCAGGCCTGACCCTGACCCATCCCTCCTCACTGGGCGGGGCTTCCTTGAGGGGACTCCTATAACTCTAGCCAGAGGCTCAGGGACAGTGCCTGGATCTTCCTTGGCCTGAGCTCCTGATGGGAGGAAGGCCACAGTCTCTGTGGACCAGCAGACTTAGCCTTTCCTCCAGGTAGTTCTAACGAATTTAGACAGCCCAGATGAGAGGGTTTCGCCCCAGCAAAGCACCCTCCCTCCATCAAGAGACGAAGTGCTTCATTAAACAGGTCCTGTTCTCTGTGCACCCAACTGGGCGAGACCCTCCAACGGAGGTTGCCAGATACCCTATACATGAGAGCAATCCTACTGGCATCAGGTTGGTTCCCTGTTAGGTCTGAGATCTCAGAAGAAGGAGCAGGCACCCATCTTTGCTGTTCTCCAGCCTCCTTGTGTGACGTCTCCAGGCACAGGAGTAAATCAGATGAATAGGGCCTAAAGTGAACACCCAGCAAACTGCAGCAGCCCTACAGAAGAGGGATCTGATCATTGAAAGAAAAACAAGCAAGCATGAAATGAAAACAACACAAAAGTCCCACAGAAACCCCATCCAAGGTCAGCTGCCTCAAAGACTAAAATTAGACAAACTCACAAAGATGAGAAAGAATCAATGAAAAAATGCTGAAAACCCAAAAGACCAGAGTGCCTCTTCTCCACATGATCACAACATCTCTCCATCAGGGGAGCAGAACTGGACAGAGGATCAGGTGGATTAACTGACAGAAGTAGGCTTCAGAAAATGGGTAATAACAAATGACGCTGAGCTAAAGGAGAATGTTATAACCCAATGCAAAGAAGCTAAGAACCTTGATAAAAGGTTAGAGGAATTGCTAACTGGAATAACCAGTTTCGAGAGGAAAATGACCTGATGGATCTGAAAAACACAGCATGAGAATTTCATGAAGCATACACAACAATCAATAGCTGAATTGGCTAAGCAGAAGAAAGGATATCTTTCTTTGAAGACCACCTTGCTGAAGTAAGACATGCAGACAAGAATAGAGAAAAAGGAATGAAAAGGAATAAACAAAGTCTCTGAGAAATATGGGACTTCATAAAAAGACTAAAGCTATGATTGATCAGAGTACCAGAAGGAGACAAGGAATATGGAAACAAGCTGGAAAACACCCTTCAGAATATTATCCAGGATAACTTTCCCAACCTAGAAAGTCAGGCCAACATGAAAATTCAGGAAATACAGGGAACACCATTAATGTATTCCATGAGAAGATCAACCCCAAGACACATAATCATCAGATTCTCCAAGGTCACTATGAAGGAAAAACCGTTAAGGGCAGCCAGAGAGAAAGGCCACGTCACCTACAAAGGGAAGACCATCGGACTAACAACAGACCTCTCAGAAGAACTCTACAAGACAGAAGAGATTGGCGGCCAATATTCAACATTCTTAAAGAAAAGAATTTTTAACCCAGAATTTCATATCCAGCCAAACTAAGCTTCATAAGCGAGGGAGAAATAAAATTCTTTCCAGACAAGCAAATGCTGAGGGATTTTATTACTGCCAGGCATGCCTGCAAGAGCTTTTCAAAGGAACACTAAATATTGAAAGGAAAAACCTGTACCAGCTACTGCAAAAACACACCAAAATATAAAGACGAATGACACTGTGAAGAAACTGTATCAACTGGTGTGCGAAATAGCCAAATAGCATCATGATGACAGGATCAAATTCACACATAACAATACTAACTTTAAATGTAAATGGGCTAAATGCCCCAATTAAAAAACACAAATTGGATGTCTTCTGAGAAGTAAAGGGATCTGTTTAATAATAGAAAGTTAAAGTCTCAGAGAGAGGTAGTAAAGTAATTTTAGGTTGTTTTTGAAGAGCTGGCAAAAAACACTTTATTCTTCATGTTTATCAACGTGTTTATTCATTCTGAAGTTATAAACTGAGCTTCTACTCTAGGTTGAACATTTGTAGACAATAAGAATTCAGAGATGAACATGGCACAGTCTTTACTCTTATGGGGATCACACTTTAGCAGGAAGATGTAAAGTAGAGATTAATACTGCCACAGAATGGTATGGAACTTTGTCCCTGGCTCATGAGAGTAAACCTAAAATAGTCTTCATAATAAGCATATCTTTCTTTAAATGGAGGCCTTGGGCCATGCCAGATAGCCTATGCTAACAATTTGATTTATGACAATGGGTGTTGGGCTACATTGTATCAACTCCATCTCTGAATGGGCTGGAGACTGAGATCAGTCATGAAGGAGGTCATCAGTGTCTACATGGCTGATTCACAAGTACTCTGGACTCAGGCTCAGCTAAGCTTCCTGTTTGGCAATTCTCTGTGCAGGGAGAAGTAAGTGCTCTTTGCATGACCCCATTGGTAAAGAACAACTGGAAGCTTGTGCCTGAAATTCTCCTGTTACACCGCCCCATGAATCTTTTCTTGTTGTTAATTTTAATCTGTATTATTTTATTAAAATAAATCATAATAGTATAATAACTTTTCGGACTACTGTGAGTCTTTCTAGCAGATTATGGAACCTGAGAGTGGTCTTGGGGACCTGCAGAACCCTCAAAAGAACAGACATATAAATGGCTGATTACAGGGCAGTTATTGACCCAGCAATAGTTACATTCCCTGGTACTGTAGGGCCCAAAGCAAGGGCACAAACCTAATCTTTCTGGGGGAAATTTATTAGAACAAGGAAAATATAAAGCGAATCTTCAATATGAGTAAGGAAGAGGAAATGGTATTCTAGATAGAAGGAAAAACAAAAGCAGTGTTAAGGAGAAAATACGGAAAGCTGGGAAATTGCAAGTCGTTTTAAATAATAAATTGATATGAGATATAGCAAGAGATGAGGAAAGAATGAGAGAAGGCAATAGTAAAGGTCTTTGACATCTCTTCTCTCATAGGTGATAGGAAGGTATTTATTGTAAGATGTTAAGAATGAAAGTAGCACATTTTGACTGCATTTCAGATGGATCATTCCTAGCAATGGTGGGAAGTAAAGGTGAGACACAAAGAGATCACTAAAGATGATTATCTATGATACTTTAGGCTATAGTGATGAGGGCTTGGATAAAGACAGGGTCCTGGGGTAGAAAAGAGGCAATGGATTTAGGAAACACTGAATATGAAGAAGCCACACATCTTAAGATTTAAGTAGATATGGAGACAAAAAGGAAGGCTCATCTATGATAAAATCTTTATGTTGGGCTTGGGCTATTGGGTAGAGGATGTGGATACCATTTTCTGAGATTGAAAATGCAGTAGGAAAAGCATATTTAAGAGGAAAGAGAAGATCTATTTTGGAAGCATTAAATGTTAAGCACCAATGGTCTGTCAAGTAGGACTCTGTAGTGGCACTTACACGTACAGTTAAGGAATTTAGACAAGTGGTCTAACCTGCAGAGTACGTCAAAGCAACATTGACCTCAAACAATATTTTCAAAGAACCATTTTAAAGAATAATTAAATAATAGATCTTCAGCATTAGAAATCAAACATCTCTGTTACAAACGGCTTATGGAGTGTGTAGAAAGCAGTTATTTGTAATGTGCAATATGTTGTAATCATTGATGATATGACATACTTCAACTCTATATTAAAAAAGAAATTAGCAGATTTAAAAAAAAAATCTGTTCATAAGTGAAACATATGAGAGAATAAGGATGACACAGGAAAGATTATTCCCCACACCTAGCAAAGCAAAATTCACACCCCAGTTTCTGCTGGAGTAACAGTTACCTCACTGTCCTACCCTGTCTCTCCCAAAACCAATGAATTTCTTCCCTGAAATTCTAGCAAATTTCTATTTAGTGAACAGCATGGTATAGTGAAAAGAGGCAGTTCCTGAGTCAGATCTAGGTATTAGCATTAGCTGTCAGATGTGAAGTTAGAAGGACTACACGGCCTTTCTCTGCAAGTATCATAGATTTATATCATAGCAATTGAAATTTGGATCTTCAAGGAATAATTGTTACTGGTTAATTAATTAAAAGAACCCAGAAGTTCTGGTCTTCCCATGCTATGTACTATAATTATATAATCTATGATTTGATCATGAGCATTGCTGCTTTTCCTTATCCTATCACATTTTGTGTATCTGATCATCTGAACTTAATATGTGATTTCATTTGATTCTTGGGGACAATTCCCAAACTCTGACTCTTCCTCCCCTGCTTTAGGATTTCTCAATCAACTATAGTACTCATGGAAACCTTGTCCCTTACGTGGTCTGGTCAGTATGCCAGTTCAAGCACTCTCTTCTGATGTGACCTGGGGTAAACTACATTGCCTTCCTTAAATATTTCTCATCTAAAAGAGATCTGGACCAGAATTATTAAGATCTCTTCCAGTTCTGTCATCTTATGAGTCCATAACAGGGGCAATAACATTTGCATTGACACTTAAAGATAAATTGAGTGTTTCCAGAGAGAAAAGTGATACAATAGTTTTGAATGGAGAAGCACTAGGTTGATATGATATAAATAATATATATACAGGATAGTGTAAGAGTTACTGGGACTGGATGACTAAACCTAAATGAAGGATGAGTGTAAGATGAATGGAGACATGAGGCACTTGGACAAAAGCAGAATATAAAAACCTGTAATCATCAAAGATCCAGATAGAAACCTGATTTCCCATACCAATCCATAGTCGGAAGTCCAAGGGAAGAGGCCAAGAATTGCACTAAAGAGGGAAACCTTAATATATTTCACACCGCTTAGATTTCAGCAGTCAAATAAATCTGGAAAACACGCATTTAATTTCTTTCACCTGAAAATGCAGAAAGCACTTTACCATTTTAAAGGTAACAGAGATTTGCAGTAAAAAAAAAAAAAAAAAAAAAAAAGCCTGTAGCTCTGTTCAGCTCCATATTTCTCAAATTATTTAGCCTTAGAATCCCTCTTCTCTATTTATTCGCATTCCATCAATTAATGCATTAGGACATGTCCTCTTTTAGTGAGGTGGAAATCTGAAGTTCAGGATCTAGGACATTCAAAATGTCAGGAAATGGAATTAGGTCTCAGGTGGTAAGGCAGAGAAGGGTCATTACCTAGTTGTTCAGGGCTTTCTCTCAAAGGCAAACCCTTAAAGATGGGAACCCACCCAAGTGAGTGCTTCCCCAAAGAGCCTCCAAATCTATATCCTCTTCCCTTATATGTTCCCAATTAGGGATGTAGTGTCAGTTCAGGGTCCTGGAGCTAAATAGGAAGTGGCATCAGCTGTTTAAAAAAAGAGCTTATTGAGTATAAAGTGGCAGGTGGAGTCCTGATAAACACCTCAAGCTACCTTAGGCAGACCACAAAAAAAGCTGCTTTTCCAAAGTTTTAGTTTGCTGGCCTTTCTCTGTGCGATGCACTAACATAACAGGTTTGACTCACCAGGAGATGACGCAAACAGCACTGAGAGTTTGAAAAGGCACTGCTTAACCTTGCTAAGAAATGCTGGTTTTAAGAACAGCTGGAATATTGCTTTCTGATCCTCGACCATCAGCCCAGCAAGGACGAGAGATGTTTTGATGAAGAACAAAAAAATAAAAAATAAAAAGAAATACTTCATTGGGCAAATCAATCTGGGGAATATTGACAGCACTGAGGAAAACAACTTGACTTAAAATAATCCTTTTGTAAGTAAAGGTGGCACCATAACTGCAGGAATCTGGAGATGCATATTGTATGAAGAGACCATTTCAAAGCATCTTTTTCCTATTGACATTTTAAAGAAATATTTTTAATCTGCTCTTGCAAAATCTAGTACTCATGCTTTATCACCAACCACTGAAACAACAGGTTGAAGTTGCACATTATCAACCTGGTGACTCAAACATGAATAGGACCTACTTATATTTGTTGAATGAAGTGCTTGAGATAAGAAACAAAGACAATAATGACCTTTGTGGGCAAACATTGAGCTAAGTATTGGAAAGGAGGAAGCGTAGGTTGTAAAAAGGTAAACACAATGCCATAGACTTATTAAAAAATAATCATTTCACAATGTCCTACTATGTGCAGAGCACCGAGGCAGATTTCAAGAAAATGAAGTAGTGGAGAATTTAGTTTCTATGGTTTCAGTCAAAGCTGATTTCCTCAAGAAGAAGAAATCCACTTGAGCTAGTTCAAATAAGGGGGTTCCATGGACTCGAACATGGAAGAATCATATGTAACCCCAAGGACAAAAAAACAGTACCAATCAGCCTTTTGGGAACTGGAAACTGTTAGGAACAAAAGAAACACCTCTCTGTATGGCTAATATTTCTCCTTATGCACCTATGTCTTGGTCTTAGTGCTCCTATAAAAATGGGTAGCACATGACTTTGCCTTATAATGGTGCTGGTTCCAACTTTGGCTTCATGTAAACATTAGGTCAGAGAAAAATGTGTCACAGTCTTTCACTTGAAATTCTTCAGAGAAAAGCTGATGGTTTCTGGACAGAAAATAGACTGAAGGACTTTGGGCAAGGTGCCTATCTCTTTACAGAGAGCAGGGGCTGATTTGCAAATGTGCCTGGTTTTGTCCATAATATGTATCACTGTTCTCTCTCGGGACAATGAAAGGACTTCATCTTAAGAAAGAGGTGGATGGGGCCATTGAATATGACCATTGAATATGTCTATTATACTGGTCCTTAGAAAGCTTATATTCACATCAGAAAAGAAGACAAAAACAGGGAAACAGATGTTAACTACTAGGTAACACAAATAACACCCTATGGGATGTGGATATGGAGCTATACTTCAAGTAGGATCTGACTTTGGCATTGGAGGAGAGGAGATATTAAACAGATGGAGAAAACTGAAAGGGAGAGTGTGTTGGAGAGAGGAAATAATATGACACTAGTCATATATAGATACTAATAAGCAAAGAGTCTTAAGGTATTGTTTCATTTAGGTATAGCAAAACTTTTTTAGAACTTTCTCTTTTCTGAATAATGCAACATATGTTATGTATATTACATCAGTTCAAAAGTATTGAGCATCTACTTTGTGCCAGACACCATTCTAGGAACTAAAAACACACAAGCAAAACAAAGTCTTTGCCCCCAAGGACCTTTTATTTTAGTGGAGAAGGACAGAAAATGAAATTATAATTTTTTGATGTTGTTAAATGGTATATAACATGGTTAGGATTTGTGTCCCCACACAAATCTTTTCCTGAATTGTAATCCTCAGGTGTTGAGAGAGAGACCTGGTGGGAGGTGATTGGATCATGGGGGTGTTTCCCCAATGCTGTTTTTGTGGTAGTGCGTGAGTTCTCATGAGATCTGATGGTTTTAGAAGTGTTTGGTCTTTCTCTCTTGTTCACTTTCCCCTCTCTCCTGCTGCCATTTGAGAAGGTTCAAATTTGCTTCCCATTCACCTTTTGCCATGACTGTAAGTTCCCTTAGGCCTCCCCAGCCATGTGGAACTGAGCCAGTGAAACCTCTTTCGTTTATAAATTATGCAGTCTCAGGTATTTCTTTATTGCAGTGTGAAAATGGACTAATACCGTATATAATGATTACTTAAATGAATAATATAAACATCAGCCTTGTCCTGCAAACCAGTTTTTTCCAAGATGTTGGAAATCTGATTATATTGGTAATTATGTGTTCATATCCTCACATTTTCACAAACTAGAGATTATAATATTTTCTGAAAATTCCAGTCAGAAATAGGTAAAATTCTGAATGACCTTACTGGAGTCAGATCTATTCCTCTCCTCTCTCTTAAACCAAGCACTGTAGTCAGGAGAATAAGGTATTATGATTTGTGTGTTTCTCTCTATATAGTAGCTATAGTCATGTGGGTGTCTTTCATCCATTTGCTGTGGCTGGGGAGCTTCTGGCTCCTATTTAATAGGATTCTGTAAATATGGGAATACTTCCTGGCTCAGTCTTGATAACCCATCTCATTTCTAGCTATGCTTGCTTCATATACAATTCCATTAAGTTTGAGGGATTTAAATAGTGTTTTAATACTGCTGAATTCAAACCTCATCCTTTCATTCCAGGCTTGACTTTTCTTTAACTTTCCTGGCTATTTTATGTGCATCTTAAATATGAGTTCAAAACCGTATTCTTGAGACACCTCTGCCTCTTCATATAAATAAATGGTCAAACTTTCTACTCAAATAACCAAGCAAAATGATACCTTTGATTTGTACTTCACTGAATCTTCTCTTCTCATACCAAGTTATTAGCAAATCTGTTCATTGTAACTTCAAAACGTATCTTAATTTATTTCCATCTGTCTGTAATGCCCCATGTTGTTCAAAGCCACAGTCACCTTTCACTTAGAATATTGTTACAACCCTGTAATTGTTCCCACTGTTTCTACTCTTACTTTCCTCTAATATATTTTCCCCCAGCTACAGTCACATATCATCAAGTGGTATCATTTTCCTGCTTTCAATATGCCATGGTTTTCCTATGACACTCAGAATGAAATTCAAATCCTTTGTCCTGGTTTTCAAAGCCGCTACAGCATTTTAGACAGGTACTATGTTCGTCTAACTGAACATTGATCAGAAGAGGACATTATTAGAGAAGGAAAGCACAACACCATAAGTTAATAGAAATAAAATAAATTAAATAACTAGATTCATGGTGAAATGTACTCATCTGCAAGTTATTATTTAAAAATTAGGAATTATAGAATGTTTACCTTCTTATGACCTCAGATGCTTAGACGGGGGGAGGCTGGCCAAATTGATCTGGGTTATCTTCAAAGGTTGAACTGCTTATGCTCCACATCTTGTTGCTTTGGTGATGAAGTACCTGTATAATGGTATTTACTCAGTAAGTAGAAAAGCCACATGCAAATTCAAGGCAGATCAAAGCATAGCCTGTGTAGCTAATCTTTGGGGGAAGGTATATATAATGGTTTAGAGAGGTCCTGCCTTATTAAAAAAAATACGAATAGGAAAATTATGTAATTTAGAGAAGACCTAAAGCTTTAACAGCACTCCTCCCGACCTCAGTCGTAGATACTGTAAGTAAATTTTTTAAGCAAATGTGTTACAATTCTACTCTTATCTGATCTATTGCTGAATGAAATTAAATCTTAGAAGGAGTAGAGGAAGGAATGAAAAATTTTCTGAGTTTGAATAACATTCAGATTTCACTTCACACTTTTTTGTATGTGTCCATGTAATTTATTGTCCAAATTAGACCACAATTGAAAGTAAAAAGGGGTATTGAATACATTGCAACAGGTGTAAAATGGGTGTATTCGAGGGAGACAGATACGTGTACAGTCCCATAATTATTCTCCTCTTTAATATGTTTAGATTCACTTATTTTCTTCTTATTTTTCAATACATCACATTCTTTCTTGTCTTAGGCTGTTGTAGTAACTGTTCCTTTACTTTGAATACTTTTCCTCTAGGTTGTTACACAAAAAGCAGCTTTTTTCATCATATGCATATTATAACTTGATCTTTCAAATGTCCTTTTTGGCTTTATAATCCAAACATTAAATTCTAAGCCTCCCAACCAACTGAATGAACCCCTTCTCTCAGCCAATGGGATTTCAAGGAATCCTAAAAACAACTAGTTCAGGCCATGAGGAGGAGGAGTTGGACATGGCTCATTATATTCCCTTCCCTTCAGAATTCAGCCACAACTGACCAGCGTTACTACTAAAACAGGTATCTTCAGACAAAACAGATTCTTTGTAGCAAATAAGATACCAAATTCCAACATGACTCCAGTATCGCATCACATGACAGACAGTAGGCCCTGATGAAAATTAAACTATTTTACTCCCAAACATATTTCTTTGGCATGTTTTAAAATGATGCTAAGAAACTATCTCCTAAGGGAAAGATCCACATTCTGTAGAGAATTTGTTTCGGGTCTTTCTCTGGTCCTGAAGAGGTTAGCTCAGAATGCAGCACCTTTTAAAGGTCTGAATAGAAAACATTTGCCATGTATTGCCTCTGGGGATGGTCACCTATGATACTTCATATACATAATAAGAGCCTTCTTCTCTTCAACCCCTCATCTTAAAGCAGACACTCCTTTCTATTACTTCCGGGTATTTAGATAATAACTTTCAGGTCTTTCAACCAATTGTAAGTCAGAAAATCTTTTAATCCACCTATAACCTGTAAGACTCTTCTCACCCCTTCCAGTTGTCCCATCTTTCTGGACTGAACCAATGCATATGTTACATGTATTAATTGGATTGATTGCTATCATGTTGCTAATTGAACTGATGGTTGCTAACTGAATCGATTGCTATCATGTTGTTTCACATGTTTTGCATATGAAACCAATCTATAACACAATCACCTTGAGCACATGTTCTTAGGACCTCCTGGGTCTGTTCACAGGAGTCATGATGCTCAAATTTGGCTCAGAATAAATCTCCTCAAATATTTTACAGAGTTTAGCTTTTCTCATCAACAGTCTGTTGAATAGATCTCCAAACTACAAAATAAATTCCTTAAAGGCAGTACCCCAGCTACTAGAAGACTAAGTATTTAACATTTTGGAATAAATGAGTAAACAACTGAAATTAAGTAGTTATCATCGTGTTGGGACCATAGTTAAAACAATCACTTATACTTAGTTCCATAATTTTTAGATTTAGTACCCACACTTGTGTTTTTATACTACAAGTTCCCATGATTTTAATTTTTTTAAACTATCTCTTCTTTGACTGAAAATTATCTTGAGTATTATTTTAAGAAAGAACGTGTTTGTCCTTATATTTAGTCCTTGTAGTTAACTGAATGTAGAAACTCTCTGGGGGTTGCTCCGTTGTCTTTTGGAGTTTAAATTTAGGGACACAAAAATTTTACTTTTTGGCCCATCCAATTTTTCTAACAACGTAAGTAATCTGTCCCCTTCTCATCTAGCCTACATGGTTGCAGGTGACTTTCTTTATTCTCTGTTTTGAAAATTTTCACTGAGCTATTTGTAAGAATTGCTTACTTTATATAACCTTTCAAATGGGTACCTGTGATTCAGAAAGGGTTTTTTTTTGGCTCAGAAAATCTTCACTTTATTATATTTCAATTACTATTTATAAAATTTCTGTGAATATCTTTTCTTCAGAAACACACATTTTATCAATCCAACTTCTGCACTCTGTTATCTTATTGCCAACTGTGTTACTTCAGTATTCTTTTTCTTACTATTCTTACTCTATTTAGTATTTTTTCTCTTCATTTTGTTGAAGAAAATAAGTCTCAACCCCTTGTTGAAGAATAAGTCTCTAACAATATGAAGAGGGAAAATACTAAATGTTCTTTGCAGACTTATTCTTCACATTGTGTTTTGTTGTTTCCTGTGGCGTAGATTCTCGGCCTTCAATTTTCTAATGCTCCTTAAAATCCTGAATTTTCAACTTCTTTATGTTTTCTCTATATAAATCTTTTCTACATTATTACCTACTGTGTCTAAGCTAGCTCCTTTTATTTCATATGATTCAATTCTTCAACTTTTATTCAAATGTTGTATTTTATTCATAACACACAGCGGAAACATTCTAAAAGGTATGTGTTTTCTACAACGGATAGTTTTCAAAACTCATGTCCTTCCCTTGCCTCTTAAGTCCCACCATCACTTCTTCCAGTACAATATATTTAAACCTGGGATATTAACCCAGTAGTTTAAAAAGAGGTAGCAGAAACTGAAGTGGAAAGAAAAGACCAGTGACCTGGAAATCTCTGATTAGACAGATTAACTTTGAAAAATTCTGAGGCAATGTGAAGATTCCCAAACCTTTTTAAAATGAAGTTTCTCTGTTAAGTGTGAGTGAAAATAGTGAAGTTGAAGTAAAAATGGAACAGAAATCTCAGAGTTTTTAGAACAGTGGAGGATCATAAGGAATAAAATAAGTTATGAATTATTTCTAGATTTATTCCAATTCAAGTTTCCAGAGTCAGAGCAGAGATATTTGTTCCTGGAGGCTTTAACTTACAAAATAAAAATTTTAAAAATATAGACAATGAGGTCATATTCAACAGAGGATAGTGGTAGGATTGCTATCCGGAGACCTAAAGAATCTCCTGTGGGCTGCTAGTTCCAAGAAGTTCACGTAAGGCAGTGCTTCAATTTTCATTTCAAGGAAACATTCATTAATTGATAATAGATGCTCTTTGCCCTGAATAATTTTCCTCTGCATCTTAAAGTGCTTTACAACACACATCATATCTTAAAATTTATGGATGGGGATTTAAAATTATTTTTATGTATCTTCCCAATAGCTGTAGGTAAGTTAAGCAACTACTACTTAAGTTTGTTATAAGCTTTAGTGGTCACAATTTAGATTGTACAAACCCTTTTGTTGATTGTGTTAAATAATTCATCCAAACAGCACTCCTTCAATAAAAAAACGTAAGTGTTACTGTGAGAGAACTGGTATGCTAGATGTTTTTGAAATGTAAATAGAGATTTCTGCCCTTTAGGAGATCACAGCCTATTATAGAAAGTAGGAAAAACAGGACAGTGTGAGTTTTAAACAGCAAGCAATACATTTCATAGAAACAATGACATTCATCTTCATATTCTATATAAAATTTGTGCAGTATGTGAAACATAACTAGTGCACTATAAATGGCAGAATTATATTAATTTCCTTTGTCTGAGCTTGATCTCTCAGGAACTAATGTCAGCTTTTTGAGGCTATAGGATTGATTTTACATTGATATAGTAGTCTTTTCCAAATAGCAAATGATTGGGCACACTGGAATTGTTTACTAGGTATCTATTTATGGATTTAATGATATTCCAGGAAGTGGTACTTTCCTTAGGAGATCATTTACATAGTATTCAAAGTCATCTGAGAAGCTATGTCAAATGAGCATACCTACTAATAACATGAGCCAAAAATCTTGAAAGAAATGATCGCTTGCCTTTGTTATTTTCATATATTCAGCTTTAAGTGAAGGGTGTGTGTGTGTGTGTGTGTGTGTGGTGAGAACAAAAAATCTATTTCTTTATCAATGTTCAAGTCAATAACAATACCATGTTGTTATTAAACATTATTATTAAATATGGTCCCCAACATATTAAAGTCAACAATATATTATTTTTAAATATAGTCACCCTGATGTATAGTAGATACCTTGAACTTATTTCTTCTGTCTTACTGAAATTCTGTGTCCTTTGATCAACACTTTTTCCCAATCTGCACACCCTCCAGCTTCTGGTGAATGCCATTCTACCCTCTGTTGCTGAGTTTATCTTTTTTAGATTTCACACATAAATGAGATGATGACCATATTTGTCTTTCTATGCCAAGCTTATTTTGCTTAACATAATGCCCTCCAGTTTTAACCATACTGTTGCAAATGACCAGATTTCCTTCTTTTCTAAGTCTGAGTCCTTTTCTAGCATATTTGTGTGTGTGTGTGTGTGTGTGTGTGCACGTGCACACGTGTATATATATGCCATATTTTCTGTATCCATTTATCCATTGATGGACACTTAGGTTGGTTTCATATCTTGACCATTATGAACAATGCTGTAATAAATATGGATTTAGATATCTCTTCCACATGTTGATTTTGTATCCTTTGAATATATACCTGGTAGCGGGATTGCTGGATCATATGGGAGTATCATTTTTTTAATTTTTTGAGGAGCCTCCATACTGTTTTCCATAATGCCTGTCCTAATTAATGCTAAGGTTTTAATTATTTAAAAGCTATTATAAGAAAAGTAGAAAATATATGAAACAATTATCTTTGGAATGTGAAATCAAAACACCACATTTGGACAAACGTGTTAGTGCTTTTGCCATTATTAATTATTGAGGCGGTGTTAATAGTGGTGGTGATGAAGCAGGTCATGGCAATGATGATTGTGATGTTAATTTAACAATAAAAATGGCATGCCAATGTGAATGATGTAGAGGTTCTGTTGGTGGATATTACTGCTGATATGACAAAGATATTTGTGATAATAATAGTACAGGGGAGGTGATTAAATGATGACAGAGATTACGTAAAGGTGGTGGAAATGGGTGATTGCAATGAGAATAAGGAAGGTGATTAATACAGTAACGATACAGCTAGAGGACTTAGAAGGGCAAAGTGTACTGGACAATGTTGGTCTTGTTTGTAGCCAGTAGGAACTAACAAGTAATAGACGGAGAAATAGCATCAATGCCTTGAGGTTAGACAAACTATTGAGAAGTCTGCATCACCCTGGAATCCAAAAATAACTAAGTTTGAATTACTTGCTAAGTACTTTGTACACTGAGACTTGAAAATGAAGTGAAAATAAAAATATGCCACTTCTTGAACATTTGCAATCTTGAAAAATTTTCTGTAAAAACAATTTCAAAAACTGACAAAAACCTAAAATTAATTCAATTCAGCTTAATTTTTAGCTGAATTAACAGAGAAACAAAGGAGGAAGTGACATACCATTATATCTATCAATGTCTAAAATTTAAACATTGCAACAGATATTCAAAACTCTGAATCATTATTTGTCCCAAGCAGGTGAAAATGTGTAAATATCTACCTTAAAATTCAATTCAATGAATAATAATACCAAGGACAATAAAACTTCTTGAGCACCAAACTACTGTCTGGAATTGTTCAAGAGCTTTGGTACGGAAAGTGCATAGCTAAGAAAGACCAAAGATGTTAATATAAAATAAACCCTGTGCACTAAACCTGCTTTTATAAGAAACTACTGGCACCATTGAATGAATTTTGATAGAGTGCCTGCTATTTCCTAAGCACTGCCCTAGACATTAAAAAAATATAGACATTAGTAAAATAAATTTCCTCTAAAGGAGCTGAGAGAAATTTAAGAATAAAACCAAGACAGATAATGTATATTATAATGGAAGTGCTTTGGATTAGGATCAAGAAAATGTTTGGTTTTTGTTTGTTTTGGCTATAATCCACCAGGAGTCTGTTTATAAAAGTCCTCAGTTTTGTTATTTACGCAATGTATGTAAGAGCACCTGCCCTGTCTAACTCATGGAGGTGTATCCGTTTCAAGTAAGATTACCCATGGACAAATTCTTAGACATTTTATATCATTGTACAATTTTTAGGAACTAAGTGGTAGAAGTTAATTTCTTTTCCCCAAAGTTGGACCCTCCAAATCAGTCCAGGTTCTCCAGACCAATAGGATAGATGATAGATAGACAGATAGAAATAGATAGATAGATTGATTGAGAAAGAGAGAGAGAGCGCGTGCACAAGAGAGAGAGATGAAAGGAGAATTTACTATACAAATTGGCTTGTGCAATTAGGGAGGCTGGGAAATCCCAAGGTATGCCATCTGCAAGCTAGAGAATCAGGGAAGCTGATGACCTAGTTCAGTACAAGCCTAAGAACCAAAAGAGCCAATGGTGAATTCTCAGTCCTAGGTTGAAAGTATAAAAACCTAGGGAGCCACAGCCTGGAGTCTAAAGCCGTGAGAAACTTGGAGTCTGATGTCCAAGGGCAGGTGGAGATGGGTGTCCCAACTCCAGAAGAGAAAGAAAATTTGCCTTTTCTCTGTCGTTTGCTCTATATGGGTCTTTAATCGGATTGTGCCCACCTTCATCAGGTGAGAGTATATCTTCATTGCTTAGTTCACTGGTTCAAGTGCCAATCTGTTCCAAAAACACCCTCACAGACATCCCCAGAAACAGTGCATTACCTGGCTATACAGTGGATATCTGGCTATTCCTTAATCCAGTCAAGTTGATATTTAATCATCATATTATATGAGGATAAATTTTTCTTAAGTCTATGCTTTAACCCTGTTTCCTGCTTCAGTCTTACCTCCACTCAGAAGTTGGAGTGACTTATCCGACCGGTAAAGTTTGCAGAGATACATTCGTCTTGTCTGATTAACTTTGCCCTTCTTGGGAGCAAATGTTCACAAGGAACATATGTTTTTCACAACCTTCATCCTGTGAATCCTGCCTGGGCAGACTGAGCATGCCTACTCCAGTACAGTAGTAACTGATACTGGGTACAGAAGTGCCCGATTCTTGGGTTTAGTATTACCAAGCCCAATTGCCCATATGTTCATATTTGGCCTCTATCAGTTATAAAGGTAATATATTGGCATTCATATTTAATTTTTCATTTTATCCTATTTTTTGGGGGGATGCAGGTAGGTAGAAGGAGAATGCTATTTTTTGAAGGCCCTTTTGGAAATTCCCAAATTAACAAGCAATTGCCCCATAATTAGTATCATATAACAAATTATTAAATTAACCCAGAAGATTCAGCTACCTCAAATATATTACATAAGTGAACAGTGTAGGTATAATGGTGTAAAATATTCCACTCAGCTAAAACCAGATGTCCAATGAATAAATCAAGCTTTCTCTTCCAAAGAAGGAACTATCCAATAGATTCAGATGGCAATCAGTTTTGCAGGAGATGAGAGTGGTGACATTTGTGTCACACATTTGCCATCATTGACATAGACAGTAGGCACACTAAATTAGAGTACTAAAAAAGGAAAAGGGAGCATTTGCTCTGAAATATACTTCCATGACTCTGTCAATGCAAATCAACACCTCATGCAAGACCTCATATGGTCCAAGTTACAAATGGGCTCTATTTGGAGATTTTTGAGCTTAACAGGAAAGTCAGGAGGTAGCGTCTGAAAGGAACCTACTATCCACAAATGAATACAAAGATTCGGTAACCCAGAGCAGATTCTTGGCCTCTGTATGTATGTTCCAATGACTCTACTGATCTGGGGGCAGAATTCAATTCAATGCAACAGAACGAACGTAAATTATGTTTTCCATGCTTTAAGAAAAGCTGTGGGGAAACATATAAGACATGGACTTGACTCCAAAGATCCCACCAGTCTAACAAATAATTCCAAAAGGTCACCAAATGATTACATAAATAATTATTGCAGATGTCATATCATGGGATTTCTCGGCCTCCCTAATTAGATGATCCAATTCCTATAATAAAGCCTCTTCTCATCTGTCCATCCATTCATATATTTATAGTGTAATAAACGCAACAATAATTTTGCAGAAGCTACAGAAAAAGCATAGAAAAAGATGATTTACTCTAAAGAGGGTCACATTTTGAACGAGAGAGAAGAAAGTCATTAGAAACCAAAGTAGTAGCAAATGCAAATGCTTGCAGTGGATAAAACTGAATGACACCTTCTGGGAGCCACATATATTTTAGTATTGCTAAAATGCAAAAAAAAAAATAAAAAAAAAAAAGAGACAAGGAATTTGGAGAGAAAAACAGGGTCCATATTATAAAAGGCTTTACCTGCAATCTTAAAAGATTCTAATATGAGGCAGAGTCACTTAACGGATTCTAAGCATAGACTTAATATTCTCATTTTATAAAGATCATGGTTAAGGCATCATAGAAAATGGCTTGAAGCCGTGCGTGGTAGCTCACGCCTGTAATCCCAGCACTTTGGGAGGCCGAGGCGGGTGGATCACGAGGTCAACAGGTCGAGGCCATCCTGGTCAACATGGTGAAACCCCGTCTCTACTAAAAATACAAAAAATTAGCTGGGCATGGTGGCGTGTGCCTGTAATCCCAGCTACTCAGGAGGCTGAGGCAGGAGAATTGCCTGAACCCAGGAGGCGGAGGTTGCGGTGAGCCGAGATCGCGCCATTGCACTCCAGCCTGGGTAACAAGAGCGAAACTCTGTCTCAAAAAAAAAAAAAAAAAAAAAAAAGAAAAGAAAAGAAAAGAAAATGGCTTGAATGAGGTAGAGGCTGTAAGTAGGAATATGATTGAAAAGGTTATAAATTGTGGGTAATGAATCTCTGCCCAAATGGCATTACCATATCTTCTTGTTTGTACTTAGTTTTAAATAAATAGGAATCCTTTTTGTTTATGTATTTGTATTTTTAAAATGTGGATGAAAAGGGAGAAGGAAAATTATCTTGTGATTTTTTTTTTTTTTTTTTTTTTGTAGAAGGGCTAAGGCTACACTTGGAAACCAAATCGAGCTCCAGCAATGGAGTATCCACACTACTGTAGTTCAAAAGCCGATTTGTGATCATCTGATCAGGCAGCCACTTGTAAACATTTGACCTATGACATGTTCATCCTGACGTTTAAACAAGGAGCTCACCATAATATCAGGTTTTAAAAAGTAATTAAAGTGATATTCTAATGCATAAATGGATTTCTGAAAAACCCCTGCCTCATGCTACTTTGTGTCCCAAATGAGTTCTCCAGGTAGGCAAGTTTACTCCATTGCTTGCTGTACCCTTGAAATTTGCTGCTATCTCTTGAAGCATTGGTCTTCCTATGCTGTTTGTATAGTCATCCCCAGAATAACCTGATTTGGCTTCTTACAAGTTAGACTTCACTTTCAGATGTTTCTCCTGGCTAGTCATGCCCTTCTTTAGAGTCACTGTATTGCTATTGTGATTATCATATCAAATTATTATAATGCTCAATATTATATAATAATTATTATAGGGGTACTATATTTTAATGATACAATGTTTTGGGTTAGGTAGCTCTGGCATAAAGAGCAGAGGTTTAAATCTTGTGCTCTTTATGTGTATCTCAGGGATAGTATACACTGATTTCTTTTTAGCTGTATCATTTGTGCAGACAATGCCACTGAATGTATTTTTTACATATAAATTGAGAATAGAAGTACTTATCTCAGGGGAATCATGCCAGGGTTGCCGAGGAGCTTAGCATAGTACCTGGCACTCTTTAGTCATTCATAGGGTCATTTTACCTGAAACCTTTCCCCAGTGGGATTTTAAAAAATTCTGAAAACACTATGTTGAATGTTATGAAAAGAAAGCATCTGAGTTATTACAGCAGTTAATACTCCACTGAATATGACTCTGTATTTGAATAATCTACTCTCAGATAGTTCCAAAATTTAAACAAAAAAAAAAAGAAACTCTATTTCACAAGTAATATCTTATTTATATTCATGTTTTCAAGGCTTTACAAATACCTCATATTTTTAAAAACATAATTGTTGATTGCAAACAGGTGGTATTGTTGGCTATAGGATTACATCTTTACATCATTATTTATTTTAGGACACTTGTTAGGAGGTCACATCACTAAATCACAGTGCAATGATAGGACAGGATTTTGAAGATATTCACTTATTTCCCCAATTGAAAAGATAAATGGGAGAATACTAAGCACATCTATTTGTTCACAGAGAAATACTTCACTTTGCTATGAGACTTGCAACTAGCAATGAGGAAATGCTGTGAATTTCAACTGAAATGGGCCCTGGGAGATTACAAGAAAGGTAAACATGACAGAGAAACGCGAGCAAAAGATTTGCCAGTCAGCTGCATGCCTTTTTAAACCATTTCAGGAACATGACACATTTCCCTCTTCAAATTGTATTGTTTTGGAAACGTTAGGGGTCTCTCTCTCTCTCTTTTTCTACTCTTTGTTTGAGCTCATTTTAAACTCTCCTCTTTGATATCAAGTCTGTTTCGACTTCCTGTTAAGGGAGACTGGGAATTGAGAGCCAATGTATGGAAAATTCTGGCTATCAAAAAGAGAAGCTACAAATGGCCCCAGAGCCTTCCCAGCCCATAATGCTCGAGATGAGCATAAACAGGAAAGCAGCTTGCATGACAGCGACTGACTCACAGTGTGCGCCTGGGACTTGTTTTGCAGTTCACCTGGCAGGTGCAATTATGTCGGCAAAGAACGGGATAGAAAAATGACCTTTGAAGGTAGCTCTGGGGTGTGGGAGTTATATGTGGAAACCTTATTAGACATCGGAAGCAGAGCTCCTGAAATAATAATCCAAGTGTAAAATAGCACCTCTGCATAATTGTAGCATAATACAATAGTTTTGGCAGGAAAATTTGAAAGAGATACTGAATAAAATGTGAATTGAAACTTTACATTTCTACATGAAGTTCACTTAACTCCCTGAGACTTTTCTCATTTAAAAATCTAACAAATTTGGCTGGATTTTAATTAGCTGCATTTGATGCTCAGTTTTTTTGTGTGTGTACATTGTATTAAACCAAATATTTGGTTGACCTAATTAAACGATATATATATTGTGTATCTGCTACACAAAATACACTGGATTAAGTAATATGATATTATAGAGGTAGATTACTTATTTATAAATTACTTATTTGCAAATTTTATTTACCTAGCTCAAAAATGTATTTTGCAGTAATACACATATCCAATTTCCTTAACAAAATAGAAATATATTATCCAAATTATATTGAAAGAAAAGGAATAATTTATGCCAATATCCTAGTAAATGTTAACATTGTTTTTGAACATCACATTTTTTTCTGGTCTTCCTGACACATCTAAGGTAAGGACTGTAACAAATGATGTTATTTCCATGACCAAACTGAAGAAAACATATAAGTTTTTCAGTAGAGGTCAGCTTTTCTATGGCAATTAGTTCTTAAAATATTTTACCATGTGTGTCCCTTTGTATCGGAACAAGAACAAGACAAACTCTCAAAGCATATATAATCTAGTGGCTGATTGAGTAGTTAAGAGTACAGAATCTACTCTAACCACACTACCAGGCTCATATTTCTGCTCATTTTAATTAATGTATTTATGTTTCAGTTTTCTCCTCTGTAAGCAGAATACAGTAATAATAATTTAATAATTACTGGTATTTGTAGAGTACTCATAATGTATTAGCATTTCTTCTAAATATTGTTATATATTAATTCATTTAATTCCCACAACAGCCTTGGTGGTTAGAATGATCATGAATGCTCATTCTAAAATAAGAAAACTAAGATGAAGACTGATTGATTAACCAACACATATTACAGCTAGCAAGAGATGAAGTCAAGATTTTGGTAACTACTTCATGGAGTTACTGTAACATTTAAATGTGATGTGTTTAGGACAATGTTCAATATGCAGTAACCATTCAGTAAATGTTAACTATTATTTTTATTATTATAAAGAGACGAAAGAAAAATCAAATTATAGTACAGTTCAATAATACAAAATACATCATACATTCTAGTTTCCAATGTGCTGATACTCGTTGAGAAAGAAACTATGCTGCTCATGATAGTAAACGAAGGTGACAAGACTTACACCAGCCCTTGGTAATTGAAATGAATTGAATTTTGAAAGACAAGGTGGTCATTGTAGAGATGGAAAACAGAATGATCAAGGCTCAGGGGCAGAAAATCACAGAAGGTTCTACAGTGATAGAATGGCATAAAACATAAGGATAAGAATGTATTCCAGAGAGGCCCAGATAACCTGAAATACCAAGTTAAAAGATTTAGATGATTCTGAGGTAATAAGGAGCTACTGAAGTTGGAACTAAAGTTGACAGTATACAAAAATAATCTAAGAAGATTAATTCAGTACAGCACAGAATGACTATGGGTAGGGATTTGATAGCTGGGTATGTGGGTAAAATGCAGAAAGTACAGCCAGATTGCATTATTATATAAGAATATGAGATTCCCAAGGTTTAATTAGGCACCCTATGTCCCTATGTCACGGCTTTGTGGGAGGTTTACTTTTTGTTTTGATTTTACTTTCATTCACGGTATTTATTGACTTTCTCATTTGTATTAGTAAAAGTCCCATAGGACATAGATGGCATACTAAAATTCAGAGTATAGTTTAGCAAAAGGACTATTTAAAAAGGTGTGGGCAGGGTTAAGAAAAATGAGCAAGGAATTGTGTAGTACTCCAAGCTTGGCTGCAACAAAGAACGTACATTTAGGCCTAAATAACGAAGGGAAATAGTTACTAGGATTTTGTTCAAATAGTTGTAGTTAAGAAGAGGACTGCCTAAAGAAACAATTGTTTTCACTTGCGGGCTGTGACCCCAAGGCCACTTGGAAGACAAGAAGCTGAGAAAACAAGTTACAACTTCAACCCTCACTCCCTTCCCCTCACCATTCAATCTCTTGCCAGTGCCTTGCATTGGCTAAGCCCAACTAGCAGTGAGACAATGTGGAGTCTGTGGATGTCATTCATAAAGATATAAAGATGAGCCTCTTGTAAAACAGAGTAGGAAAATGAGAAATGAAGAATGAATCCGGAGGGGAAGACAGAAAATACATAGCACAAATGAACCTCAAATTGAAATAGATATTCATCTTTAGAATGGCAATGGTCACTGAGGTAGTAGCAATTTTAAACCTAGACTAGACCCTAAATGTTACCTAGTTTTTCTTTTCCTGCTCTTAGTCCCATCTAAGAAATTAAGAAATTAAAACAAAGTCCTCCTGAAGGTTCTATTTTATCAGTCAGAGTGCAATGCAGGAAACAGAAGTCTAGTTAGTTCACACAGAAAGAGATTTTGCGAAGAGAATTGGGTGTTTACAAAATTACTGGAAATGCTGGAAGACAGGGATTTTAGGAATACCTACAGGACTATTGAATTCAGGTATATGTGAATGATCATGTATCCAGAGCCACCATTACCATCGGCTCAACACCCATGAAGCAAACTGCAATCCTAAGTACTAGAACTAACTCTCAAGACTTAAGTCTCACCGATTTTGCTTTTAGAGTTATAACTGAAGAAAAATTGCTTCGTTTCATTAACAACCTTCCAGATTTCAGGCAAACATATCCAACTGGTGGAATGCAATCTATATCCAGAATCATAACTATAGGAGAAACTTAGAAAGGTATCATTTAAGCCGGGTGCAGTGGCTCACACCTGTAAGCCCAGCACTTTGGTAGGCGGAGGCTGTGAATCATGAGGTCAGGAGTTTGAGACCAGTCTGGCCAAGATGATGAAACCCTATCTCTATTAAAAACACAAAAAAATTTAGCTGGGCATAGTGGCACATGCCTGTAGTTCTAGCTACTTTGGAGGCTGAGGAAGAAGAATCGCCTGAGCCCAGGGAATGCAGTGAGCGGAGATCATGCCACTGCACTCCAGCCTGGGCGACAGAGGGAGACTCCATCTCAAAGAAAAGAAAAAAAAAAAAAAAAAAAGAAAAAAAGAAAGGTATCATTTATATTTCCAGACTTAGAAATACAGACACCTAGAAGGAGATGAATACTGCAAGCCAGGCTACCACATCCAACAATCACAGCTTGTACTAGATGAGCTGAACCACCTATTCCATCTCCACAAATGGAATTCCCAGAATCCAGAGAAAACTAAATTAAATTCACACAATCAACATTAAATGATATTTCAATGGGTTTCTTCTCAGGAGTATTTTAGTTTACTAATACAGTGTTGACTTTTATAACATCTGGGAAGTAAGTGTTGCAGAGAATGCTATCAGGAGATATTATATCACAACAAAGAACCCCAGTTTTTGTGCCAGGGAACTCAGTACAAACACTAATGAATCACGAAGTACTCGCATGTAGGTACGTGGATCACATCTCTGGTCAGGCAACTCAAGCTGAAATTCTAACATAAAGCTAAGCATTTAACTTATAATATCTAATTTAGTTCTTACAAAATTTCAACGCAGTTTTGTATTATCATCTCCATTTTACTTATTATGAGTGTAAAGGTCAGAGAAAGGAAGTAATTTACCCAAATGTACACAGCGGGTAAGAGACCGGGTTAGAAATTAAGCCTGGTTTTCGTCTGATGCCCCACATAGCATTGTCCTATTTTTTCTTGTTCTTAAGAAATTTTTTCTGTCAAGATGCTGCTGGCCCAAAAGACACTGAGAAATCAGGATACCTGTAATAAGTGTTACATTAAAGATGGTCTGCAAATTGAACAATGGTGACACCAAGAAAACACTTCTCTTTTCAAACGGATTTAATATGTAGACTCTATCACAGTCTTCCCCATGCACCAAGCCTCTTTCATTTCTAATGAGATGGGGTTCCCTTCTTTTATTTGTTCTTTTCCATAAGTTAATGATTTGATATTGGTTTCAATGTTTGAATGAAAAGATTGTGAAACCACCCACGATCTTCACTTTTAATTTTATTTTGAGGGACTGTGGAATTGGAAAGTGAAAGAAATGAAGTTGACAAATGTATGTATAAGAACCCTGAGCTGTCAGGCTATCCCCTTCTGGGCAGAGTAGCAGGTTGGTGGGGGTGTTGGTAGAATAGGTAAAATTAAATTCAACAGAATGTTTTTTCACGTTATAGAATTCAGTCTCCAATGCCAAGCCAAGTAAGCGACCCACACTATTTAATATTTTCCATCTGTTCAACTCTACAACTTTGAAAACAGTGACAACTGATATATTTAAAAAGTGTTTAATATATTAATATGAGTTACAAATAATCTAGCAGTCAAGGGAAATTTTAAGGTAATATTAGCAATACTCCTAAGAGCATAATTTCATTACTGTTAGCACTAAGGTCAATTGCTTTCTTCTGCACTTTACATACTGTATTTCTCTTTTATATCCATCCTGTACAACCCTGATAATTTGTTTTCATTATAATAGTTGTGTCATTTATGTGTTTTTTATTGTATATCCTTCCAACTCGTCTTGATAGAATGTTAAATATTATAAGTGTTTTATAATATATTTAAATGCAGATGATCTGTAAACAAAATTTGGTATAGCAAATGCAGAGCTGTGCCCAGAGAAATATTAACTCTATAAGTAAAAGTGCTAATTGTATACTGTCTTTAAAATGGGAAAGAATGTTGATAGAATATTTTGTACTTATAAGCAGCTGAACATATAATTTTTGGTATATTTACTTTTTAAAATAAACTTTACATTTTAGAACAGTATCATATTTACAGAGAAATTGCAAAGATAGTACAAAGAGTTTCCATGTATCAACTTGGACTGTGTGTTCCACAACCCCTCAGAGTTATAGCTAGTCATTGCAGTATTAAGCTGGATGATGTCTAAGAATATTACATGTTCATAATAAGTACAAATATTTCAATTTCACTGTACTACTTTTATTAGTGTCCCTAAAGGTGACAATACTGGGGCTTCTAACTTTCCAAATAAATATCTAAAAAAAATGAAGAAAAATGTAAGTATTCCTAATTTATTTTTCTTCTTAAAGAAAGGTTCCATTTACGCCAAGCCACAACGACAATTACAAGATCTGTCTGCCTAGATGGATATCTGAATTTCTAGGAATGAAAGTCTCCATTTAAGTTAATGCTAAAGATTTAGCTTACAGTCTTTTCTTATTAGTGCACCCTCTTCATTTATGCAGTCTTTGAGTTTGTTACCAACACTCCAGTTTCTGGTACTTGCTACTTGATATGTGTGTTTGAAATATAAATGTGGTAGAAAGAAGGATTTTTTTAGGTTCTCAATAGTTCATTGAGAGAAAAGGTTTCAAACATTATGTTACATATCCTCGCTTTTTAGAATATTAGATAAGCCGCCCTGAAATGTTGGTCATTTAAACCCCTTGACCAATTCAATTCAGCACAACATGAATTTATTGAGCACCAGCTATATATTAACCCCAGAATAAAACGGTGAAACTAGTGAAAATCTAGATCTCCATGGTGTCATCATAAACAAGCCGGAGAAAATTACAACACTGTCTAAAATCTGGGGTCTATATTTCTAAACATTATAAGATTATGCCAACCCCCAAGTTGAATGACTTTCTTCCTTGTTGGGCTTTGCATCAGGGAGAATACAAACAAAAGAGAACATCACAGACTGTGTGTGTGTGTGTGTGTGTGTGTGTGTGTGTGTGTGTACACACTCAGGCACACTCAAGCATTTACTTAGCCATCAGGATAAACATTTTTCCAATTTATTTAAATAAAAATAATTTTATGAAATAATTATGATTACTTAAGTAATTTTCACAGATAAGGAAACTAAATCAATAGAAGTAAAATGAATTTATCTGAGTTTTCTGAAGCAGTCTGTAATAGAGGCAGACATCATGTCAATAAATATTTGAATCCAAAGCCAAAACAGTTAGTTACTATGTGACTATAGTCAGTAATTTTTAAGAGAAAGGGTAAACAAGGGTAATCTTTTTCCCTCTTAATTTGCGAACTAACAAAGTAAAGATACTCTAAACTTGGGAACAGAAGATAGCTAAAGCTCATGGAATAGAGCTCTATTTCTTTTTAAAGGGAAGAAATGTGTATATTACTAGGGAAATATGGGTAATGAAGACTTGATTTATACTTATGTTTTTAAAATTATTTACCTAAAAGAAATAAGATTATTACTAATTTATATTCTAAGTAGTGAGAATAAATATTTGCTTTTTCGTTCATATATTTTTTTTCATTAAAAGTATAAGAAAGTCTTTCTAAAATTTGCAATTTATAAAAATGGCTCATTGATAAAAAATATATTCAAATTATGATTGTCAGTAATCAGACATGTTTCAAGTCTCACATTTCCAATTAAGGAAACCAAGGAAGGCCCAGAGTCCCCCTGACTTGTGGAAAGAAGATTATTTGGTGCCTTAGTCAGGAATAAAATCCAATTAAATATCTACAGATACATGTCAACAACTGTGACTTTGCTCATGGTTGCTAATTAATTTGAAAATTCAAAATATTTATCTTGTTGTTTGACTTTTGCTTAAATGCATTAAAAGGAGTCTTTAGATCTTTTAGTAGACTAGGAAAATATAATTTAAATGTGAAATAAGCTAAACCCTCTAGAAATTAAATTTAATGACTTTGAGGGTAGACCAGTTTATTTGTTGCTAATGGTTTTGGCCAAAGTTTCAAAGACATTTCCTGATACACAAATGTGAGTCAATGTGACTTTTGGTGTGGAGGAATGGATTTGGTATGGTGGAGATGTTGTTAAAGAGGTGAGAGGGAAACTGGTGATTGACTGGCAGGGAAAAGGGACTTCAGTGAGAGAGCCGTACTGAGAGTAGGACTGTTGACTAGATAATATTGGGTGAATGGGACAAAAGGATAACTGTTTAAATTCCAGATTCATGTTAGATCAGAACCTTCAATAGCAATGTACTTTTATGAGTTGAAGGTTCATGCCTTTGCCCTCAATTCTAATCTGATCTTTATGTGAACAACTTCACACTTTCTGTGCTGAGTTCCCACTTTAGTTGACCATTCCTAAGTGACACCTAATCATGTCCTGAGTATTTTGCCACTTTTGTCACCACTGAAAATGTGTTTACTGTAACAGCGTAACAAGAGAGAACTCCAGGACACCTCTTAAGGTTCTGATGACCAGTTTCAGCTTTTCTAGTTTGTTTTTAGGATTTACATTGAGTAAACTGCAGAAGTCCATGCTGAAATCATGAGAGTGGGCCTTTCTATCATATATATAAGAGAAAACCATTGCTTTCTTTTTACAGTGTGAATTTAAGCCATCATCAAGTTGTCTTTTTGGTAGTCTCTGTGGAAAACAAGGTTTTGATAGTACTAATGAGATACATCCACTGAGTTTTCTCAAAAATCTAGGCTGTAGAAGCTTCAGACTTTTAGTTCCTTGAAGGAAAACTTCTAAGTTAAATACAATTTAAAATAACATAAAGAAATAAATGCAGGAATAATTACATGTACATGTATGTGGACCCTGCATTACCACTGTCAAAGTTACAGCATGGGAAGCTTTAAAGCCTAGGGTGAGCTGTGATCCACTTTTTACCATCTAACTGCTTTCTGGCTTGCTGCTACCACTCAGCTTTTTCTCTATGAACCTTTCCTTCCTCCAAACCAGTGAATCAATTCCCAACTTCTCTCTCAACTAGACACAAACACGCTTATTATATTTTATAGGATTTTATTTCAACTGTTTGTAAACTAAAACAGTTAGTAGCTGTATTAGACTCATAAGCTGGTGAACTAAATACTAATTTCTTACCACCTTCTCCTTTGCTTTTCTGTATTCACAGGCTGGAAAATCCAATAGTCAATTTTACAGTATCCTTTTGTGCTGAGGCACATGCGATAGTAAATACGATGAAGAAGATTCCGGACAAGCAATCACTTTTCTAATAAAAAGCAACAGAGATATAGCTGTGTGTCCTTTATTCCGTTTTTCTTTTTCTTCCAGCCCAGAATATAGATGTGATTCTTGGAGGAGTAAATTCATCTTATAAAATTAGATAATGTTTAGAGGATAGGCCTTTTAGAGATGAGGGAAAATATAGTACATCTAGGAATGCTTATTTTCAAATTTCCTATTATATTAAAAATATACCTTTATTACACCCATCAAGTAATACTTTTTTATTACTTGCAGCTTACCACATGCCTAACATAGTGACTAACTCTAGTACTACAACATGTTAAAATGATAAGGTACCTAAAGTGGCCATTGAAGACAAAATGACAGCCTTTGTAAATATGCTTCCTTCCCTCCAACATCCCATTGGAATCATAGTTAACATAGTCCAAAGAGAAGAAATACATAGAAGCTTCAACAATAAGAGGAAGGGGTAAGCTAACATAAGGCAGGAGAATTTGAGTAATTTCTGTGAGACTAAATGCAATTTGTATTTCATTGAAAAACAAACCAGAATGGAGGAAGTTGAAGTTCAATACCACACATGCATTACAGAGGTAGAAGTTATACTTTTTTTTTTTCTTTTTTTTTTTTTTTTTTGAGATGAAGTTTTGCTCTTGTTGCCCAGGCTGGAATGAAGTGGCACTATCTCGGCTCACTGCAATCTCCACCTCCCGGGTTCAAGTGATTCTCCTGCCTCAGCCTCTAGAGTAGCTAGGACTATAGGCACATGCCACCATGCCCAGCTAATTTTTGTATATTTAGTAGAGATGGAGTTCCACCATATTGGCCAAGATGCTCTCGATCTTCTGACCTTGTAATCTACTCATCTCATCCTTCCAAAATGCTGAGATTATCGGCCTGAGCCATTGCACCAGGTCAGTTATTCTTTTTCCCAGAACGTCACAGAGGTTCCAAGCTTGGAGAAGACAGCTACACATATTAAAGTTGACTCTGAATTCATATTTGACAAAACGAATTAAGAACTGTACATAGACTAATCGAGTCAGATTGCCAACTAATGTCATTCTATGCATGTTGAAAAAACGAAAAGTAAAAGAATGGGCTCTCCAAATATCTGATGTTTGTTCTATAACAAAACATAGCAAGTGGTCCAGAATAGACAGCAAGGATCAGCATTTTCTAAAAACTCCCCAGATTGTAAAGCTTAGCCTTGAGGATGACTTGTCTACTGGGAAAGAGATACATAATTATATTATTGTAAAATATAGTACATTATTGATGTCAACAAATATCAGGTACTATAAGACTCTCTTAAACTGTGAGTAAAGGGAAGGATTCTCTAAAGAAATAACATCTGAGCAGTCTCCAATTATGCCACTCTCTCATTCTTCCATGACTTAATGTTATCCTTTTGTAAACTGAAAGGGAATTATGAGTAAAAAAGCTGTTCCCAACAAAATAACATCTTTTAAATGATACAAAGCATAAAACAGTTTGGTATGGATGAATAACTACCAGAATGTGAGTATGGCTGGGGTATATAAATAAAATGACAAAGAAAACTGTCAGAGAAGCAAATGAAGTCTATATTGTAAGGGACATCTGGGGGACTATAGAATAATTTTTTTCATGGGAGTGTCATGAATGGGTTTGAATTTGAGAGATACCACTATGAATACAGCATGAAAGACAGTGAGATCTAAGGCAACAAAGTATGGGGGGCTTTTGCATATGGTCATAAAAGAAGTAAAATGGCCTTAAGTAGAACAATTAGAGTGAAAAGAGATGATAAATTCGAAGCAATTAATTTAAGAGGAAAATCTACTAGATTTGATAACATAGTTAAATGGGAACGGGGTGAAATGATCACAAGCAGCAGGGAGCTTATCAGAGAATATGAGGATAAAACTATTTCAGTAAAATAGATTTTAAATTCTGTTTTGAAAACATTGAGTTTTAGATGCCTAAGGAAAATTCTTAGAAACTGATGACCTGAATTTTCCTCTATTCTTGAAAGAATAAAGGGTTGCCTTCTTCAATCTCTACTGGTTATTGAGCATGGAGATTGTCTTTTGTTAATAATAATTCAGAGAAGTTTGTCAACAGCTGAGGAAATTTTACAATAACTTTTCCTTTAGCTTTTGGTCATTTTTGACACGAGTCCACCTGTTGATCATATAGTACTGAGGTTCAATTTCATAAATCCCACAGTCAGCGTCCTCTTATCTAAGCTGACCTCAAAAAACCAGATCAGTAAAGGTGTGTTTTGAGAGGTAAAGGAGTTTACTCTGTGGCCCAAAACCAACTTCCTATTAGTTCAACTCTTCCATTATTATACCCCTTTATTTAAGTATCTGAAGCCAACTTTTAAAACATAAATGCTACCTGGGTAATGTAACTCATCAAGTCACCATTTACCATGAATGCTTTGTCTATAAAGTGGTTTGCCAGTTTAGTCAGAGGATAGGTTCGAAGGCTTTGGGGCTAGGGAAATAAGTAAAGTTCAAGTTGGTGTGGATGGTGGAAAAGTTGTTTATCTGTTAGAAACGCATTTTAGCCAAAGGTAATGGAATATCCTACTAATGAAGGCTTAAACAACTTGGGGTTTATTGATTTCACATAATAAGAAAACTGGAGGTAGGCGGCTGCTGGCATTGACTCAATTGTTCAACAGTTTCATCAAGGCTCACTTCTACATTTTCTAGCTCAGGAGAAACATGGGCTAGAAAGTTAGAAAAAGTTAAAAAAAAAAAAAAAGATTTTTTTTTTCTCCAGAAAACTATACTTTGCTGGAAAAGAAAATATTTTCTAGAACACCTCTAAAAATGTCCTCTTAAATTTTCATTGCCCAGAAGTTGCAGTTGCCCTTAACTTTGCAAATATCAATAATTTCAGTTTATTACTTGAATAAATTCTGGGTCTGTTGATAGGTAAATGGGGTACATGGAACTGCTGCTGGCTAAAAACAACATTTCATCTGAGCATCTGGTCTTCTGGAGACATTGTAAGAAAAAACATTTTCCTCTTCAAAGTTTTTCATTTCATTTGTTTTAGTCAAGGAAAAGAATGTAAGTATTGGGGCCAGGAAATGTAGTCGTTGCATTTCATGGGGGTGCAGTTTGAAGGTGTAGGAGGACAGATTTTGAGTTTTCTTATTGCTATTGGTTTCTAAAATTTATATCCTAGATATACTCTAACTTGTGCATTCTAAGCATAAACTATAGCCGTGTATACAGCCGTGTATTGCTTTCTTTGAAGCAATGCAAGATTAATTCATGATCGAAATATGATGCTTAAGGGTTAAATGGGTAGGACTACAGTTTGGAAAAGTAAGAGACTTTGCATTAAAATGGGTGGGAGCTAATAGTGACTGAAGAATCCAAATGGAAAGTACACCTAGGAGCTTACAAACATAGTTCAGCTCTTACTGAGAAGAACCAAGTCCTCTTTATATCTAATCCTAGGAACAAAAGGTGGTAGAAGACAGAAAGTATGAGTATTGCTGAAACAATGGCCTTTTCCCTATAATCAGGGTAAGAAGTCAAAAATGTCAGTACAGACTAGAATGTGCTAATCAGCACCCCAGCGCCCATTCTTCAACACGCTAAAAGATTAAAAGAATAGTGGCAGTTAGCTGCATTGTAAACCACAAAGCTTAGGTCAAGATATCTTGCATCAGACACTGCTGCTCTGGCTCTTTATTTCTACTATTATTTTCTTTTCCTCCATCACCAGTCCGCTATAGCTATGCTTAGAGGAAACCATGTACTATTAATTTAAAAAGCTGAAAATCAATTATCTAGGCAAATAATAACTTAGAAAAACTGCAAATTAAACCACCAAAAATTAAATCAAGGAAATAACACCATAAATTAACAAAATAGAAAATAAATGCTCAATAAAGAAAACACAAAGTCCACAGCTGGTTTTTTGAAAATATATTAAAATTGACAAATCACTCTACATGGACAAAGAAGCTGTTTCTGTATTGACGGCAGCACATGAGGGATTCACAAGGTTTAAAATAGTTTAACATCAGGGTCACAGGAAGCTTAGTAGTTTTCCATAATAGCTTATTACAGCACAAGAAACAAAATATGGACATGCTACCAAATAGTTGTGTTTCATTTCTGGCATCTCAGTTTCCCTTCTTTCTCTGATCTGTCTGTTGTTTTCATTGTCAAATCAGTTCTGGATATAATGGAGTCTTAGCCTAAGGGGCTTTTTTGAAGTTTGCACTTTACCTCGCATGGTCAGGGTATTGCATGAGATTCAGATGAACATGTTACTTCACTGGAATACAATGACAACTGGGCAGAATGTATACCTGCCTGCTTTGTTAGATTCAATTCTCTCTTATGGCTGTGGTATTTGGTATACCCTAATGCAAATGAAAGGAAGTGTTTACACTCCTAAATGAAGTTAGAGTAATAATGTTGTTAACAATAGGGTAGAAATTTACAGAATAAAAGAATACATTGGTCATGATGGAGGTTTTTGAGTTAGCTTCATGTAGATAGACGCTAGAAAAAGGAAACTAGAATGTACTTTGCTCTTAAGAAGCAAGGCCATTAATGTTATATTCATTATTGCCTTGAAAAATACCCCTGACGCACAGAGCTTTATTAAATTCTTGATGCAGTGGAAGATTAACCATTCTTTTTAAAAAGTCCTTGTGCAGTTTGCACATAATGAATGATTTTTCAGAGACAGCCATTCTTGAACCTTTAGGGTCAGCTAACTGCCTTCAGATTTCTGACTTGCTTAGGCATGTTAAAAGTAAGAAAGTGGCATGATAAAGGCTGAGCTAAAATTCCAATTATAAAAGGAGATTATCAACTGCATGACCTGAGATAGAACAAGGAAAGGCTGTAAAAAAGTTGAGGCAGGATTTTGTCTTAATCATCTTTGTAACAAGTTGTAGAAACCACATGATTTGTTTTTCTTTAAACCAAACTGAATTGAATTAAATTGGATTGAATTGAATGAGGTTCTGGATCATGAGAGACAGCCTAAAAGAAAAGTCAGACCTTTGAAAATACACCAAATGTGAAATGACCCAGGGGAGAAAGTGATATATAAGAGGGTAGTGACACAAACTGGCCCATGACCAAATTGCCCCACTCCAAAGGCATAAAAATCAGTGGAGGAAGAATGGCTAGGATGAAAGAGGAAGACAGTATGCAGAGATTCACGTAAGCAGAAATAGATAGTACACCTGTTTATTTCTGCTTATGTGATCTCTGCATACTGCAACTATGCTGTTTTCTAGCTGCAGTGGCCCTGTACATGATTAGGACTCAACTAATATTAGCTGCTTGCTTTTCCTGTTTCTGTTTCTTTTTTGTTGTTGTTGTTTGTTTTCCAATCAGTAGTAAAACCACGGTTTCAAGTAACTAGTAACTGAACAATACTATGGGTCAGGCTGTGCTCATGTGTTATAAGCTATATCTCAATTAAATTTCACAAAAAGCTTATCAGATATTTACTTTTAGTATCTCCATTTGAAAAATAAAGAAGGTCATAGAATGATTGAAGAAAGTTTTCTGAAGTGGCACATGTAGTTGGCATGTTCTGTGCAAAGGAAAAAAACAAAAAATGTATACATGAATGTACAAGTTCATATTCTAGTCAGCCTGATAGCCATTGCCTGCATATTAGGTTTTTAGAATCTCTAACAGTAAAAGAACCCTGGAAATGAGTTTAAGAAGTTTTCTTAAGTCCTTGGTTCTTCTTAGAACATCATCTTCCTGGTTCCTATTTTGCTCTGGTTTTCTGTTAGTATTCTTTGCATACTTAGCCTATTAATTCCATAATAGTAAATACCCACCTTGTTTTTATTTTTGAAAGTACATAATCTTTCTTTTCTACTTAAGTGTGGAACAGCTACAGACAGTGCTTAAGTGATTCAGAGAAAAGTATTTATAGTGTCTCTGTATGATGCATCCCTTCATGCAGTTCCCATTAGTTCTTTATCTGTTTTCTTCCATTAGCTAAAGACATTCATTAGCACAAAACTCTTCAGCAGTGTTAATACTTTAAGAAACATGCTAAAAAATAGGTCTTTATACAAAAGTTACTTCATATATACCCTGGAGTCATACTACCTCAGTTAGAATACGAACTATACCATGTATTTAATACTTTGTGAATTTAGGCAAATTTCTCCTCTCCATGTCTCAGTTTCCTAACCTATATAACATGAAGATAGAAATAACATTGATCTCAACATTGTTTGTGTAATGACTGAATGAGTTATTATAAATAAATTGCTTAGGAAGGCACACAGGAACTGAGCTACATAAATGTTAACTGGTTTTTAAAATTATTTTCCCAACTTTATTGCCGTACAAAATGATGATGTAACAGCTTTCCCATCCTTGGAAAATGTGTCTTTGGAGAGGAAGATGGAGAATGTAAGAGGAAGAATGAAGACTTGAAGCCAATAAGAGAGGTTAAGTTCCCCCCATCTGAGGGACAGACTTAACACCTGACCCATCTTTCAGCCGAGAAAGCCTTGACACTGGAATTAGATTTCCCCAGGAGGTAAATGTCCAATTCTCTCTCTGAAAGTAAAGTCTCAAACTCCAATAGGGAAGCTATAAGAAACTGAAGTGACATAGGCTCATTCTCCTTGGTAGTAAGGCAAGACAACGGCAATCTGTGAGGAGAACAGAATTTCATTCCAACCCATGACTTGACATTACACTGTGTTTTCCCTCTTGGGGAAGAAGTTTGGAATGCAGAGCGACTCTGTGATCCAAAGCAGCTTGCTTGCCCCATAATGTGATACAAAGTGGTGAGAGTCAGGAGTCTTGAGAAATGAGTCAGAAGAAGATATTACTCTTTTGGTTTTGAGTTGCGGAAGCTCTGCTGGCATCCACTGCCTGCAAAGCTGTTTTTGTCCCAGATAGAGGTGAGATACATGAATGTGGAGGAGGACACAGAACAGCATGGCATCGGTACCAATCTGATCAATTAATCTGGTAAAGGGTGCCGTCTGACTCTAGAGCTGTCCGGCAGGAAATGTGTAAAAGCCCCACAGTGAAAACATGATTTCTGTTAATCTCCTGCTTTCATCATGCTGATCCCTTGAGGCAGCCATGCTGGCTATGAAAGGCTTGTCACTGGCTCAACTGCTGCCTAATGTCCTTCCTGGGAAAATCTGGGCCTCAGATTTACCTAAAGTATGAAATACCAGTAAATGTTCTCTTCTCTTATTAATCCAGCGTGTGACTGGGAGTCAGGGTTTTCTGATATTTCCTCTTCTGTTTTCAGTCAGTCCTTGGCTACTCAACGTATGTGTATGTTAGTCTCTTGCTGTAATAATAGTCATGTTTGAAAATCAGAAAAAGAATGATGTAACCTTGAGAGTGGGCCACATTGCTATTCGTTACTTGCTTGAAATGGAAAAAAAAATGCAAACAAGAATTACTCTTCATAAACTTGGTTTAATTCTTGTGAGCAAGTTTGTGAGTCATTTTATGAATGGCTCCCGCTTCAAATTAGGGCTCCTGTTTCCGCTTCCAATGAGCCTCTAGTATTACATCTAATATTGTTTCCTCTCAGCAATTGAAATGTACATCCCTGCTGGGTTGGTAAGAATAGAATTTCTTTCCGGAATTCTTTCTTCTTTTTGAATTGCTTCATTTTACTTCCCCCAAAACTAAAGTAATTTGTACTTAAGACCAGACAAAATTAACCTTATGGCTTGTTCTCCTTTCAGTTCACAACCTGACTGGCTTGGCAAAGAATGCTGCTTTCACTCATGCCCTACTTCCTCACCTCTCCTCATCTCCTTTGAGCAGGAAGTAACTGGCTTCCAAGGGTGGCAAATGAATTCAAAGGGCTTGAGAGCTCACCTCTGTAGAGGCAGATATAGATGAAGGGCTAGGACAGGGCAACAGGGTGTCACGGGTAGCCTAGCCCTGTGCTACAAAGCAATAGGTTGGCACGTGTCACAGGTACCACAGGGCTATGCTACCTAGGTTACATGTGTCACCCTAGTGCTCTGTCCCTGGGAGAGGCCTCACGGTCCTTAGGTCTAACTATACAGACCAGCAACTGTGTAAGTTAGGCTAACACATGCTCCAAAATCTTGTTTCTATGTTCTTGAATATACCAAGCCGCATCTAAAAAGCTCTTCTCGCCTTCCTTATTTTCAAAGGGAAAGCTATCATCATGTTAATAAAATATATCTGTTGCAAAATTTCCATGTACGTGGCAGACATTACTTACTAAAAAATGCACTCTCCGGCTGAGAATGGGTGTTGGTGCTTAGGAAAGTCAGTGCCAATTGATTAGCATTGTGATACACAAAAAATAACAATCACCAAGAAAAAAATCACCAAAGCATTAACCTTACCCTGATCTAGACATGATGTGCCCAAGTCCTCTAGGATTGATATTTGGGTTGTAGATAGGAGACTGAAATGTAACTTTGGGTTATATTTCTATTGAGCTATTAGGCACGGGAGGCAGTAGAGGGAAAAGAACAAATACAGGTCTCATAAAAATAACGATCAATAATTATCATGTATTAAATTTTAAAATTAATTGAAATTGTGCTATTGTCATACAAATATTTATGTTGCCATCAATTCTACTGTTATCACATGTGCCAGACAGGGAGAAGAAAGGATGAAGTCAGGAGAGATTATAATCAGGAAGGCAAAATCTTCCTAGAAATATCAAACTTTCTTCCACTTATATATTTCTGGTCAAAATCGTGTCACATGACCAATCCTAACTGCTAAGAAAGCTGGGAAATCATGTTACTTAAAAGCTAACAACATAAGTTCCCTCAACAAAGGGATTCTGTTACTAAGAGAATCTGAGATTACTATGAGATTCTGCTACTAAGAGAGGGAGGATAGATTTTAGGTGAGCAACTATGTCTAACACAGTCCCTGTTAGTACACACTTTCATAATATTATCTTTCTGCCATAGAATTTACCATAGATAAATTATGTATTTGCTCATATGAATACTGTCTTCACCACCAGATGAGAGAGAGAGCTCAGAGAGAGCTGAGTACATGTGTGATTTTTGTTGAATATTTTATCTCAAGGAACCAGCTCAGTGTAATTTAACAGACATTTTTCACATTTAGTAGACAATGAATAAACTCCCACCACACTTTCCTAACTCAGTAAAGCAATATGTCTCCTACCAAGTTTACTACATTTCTGCCTAACATCTCAGTTAGTCTTATTGCTTTTACTCTACTGGCTGAACGATCCCTCTAAATGGTTTGCAAACAAGTTAAATCATTCAATGTTCACCATTATCTTGAAGATAAAGTCTGGGTTCCTGAGCATTATCTGCAACAACATAGCGACCTGTTATCCATATATCTTTCCTGCTTCATTGTTTAACACTCCTTGCTTCTCATTTAATTTCTGTAGTAACTATTTTTCAGTATCTCAGAGCTGTCTCTTTTTTGAGGTATAATTTAGATAAAGTAAAATTTACCCTTTTCCATGTACAGTTTATAGCTTTGATAAATGAGGACAGTAGAAGGCTACCACTATAAGCAATATATAGAACATTTCTATCACCCAAAATTCCCTTATGACCTTTTGCCATCAGCCCCTCCCCCTACCTGCAGTCCCTAATACCCAATGATCAGTTTTTTTGTTCCTATAGTTTTGTTTATTCTAGGAAGACAGATTCATAGAATTAAATAGTGTGGAACCTTTTGAATCTTAATACATTTATTTAGCATAATGCTTCTGAGATTTATCTATATCAGTGTTTCTATCAGTAATGTGTTCCAGTTTATTGCTGAGTAGTATGCCATTGTATGGATGTACCACAGTTTTTCCATTCCCAGGTAAGGAACATTTGTATTGTTTCCAATTTGGGGTGATTCTGAACAAAGCCACCACAAATATCCACCTAAGGATTTTACTGTGAACATAAGTTATCCTTTTACCTTAAAGCAAGAATACTTGATTATATGCTAAGTGTATAGTTAACTTTGTAAGAAATCACCTAACTGTTTTCCAAAGTGGCTATACCATTTTGCTTTCCCATTATATTCTCTTTTAGTGCTGGTCCTTTTGTCTTACTATTGCTCCACTCATACTCTTCTGTACTTACACTTTAGGTTTCAGTTTAGAGATTCCTTCCTTGGAAAAGTCATCCGTGATTCTAGGTCTGAATTGATGCATCTCCTGTGTTCTAGCATACTATTGTGTATCTCCTCCATTAATGTTGCACAATGTAGCAGAATGCAAAAATCAGCCTATTTTAGTCTCAATTTGAGCATAACTTGAAAGATAACTGGTGCTTACTCTAATATTCCAAAGGCATTGCTGCACTATTATTGTAGAAAATGACAAAGGATATAAACCATAGCTGTGTTTTCAACATTTGCTTAGCATTCATTCAAGGATAAGAGAACTGAGGTTAAAAGTCTGAGAGAAAAAATTTATCTGGAAAAACAATTTGCAATAAGACTATAAATTGTTTTTCATGGAACAAGGAGGGGGTGCTTCCACATCCCTTCAAGACCAATGAGAGAAGGTTCCATAAGACCATTTGGTCATCTTGATCTGCACTCACTAGTGTCTATAGGGGTACCTCAACTGATGCCAATTTTTTTTCTAGAAAAGCCTAAAACTGTACGATTAGGACTCAGTAGCTACTGTGAATGTGAGAAAAGGAAAGGTGATTCCATTGGGGAAATTAAGGATATCTAGAGTTTTCAGGGGAAAGAACATATACTTCTTATGGACCATATAATAGTCCTCCTATACCCATGTAAAAGAGAATTGACATAAATGTTCCATCCAGAAGAGTAATGGGATCTCCAGAGAGTGTGTGTCGAGTGGACTTTCAGTAACTTAATGCCTCCCAGAAGGAAGAAAGGTGTAATATCCCCAAAGGTGTAATATCCCCGATGGCAGTCATTTCTCCGTAGCCCACAAATGCCTTTCAGAAAAGAGCAAATGCAGATTATGCCAGTAATATTGAATCTTCCTCCCATTTGCCTCTTCTCCCTCAGGGAAACATTACCAAATTTAAAAAGCTAGTAGTACCCAGTGGGTGAAAGGGAAAGAGTAGAAGTTCTAGCAGAGAAATTAGAGGAGAAGAACTAAAAATAATTTATTTATCCCTTTTGTTTTGAAATTTGGCTTGTGGTCAATTATTTGCCATTATAAGTGGTGGAACAAACATACATTTTGCTGTATATATTTTTGTCCAGATTTCCTATCATTTTCTGAGACAGTATTCCTAGATAAAGAATAATTGTAACCGAAGGCCCAAACCGTTTTGAGACTCTGGAAATATATTTACGTTACAGTTCAGAAAGATTTACAGTTCATGTTTTCACTAGTAATTTATAAGGGTATCTACCTCTATTTACCCTCACCAAAAAAACTGTAATAGTTTTAAGAAAAGTCTTGGCTGGGTGCTGTGGCTCATGCTTATAATCCTAGCACTTTGGGAGGCTGAGGCAGGCAGATCACAAGGTCAGGAGTTCAAGACCAGCCTGGCCACCCCAGTGAAACCCCGTCTCTACTAAAACTACAAAAATTAGCTGGGCATGGTAGTAGGTTCCTGTAATCACAGCTCCTCGTGAGGCTGAGGTAGGAGAATTGCTTGAACCTGAGAGGCTGAGGTTGCAGTAAGCAGAGATCGCGCCACTGCATTCCAGTCTGGGTGACAGAGCTAGACTTCATCTCAAAAAAACAAGTCTGTTAAATTGTTAAATGCAAAGAGGGATACTATGGTTTTAACTTTAATTATTAATAGGATTAGATTTTGTTGTGCCCTTATTTTCCTCCTACACTTCCCTCTGATGACTTACCAGTTAGTAACTATTAATGTAACTTCTCATGCAGAAGACTATATCTTTACTTGGTTAAAGATACAGTTATAGATACTTAAGGCAAGAAATGTGCTCCTTGATCTTTCTAGGCTCTCAATATCCCATATATTTATTTCTAAGAAAATTGTGTTTTGAAATACAAACAATTGTGCTATCCTATCCATCTTTCTTTAATGCATAGCTCCCCTCCTTCCTAGTCCAGAAAATCAATTCAACCAATTAATGTGTTGGAGAATAACATAAAAGGAAAAAAAAAAGACAATGCTTTTGTATGGTAGCACTTCCTGTCACTTGGAAATGCATCTTAAATGTTTCAAAGAACATTAGCATGAGTATGTGAATGGGCATCCCAGGAGAGAGAGAAGAGAGGAGAATATGTGGATGTTCATGGGGGTTTTTACTAGGGGTAGAGGATGGAAGACAATTATCCCTTCAATATTTCTATCCCACTTCAATTATGGCATTTCAGTGAGTGTAAAGAGGGGAAGCAAACACAGATTTCTAATTTCAAATACAATCTATTTTCTGAAATGGCTAATGTAAGTATAAGAAACTACAATTTCTTACGTCTGATTGAATGAGAAAATAAAAGTTTAGATGGGTTTTCTTAGCAGGACTTAAGTATGGGGTGAGGGATAAGAAGGGGCATGCTTTTCAGCAATCTGTTCTTCACTATAGGGTCAAATCATTGCAACAAACATGGCCCTAACCCAGAGATACTCAGTCAAGAAGAAAATTTAAATAGCTAGCAAAAAACACAAGTATCCAGTGCTTATTTGCCCAGACACTGGTAAACAATTGTTTCACACACTGCCTTATTTTATCCTATCTCAAGGTCATGAGGTTAGTATAATTATTATGCTAAGTTTATAGAAGAGTAAGCTGAAATTTAGAGATAGCGAGTTACTTACTCAATATCACACAACTAATAAGAGGCAAAGCTGGGATTTATAATAAGAATATTTTAAATCCCAGAGCCCATGATTCCAAACTCTTGAACACACACTATCCAGCCTAAGTCTCACCAGGTTCAGGTAGCTTCACCTTGTCTTGTTCCTTTCCAAATACACTAACCCCACTGTTCCTTGGGGAACCTTTCTGTATTTTGTCATTTATTTTCATCAGGGCTACCTATATAATTTGGGAGGCCAGTGTAAAATAAAAATTCAGTTCTCCAGTTGGGGTTGGGGAAGTAAATCTCCCCTTGCCACGGGCATGCCACTCCAACCCAAAGCAGATTAGTGACTCAAAGGTACTGCAACTTTTCCATCAAGGGATACTTAGTACCTGGAAAAATGAGTACCATTTTCCATGATGTGGTACCAAGTATATCATTTTCTGAGACAGCATTCCTAGATATAGAATAATTGTAACTGAAGGCTCTAACAGTTTTGAGGCTCTGAAAATATATTTACATTACAGTTCAGAAAGGTTTACAGTTTATGTTTTCACTGGTAATTTATAAGGCGTATCCACCTGTACTTACCCTCACCAAAAAATTTATATAATAAAAAGATACTAAGTATCTCTTGATGGAAAAGTTGCAATACCTTAGAGGTCATTCATCTGCTTTGTGTTGGAGTGGCACGCCAGAAAACCTACTAGGTTTCCTGGGGAATGAGCCACGTCATTGTCAGGGAAGACTGAGGGCGGCTGCCTCCTTGCTTTCCTCAGAGATGCAGTAGGCTGTACATCTAAATGTGACTCTCCTGTATGCATACTCAGGCCCCTGCCAAAGGCAAAAGTTGGCATGAAATACAGGCGTTCTCCCCAATTAATGTGACTAAGACACCCACATGGGAGGTAGGAAGGATCAAGTCGTGGGAAGTTGCAAGGGGAAGCTAGGTAGAGTCCAAGGCAACAGAGGGTGAGGAATGGGTGATCAAAAAGCCAGGTCAAAAAAGAAAAAAATAGGAGACAGAAATATATGTAAGTTATGTAAGTTTATCCTCCATTGGGCTACCAGATTTCACTTATGGAATATAAACTCAAAAATTAAATTATTAAGAATTTCAAGGTAACAATTACAAAGAATTATATCCCAAGAGCGGGGCCCTTTGAGCATGGCATCCTGTATGGTATGTGTATAACCGTTTGGTTACGATGTATGAGGTGGACTGTGATTTTTATTATCTGAATTTAGTTAGAGAGGGAATGAGAAAGGGTGATTTGTTTAAAAATCCTGTGTAAATCTTGCATAGATCTGTTGCTATGATGGCAACACAGTGTAATGGTTAAAATCTGAGTTTAGATTTATATAGACATAGGTTTGAATCCCAACTCTTCATACTAGATAATTTGAGAAAAGATTTTAAGCTCTCAAATTCAATGTCTTCTGTTTCAAAAATATAGTAAAACAGGCTTTAAGATTTTGAACAGGTTGAAAATGTAATTTACGTAAAATATTCAACATAGACCCTGTCACACACTTTTGTAGTTAATAAATGTTCTCAATTATTAAGATATGTGATACATTTGAATTTGGAGATCTAAGGAAAATTTTAGTCATCAAAAATACATGTCTCCTGGTTCATATATTACCTTAGAGACATCTCAAAATCCTGAAAAATCTAATTACATAGCAAAAAACAAAACAAAAATGCATTGAGAAATAAGTACCAGGTACTCAAGTGTGTTATATTCACTCTTATTGTGTTTCCATAGCAACTTTTGAGCATCATCAAGCCATTTTATAGATGAAGAAACTGAAGCTGAAGAAGGTTAAGCAAATTTGCAGAATTTAATAGCTGATGAGATAACTAAGATCCAATCTCCGGTCTGACTACAAAGTCTTTGTTAAAAAACCCTGTGTCATGTTGTCTAGATTCATTTTTGACCTGGTTTACATTTAAAATGTTAATAAATACTCATTCTGGGGACTCAGCCTGGATTATTTTAATCAGAATATGAAACCTCATAGCCTGAGGTTAAAAAAATACTTTTAATGTGATTTAGGTGATTATTCTATGCAGCCAGGGTTAAGAACTAACTGGTCTAGATGTCATAATGCACCCGAAAAGCCCTTACATTTAACATATTTTGGGTTAGGTAATATTAGCAGGCCATTTTGAATTCATGAATAGCAATGGAAAGTCCACCTATTTTTTTTTTTTTTTACCCCAAGAGTATTTTAAGATAAACACCAAAGAAGATTCATTGTAAGAAAGCAAAGGTATTCTTTTTTGCACAGGAGGAAAGAGTTGTTATTGTCATGACCTTGAATAATCTTTTATAGATGGGTGTGGGAGTATGATTTATATTCTGAAACTCAGAGAAGTAAAAGCATCTGTGTACTGACCTGAAAGAATATGTGGAAAACATAGGATGAGAAGAATTACCACATAGTTTGGATCAGAAATGTCAAGGCGGATAGACGTGGGATGATGGAAAAGGAATGTGTCATGAATATTTCCTAAGTGGGCCCCTCTTTCACATTTGTTAGCATCATTTATAATAGGATGAATAATAGTGTTAAGATACATGCCCCTTAATGTTCCCCTTTATCCAGACAAAAACAAAGCACCTCCAATCAAATTATTAACCAAGGTCAGCAGATGCAAGCTAGAGATAGGGTGCTAGTGATTTCAGCCCCAGCCACAAATGGAGGACAATTCATAGAAATAACTCCCTCAGTTCCCCAACTATATTCTGAAAGTGGAGATTTATAAACAAAGCATTGATTCTTCCAATTGTTGTACCCATTAATTTTGTTTTCTAGGGTTGCTTTCTAGAACGGCATTAAATTAAGGGACTGATGTTGTGTGCAGAGGAATATGGGCTATGGCTAGAGAAGGATGCTTTGACCAATTTAAACAGGTAAAAACATGACCAAATTATGTCAAAGGCCACCAAGCTCAAGAAAGCCCTACTATAAAACAGCTACCATTATATTAATTGTACATCCCCAATTTAAAGGAAAAAGTCAAACAATTAATATTAGTGAACTAAAGACCAGTCTCCATAGATATTGGTAATAGATATTAATAGTCTATTTAGTTTCTGTAAAATAATATCTCCATTATGTAAAATAAAACTATCAAGGGCACTAGAATTTTTCTCTAACAGCATCAAAAAAGTGGCCTAATTCATAATTTGAAAGTAATCATGATGTGGTGAAAGAATATAGGTTTTTGAGTAAGAATTGTTTGATTTCAATTTTGATTTCCACTAACAATCTATTCTTGGGCAAGTAACTTAGTATATTTGAACTTAATATTTTTATCTGTAAAATGATAGTAATATTTACCATTCAGTTTTTTTCTGAGGCTTATAGATATCTGTGAAGCAGCAAGTATAAAATACCTAGAAATTATTCACCGATGATGATCATTATTTTAATATATTTTGATTCTTAGAAGTCCGCTCACTCTGTCAACATCTTGTCAAGGACCTGTGCTTTCATATCCTGGAACTCAGCCATGCATTTCCCCGTTTCTCTCAGAATAAACTATTACTGGCCTAGAGAGTAGCCCTGAATTTAAACCTACTCACTAGAAAAGGACAGATTTTGGGGGAACTGGCCAAACAACAGGAGTTAAGTGAGAGTTTCTGCTGGTAGACAAAGTCTAGTGCCCAAGAAACACAGCAATAACTAGGCACAATTCATGTGAGTTATCAGCAACCATCTCAGAATAGTACGGTATGTCAGCACATATGAAAGCTCATCCGCAGCAGTTCAGTTACCTTGCTGTCTTCTACTTAAGGGATTTCTAGACAAGGCATGTCCTGGTATGAGGTCTAGTTCCAGAAAGGGACTTCTAGTTCAAGGATTCCACATTCCAGGGAATCCAGGTCCTAAGCAAATCAGCAAAACAGGTTCATAACGATAAAACCAAGGAAGAAGCCCATTTATAAATACTGAAGTATGGCTCAGAGCTCAGAAGTGAGGTGATATCCCAACTTTCATATTTGAGTAGAAGATTTGCTCTAGATATGATAAAGATTTGCTCTAGATACAGCAAAGAATTATCACTACTATTACTGCTCAGGAATTAAGTTTGCTCTTTCCAAAAACCCTAAGAAAAGAGTTGGCATCCATCTCCACTTGACCAATGAAAAAGCTATAACTCAGTATGGACAAATAATTTCCTCAAAGCAAAGCAAGCAGTCAGTTCCAAGCTTGATATCCAAACTCAAGTTTATCTGATTTTAAAAGAATGGGCTGAACCAAGATATACTGTACTACCGACAAAAATAAATAAATAAATAAATAAATAAAAGCAAAGAGAAAATGTAGAAAACAAAAACGTTGGCTTCAGCTCAGATTGGTTCTGACAACAGGTGGCAAGTTTAATCCTGCATCTTATGATCAAATGGCTCTTGCTATGGGAAACCTGATCCTAAAAACCTGACATGGTATGGCAGTTTGTTGTTTAACACAAAGGACTTTAAAATCATGCAGCAACGCTTTTTTGTTCAGACTGTCAGTGGTTTTCATCATCTCCTGTCTGTGACCATTGTTAAGGACCTCTGGAATCTCATGGAATCTAATGGAATATTTATTCCGTAGGATTATTGTACTATCATCATGGTCACTATATTTCTCACCACAATATTTAAAGGAATTGTCCTTGACTTAATGATTAGGGAAGATTTAATGATTGATATCATCCACCAGATTGCTTCCTTTCCAACACATTATAAATTGTTTGTTGACATGTGTATTGCCAAAGGCATTTTTTAGTTAGTGTTACTGGGATTTCTAAGCCTTATTTGGAGGATCATTAGAAATACTTCCCTCCCTATCTCACTGTAATTAATATTACATAGCATAGTTGGCTCTTCAGTATACATTCAGACGCATGTGCAGATGTCCAGAAGGAAAAGGCTACAGACTCTTCTCATTGTTCCACTAGGAAATGTCAGAGAGGCACTCAATTTCCTTCTAGATTCAAAGAGGAGTTTAAGTATTCTTTATCCTGTCGAGTTTGGGGACAGGAAGAGAGAGAGAAACAGCCTTTCTTACTTCTTCATAATTCTTTTTTTAAAAATTTGTGGAATTATGGAACAGATAGTTGGGTTGTAAACAAAAACCTCCTACCTGTTAAGCAGAAAATGTTCAATAAATATTAAGAATAAATTCTCTGCAAATATTTTGTAACCATACTTCTGTTCCATGGGAATATTCATTTACTGTGTTTAGCATTTTCTCATCTGTCTTCCTTTTTTTCAGATCTGTAATTCTCATTCTACGTGACATGTCCTTGAAAGAATCCAAATAAAACAAAATTATTGCAATTTACATGAGCCCCACCATAAAAAACATTTCCTGTGATAGTTATCCCAAACTCTTCCTAGTTTTCTGGTAGCCTGAAAGACTTAAACATATGTAACAAAACATTTCACTTTCCATCTCGGGGGGAAAGTTAATGGAGAATCTACTTGAATAGCAAACTGAAGAGCAAGAAGTAAAACCTTTCTGTGGTATATTAATGGAGTTAAGATGGCATTTCCCACCAAACAAATAATTTTTCAGAGTAATTGAGTCCTTGTTTCTTTTTGGAAAATGTGATTTCTGCATTTTAAAAACATATTAAAGATAGATAGATATTAAAGACAATGATATCCAGCATTAGCAGTTAAACAATTTACATCAGATAAAGTTTCCACTTTAAGTGCATAGAATGGTAAATTAGTAAAGTCCTCTTGAAATTATTGAGACTGTCATGCACTTACAAATGCACTGAAAGTTATTTATGTGCCTTTGTAGCTTGAAAATTTAATAAGGATGAAATCTGAATAAAAATATTGCCACTACAAAAATGAAAAACTGCTTGAATGAAATCTAGGTTCATTGCATGCCTAAGATCACAAGACCCAAACAACATTTTTCTTCCATAAGATCACATGGAATGAAAATGAGTCAACGTTCAACAGGATCTTTGTTTAAAAGACATCAAAGGAATGCTGACAAACTCACCATTTCATTCCTCTTCTTATCATCTGTGTAGACATAATATGCTCTATTTTCAGGAAGCTTAGAGCATCTTATAATTTTCTGGTACTCCTCATGGAATGTGGATTGTGAGGTTACTGGCCCTGAATGTATAAACTATGAATTAAGTGTCACTTGAATGGAAAATTATTTGAAGAAAGTACACCATGATTCACTTCTAATGAATGCTTTTATATGTCTCTGCAAATGTATTCACCCAAAGAAGTTTTCATAGAAGCAGGCCAAGAAACTATTCTTTCTTATTTTATCTAGCAATTTTCAAAGTAAAATAATTCACTAAAGCTAAGAAGTTCCCTTTAATTATCAAATAGCACACAGAAATTTCCCGTGCTTGGTTAAAATCTTACCAGATAGCCAATTGAAATTAAAACATTTTCTAACCCACAAAAGCATATATTCCACAAAGACTGAGAACACTTGATAGATATACAAAAGCATGAACTAAATGCTTTGATAGTCAACCTACCAGATGCAACTAATGCAGACCTTACATTCTTTTAGAAAGTGAATGCCACTCAATATTTATACAAGTAAACTTTTACACTCTGGCTTCTTGGGGTTTTGTTTTGGTTCAAGGTTTTGGTATTTTTTTTATAAAGAGCTATGGATCTTTAGTCTTTATAATAAAGATTAAACAAATAAAAATAGTCACACATCCTTAATTCCTAGTATCTGAGTCTCAGATCAGTGCTGTTGGCTGATGGTTGTATGTTTGATAAAGACTTACGAGTCTTTTATATAACAAAAATTTTTAAAACAACCAAACAAACATAATTACACACCTGTGGTTTCTAGTATTCAAGACTCAGCTCAGTGTTCTTTGCTGATCATTCTGCAGCATTATCAGAAACCGATGTGTGTGCTCTGCCAGACTGCAGAAGACGTTTTCTGCTAATTAGAAGGGTGAGGTCTAATCCAAAAGACAACAATCCCATAGTAAATATTGTCCAGAGGGTGATGCAATTATCCTTGTTTTACAGAGTAAAAAATTGTGACAATTCAGAAAACTGAATTGCATCCAGAGCATTTGGTTATAGTTGCAGTTTTTCAAGTGATAGATGATGAAGGATGGGATTTAACACATTGGCAGCTGAGATAGATCTGGGAAATGGATCTAAAAAAATCTCTAGATATAACTGATACTCTATACATTGCTTAAATAGAAAGAATGGGACATAGACGAGGTTGGTATAAAAAAAAATGATATCAAATGTCCTTGCTGAGGAAGGAGAATCAACGATTTTAAGGGAGCAAGGCAGGCAGAGAATGATTGGAAGATGAGAAGTCCTATTTTGGAAGTACCTGATTTCAGGTGCCTATAATTAAAGATGGTTATATCAAAGAGGCAATCAGAGCTCTAAATTGTATAAAATAAAGTCTGGACTATAGTAAGAACTTTCCTTTCTCTTTTCCCTCATTTTTCCCTCCAAAAGTTTACAGGACAACTTCAGAAGATGACTCCAATATCCGTGGAGCTGAAGAAGGTGAACTCATCACTGCAGTGGCTCTAATGATGCCGCATGGTGTCTATTATTCCTTTAATTCGCCTAATTGAAGGTTACACATTCAAGTCCATCTTGCTCTGTGCTTCCTTTGGATTTAAAAAGCTTTGAATGCTCTCTGATCATATGTCCTCAACCAATATTGCAAGACAGGTGCACCTTAACCGTAGAGGCCAAAGAAGGATTTGGATATCCTATTACCTTGAGTCTTAAAAATTCAGCTAATTCCTTTTATATTATTTTCAAAGTCTGAAGTTTCAAATGCTTTAATTTCAATATGGTTGAATGGAAACAGAAATAAATGAGTGCTGAACCACTTTTGCCCACAGCAATTTTTCTCATAAACTTTGCTATTAACATTTTGTTTTAGCATTATTTTTTAATCCTTGGCATGTACTTACGCTGGTATGCATGTAGCATTCTTTTTCTGACTTAATCCTCACAATGGTATTGGCATTTGGTAACTTTAAATTCTTGTTTTACAGATGGAAAAATAAATCTAAAGATATGATAACGTTAAGTAACTTCTTCAAGGACATATAGCTAGTAGGGGGTGGGATTTAAACCGACCATTGGAATAAACTGTGCTTTGTTTTGTTTAATTACCTAGTTGCAGAATACTGTACTAAGTTTTTGCTAAAACCGTATGAAGGTAGCTTCTAGGTCTAACATCAAGAATCTATAACACACAGCTGTGGAAGGAAAAAAATTATAGAAAAGGCACAAAGTAATTAAATAGACATTTTCATTAGAGAAAGTTTCTATGTTTGTGGTTTGTGGGATGAAAAATGTGAGAGTTACTCATCACTCATCAGCCTTGGGAAGAGGATTATCATTGGCTTTATTTCTGGAAGACTTTAATGTTGGAGATGAGATTTAGAAAACCTTTGAAAAAGAGGAAAGAAGGTAGACTTTAAGTAAAAGGTTGTTCCAAGAATAATGAATGGCATGAGTGAGAATATAAGTGAGAAAGGCATGGTAGGGAATAGGGTAGGAGGTGAGAGTATAGAGGGAACAGTGGGTTTTTTACTCCTCCACACCTTGTATGTGATAATTAATCTAGAAAGACAGAAGAAAAGGGAATGGTGAGAAAGGGTGGGCAATTACTTAGGCAATCTAGAGAAGCCCCTGAATTTGATCCTTAGAGACTGGGCAGAGAAGAAAAAAATGTATGGCCTTTACCACAGTCAAGGAAACAGGTTCTAAAAGCAGAACTTGGACCTGTGATGTGATTGGGTACCCAGAAGGAAGGAACAGTTATAGAAGATGTATTAAGGTCAAGTATTAGGCCACATTCACAGAATAACATACAGAAAACATGAAGTAGGCTGCTGTCTCAGCAAGTGCTAGACTGCCATAGGGTAGATACTGCAGAAAGGAACTCAGTGGTAGGAAAGCAAAACTTTTTACAATGAAATATAGGTGGTTAAAACTATGTTGTATGTAGATTATAAGCAGCAGCTCTGCACCCGACAATTTATGTCAATTCTGTTAATACCTAAGGCCAAGTTCCCTATGGCTGGGAATTTGTTAGAAATGCAGAATCCCAGGCCTCATTCCAGACCACTTGATTTGAATTCACTTTGAGAATCATTGTCCTAAACTCTTATTTCTCATCATTAAAGATAATGGCTTTAGTATAAAGTTATGTCAGAGTTAACTAGCATTCTCCAAGTGTTTAGTAGGATATTTGGCATAGTGGGAGTCAAATAATTGGAAATTAAAGTATTAATAATCATAGTATATATTGTAGAATTAATTTTTTAAATCTAAAAGAGAATTTATGGGTCAGGTACAGTGGCACATGCCTGTAATCTCAGCACTTTGGAGGTTGAGGCAGGTGGATCACTTAAGCCCAGGTGCTCAAGCATGGGCAATATAAAACCCCATCTCTATAGAAAAATAAAAATAAAAAAATTAGCTGGACATGGTGGTACACACTTGTATTACCCGCTAACCAGGAGGCTGAGGCAAAAGGATGGCTTAAGCCCAGAAGGTCTAGGCTGCAGTCAACCATGATAGTGCCCCATACATCAGCCTGGGCAGCAGAGCAAGACCCTGTCTCAAACAAAAAAATTATAATACATTAAATTTAACAAATGAAATAGGAGGCATGTTGTTGTAAAGACTAGATAAATCCCACTTCAGAGTTGGGCATTTTAATTTCTATTCCATACACCAAGTTTCACCATGTAGGCTACCAATTGTTTCTAATTAGACCTATACTTAGTAGAAAATGACCAGGTGGATGGATTGATTTTAAAATAGTATCTCAATTGGTGGAATTGAGGATTTTTATTACATGAGGTTTCCGAATTATTTTCAGTATCAGTGCCTGTGAGCAGAAAAACTAATAGTCAGATTAACAGAGTACTAATATGTAATACAAATATTATGCTAATAAAATAAAAGCGTAGACCTGCCCTTAATTACTCAACTCATCTCTCCTTGGGACATGCAAGTATTTGTTTTATTACTCAGCTTTAATCTGTTCTCACTATTCTTGATCAGGTTTGCAAATGAGTTCAAATGACCTTTAGGCCTGACAATATTTTAATCAACCCCCAAATCTTTCCTGTTTCAGCAATGTTACATAAAATTGCTGCACTCTGTATTCCCAGGCCACCTTCATGTCTACTTTTCTTAATTATCTAAATAGACACAAACTATTTGCAACGTCACAATTTCTATACTGGACCATATCTCTAAAGAGAACCTTAACCCTGATGCCCTTACAAAGGAAAATGGAGCTAACATAATGACAATCATGCTGCTGATGAGGATGGTGATGATGACAATGACAATTATATCTACAGTAATAATAACTTCCAACATTTATGGTGTGTTTAATTCAATCTTCTAGTTTGGAATACTATTTTCACTCCTTATTTTTATTTTTAGTGGAAAACCTCTCTCTTCAGAATTTTAGAGACATATCCAACTGCCTACTCAACATCTTTAACTTGGATATCTGTGAGGCATCTCAAACTTAATTTATACAAATAATTGGCTTCCTGTAAGATACTGGCTTTCCCATGGTCACCCCATCTTCATAAATGACACCTCCATTCTAAAAGCAAAACCACAAAACTTGAAGTCATTTTTTTTCATATCTCATCCCATTCGTCAGCAAATCCTGGCAGTCTTGTCTGATGTTAGCAACCATGTGAATCCTCATTGTGCAACTCACAATGTTGAGTTTTGCAGAATTGTTACCTGTATCTTTTGTGCCATCAAGATATCAAAATAATTTTTAAATTATGACTGGCATGGAATCTACCAAGGAGCAAAATTTTTTTGTCTTTAATAATCACAATTCAAAAAACAGAAAATGTAATATAGGATGTGCAAGCAACATTAGCAATTAATCATAGGAAAAAGAGATTCAATTCACAGTAATTTAAATAATTTAGCCTTCAAGAATTTCCTGTAGACCCAGAATATTTTGAGTGTGTGTACACATGTGTGTGTGATAGTAGAAAAAAAGCATAGAAATGTTAGGGAACTCAACAACAGTTTCCAATGACAAGCACTTATTAAATACTTGGTGCGTGTCTGATACTAAGCATTAAGGAAATGGAAATACAAAGATGAGCGGCACAAAGTCTGTATCAAGGAACTCTGACTCTAGTAAGAGAGTCAAGGCAGCAAGAGAGTCAAGGCAGCAAATAGTTTAAATCATCATTAACTCAACTTCCCAAACTTACTGTAACTGTAAACATTCAGAACACCATTCACCTGATGGAAGCAACTCCAATGGATATGGAAGTAAATTAAACATACTGTAATTTTTCAAAACCAACCACCATAAATAATAACAAACACCACACAGAACTTGTGATTTACCAAATCCCACAACTGTTCATATTTCTTGGAAACCAAGAAAAGAGCTCTGGGAAGCTTAAAGAATTACCTTTTTTAATCACTACATACCCGATGTAGCAATGTTGCACTACAAAATGTCACCTCCTGGTGAAATGGTTTCCACAACTGATGTTAGATAAAAGTCTGTATTAGGTTTATTTCCCAAGAGTGTCTGTTGTTTTGGGTGATCCATTCTTTAAAGACATGAACATCGCATTGGGTTATTTCAGAGAATCAAGTAAGCTACTGAGTGATATAGTGCTGGGAGCACTAAACTCCTCATGAGTTCAGTTCAAGAACGACATGGGAAAGATGGAGCACCAGAACACAAGCCAAGCTTTGGAAACTTTTCTAATACACTCAGTTATGTTTTAAAATGCATTTATCACTGACAAGAAAATGTTTCACCAAAATACAATCATCGTGGAAACTAAACACAGCCACAACACAAAGCCACTCTTTAAATACTGATTTTTATTCATCAAATATTTATTGAGGACCTACTATGTTCCTAACACTCTGAAGAGATACAGATATTAAAATAATTGGCCTCAGGATTCAAAAGTTGATAGATTAGTGAAAAACATACTCTTTAAAAAAACCAAATTAACACATAATATACTTGGATGGGTGTAGGTACAAAGTGTACTAGGCTATCTCAAAGCTTCAGTGAAGCTGGGTTTGAAAAATGGTAAACAAACTTGTAAAGAAGTAATAGATTGGCTGATCTAGAAAAAGAGAAAAATATTTTTAAAGGCATAGGGAATTGGAAAATTCGCTGAGAGCAACTTCTCTATTTTCTAACATCTGGCATTCCTTTTTAACTATTGCCTAATTACGACATTCAGCAGAAATAATGGCCAGTGGGCAGTCAGAATGATTTGTCATGGTAAACAGAATGGGAGGAACTCTTATTCCCTGTCTATACATATGAGGTTATACTTTTAGTGCTAAATTATATTTTTCTACTTTAGGTAACAGGCAATATTTCTTAAAAATATGATTTTAATTAATTTTCTGGATTGTTGAAACTAAAGGATATATAAGAATAGTGATTCAAATCCAATGTTTTAATAACTTCCATGTAATTGATTTTTAATTTATTTATATCACAAGTATGATTGGAGGGATTGCAGAAACCAACCACTGTGCCATACTCCAGAGGTACAGAGATAAACACACATTCTTAACCACCAATATTCAAAAACCGAATGAGTTTTCAGATACGTTCAAACAGATAAACCTTTTATGGATCTCCAGTCTTTAATCTGCTCATCTTCATTCTTTTATCTTTGAGATAAAAGTGTGTTCAATGCAAGAAGAGAAGTAAATTGGTAAGAGAAGCACAAAAGAAGGTGATCTGACAAGAATATATAAATATGGGAAGAACCAGTGAAATATGACCTAGCTTTTGAACAATGGAAAAAAAAAAAGTGGTGAAAGTTGTTCTAGGCTAGCAAATAGCATAAACCAAGAGAGAAGATATAACATGTCAGGGACTGTTAGAGAAATTCCATATACAAGTTGATTTGCTGGAATACCAGAAAAACTCTTATGATCCAAGATGTAGGCAATAACACAAAATTTATTTGTACTTTTAACGTTTTGTGTTGCTTTTGTCTTCACTGACAACCAACTCTCAGCCAAACAGTATGGTAAGAGTGTAGGCTGCTTTATATGGCTCTGGGCTTTTAAACATCCAATAAAAAAATGATGCTTTTGAATATAGTTGAACAGCTGCTGTAAGGAAGAAGGTTAGCAAATGAGTCAGAATCTGCTGAGGGTTAGTTAATGCATTCTATCAGTGTTAATTAAGCTGTTATTAAAAGGCTGACTGTTGCATCTCATATTCCTAGAATTTACACACACACTTCATTAATCTTTGCCCTTCCTCTGGGATAAGCCACTGCACCTGTTCATCTTCATGAGCAAGAGTATTACCTGCAACATAGCTGGTGTGCAACTCAAGACAAGCATGAATGATATGTAGCAGATCAAAGAGAAAACATCCTGGCATTTGATAGGGATTTTACTTTCTCTTCATTTTGTTGATGGACCCTGGCCTGTAAGACATACTCATTAAATTTCTTTTACCATCATCAATATCAAACACCCATTTTGTGTCCCAGGCATATTTGCCAAGATTTAGAATTTAAAACGTGACAATTATACAAGTTTGGGGAGGATATCTCTATTTTACACCATGGAAAATATGGCTGATCAGAGAACAGCTAAAACAGAGAAGTAAAATATTGGCAATGTAGACAAACAATAGTATCATATGCAGAGAATTGTTTGTAAGCATAGGAAATAGAATCTATCTAGAGATTAAGAGTTAAGACTTTAGAGCTTTGAAGGATAAAATAAAAAGAAAATTAGTAATTATTGTTTATGGAAAACATACTCCGTTAGACATTATTGTTTTAAACTTCAGATAAATTGTTTTATGTAATTGCTATTGGCATTGATTTAAAGTCAAAATTTTCTTTATTTATAGTTGTAAAGCCTAAACTCCAACGATTACTATTTTTGCCCACCATATCATAGCTATCAAGAGGCAGAACTAAATTTAAATGTTAAGGGAATCTACCTCTACGGACGGTCCTCTTAGGGACTATGCTGAATTACGTGTTTATTTGGTAACAACTGATGACTAGAAGATTTCCAACCGTGACTTTCAGTCAAGACAATTGACTGGGCTTTCAGGAACTATAAACACAGATTACACGGATCATGATACTTTGCTTCTGCGATGATGCGCTTATTAACATGTAGTTGCTAGTAGCATGAATTTCAAGGTAGATTGAGGGGTAATAACTTGTCATTCAGGAAGGGTTTACAGGGAAAATACTTGAGTTCCCCAAGCTCCAGAGTTTGGTCCTCGATTTTGTCACGTGTTTTCAAAAATGATCAATCTTTTGAGTCAGAGGGATTCATTCTGAAATTAAACCCACAAGAGACAACTTTGCCCACTTAATAATGTTACATTAAATACAATTGTAAATCTTATGAGGTTTGCTCAATTTAGCTGAGCAGCAGCATGTTCTTGTCCTATAGGATACTATAAAACACAAGAAAATTAATTATAATCTGAAAGCTGCTTAATACTCATGGAATATTAGTATTAACAAAAGGAGTTGAATCAGCATGTCTATCTTTTGGAATATACCTTCCAAGTGGATAGAATGCAAATGATCAGGCCCAAGACCTCTCCCAAAACAAAAGGAAACAGTGTGACAAAAGTCTTGCTTTAAGCCTCTTCTTCATTCTGGGTTTAAACAGGTAACTTAATTCTTTTGAAAAGTTGTAGCTTTCAGAAACATATTCAAATTTTAATTGTATATTTTTGAAGTTACATTCTAGTCATTATGCTTGTAACCAAACGGTTGCACATTTTTAATGTGTCATGAAGTGCATTCCTTCCATGGATATCAAACTCCATTTGCTTCTGGATACTTTTTAAGAATGGTTTCTCAGAGGTGATCTAGTGTAGTCCACCACTCATGTACTGTCAATATGTTAAGAAAGATGACCACTGTATGCCACCATAATATGAGGTGCACATGACTGGTAAGTACTTCAACATGTATCTCTCCCACTATACTTCAAACTACACAGGAGTTCTATTTGAAAAGTACCATTTCACTGATGGCTAGCACAATGACTGATGCATAGCAGGTGCCCAAACATTTGTTGAGCAAACTAATGTAAGCCACGGTCATTTTCTGTGACTTTTAAATTTACTTTTTCAAAATTGAACTATTATAATTATTTCCCTTATTATAAAATGATTTCATACTCATTGTAAAAACTTCACAAATACAGAAATATACAATGTAAAGATTAAAAATCTGACAAAATCCCCACGCCTCTCCTAAGTGACTGTTTCCACTTAAAAGGCTATCCTTCTTTATTTTCTCTGTAGTGTGTATGCATGTATGTGTGTAGTTTTTACATGAGTAAAACCATATTATTTTGGCATTCTTTTTCTATTTAATATGAAGAAATTTCAATGCCAATACATATAAATCATCTTATCCTTTAGACGCCCATTTAGACTGCCGTCGTACAGACGAGTTACAATTTGTTTTACTACTTAATTGATGTACATTTAGCTTAATTTCAATTGTAAGCAATGGCTCTTCTTGCAGACCCATTTATGTGTATTAAATGTTGGCATAGTTTTTTTTTTTTTTTTCAAATTTCTTCCATAAAGATTTTACAATTTAAACATCCACTAACAGCTAAGGAGTATCCTCATATTGAAGTATAATACTTCCATACAGTGAAGTTTCATTAACCTGTGAAATTAGCCTCTATGTTCCCCTAAACTTAATACTCTGATTAGTGAGATAACTCACATAACGGAAGCATAATAATTGTATATGAGAAGGTGACAGCAATGCCTTTTTGATTTATAGGTAGTTTTTTTAAGGCATAAGTTTTTAGAGTCTCTGAGGTAGTTAACAAAAATCACTGATAACAATAATTTGGAAAACAAAGTTTTTGAAAACCAAATACTTAAGATTAGAGTGTATTAAGCCATGGAATTACAGGTTTTTAATCACAAAATAAGCTCCTTATAAGTTAAGGGTGATCTAAAATGGTGAAAATAAAGAAAAATAATCAACCATTACCATTAAAATAATTAAAACTTTCCACGTGGATGACTTTAGGCCCAAGTTTCTATGAACATTTATCCAACTGTGCCCTATTCTACTCCTGTTGTCTCTCATAAATTTTATAACAATCAAAACAATTAATAACAAAGTGTCAGAAATATTTTCTCTGCACCAAACATACTTGTATCCTTTTATCCTTCTGTTTAGGAGCCTCCTGTAGATTTGTGGATATAGAAAATTTGGCAATAATATAGATGTTAAAAACATATGCTGGGAGAAAAACAATCAAACATTTCTTCAAGTAAAAAAGTAACAAAAAAGAGCTAGGCCTAGTGGCTGATGCCTGTAATACCACACGTTGGGATGATCGTTTGAGCTATACAATCCCAATAGTCCCAGCTACTTGGCCAGGCAGGAGGTTTTGGGGTTGGGGGGAGTTGAGGTGAGAGGATAGTTTGAGCTGAGCCCAGGGGATGGAGGCTTCAGACCATGATCGCAACACTGCACTCCAGCGTGGGTGACAGAGACAGACCCCCTTTCAATGCATTTAATCTAGAAGTTTGTAATAATGATGAAATGGTACTTTGTTGGGAAGCCCAAGAGTTAAGATGATAGGGTTCACAAGATGCATCAGAGAGTAAAAGTTTACAGAATCCACACCAGGTTCCCTTGCCATTTAACTAGTTCATCTGATTGTGACTAACTTGGGATACAGGAAGATATAATGACCTCCAATGTGAAATATTACAAGGGAAGCAATTCACATTGTCTACATTAAAATTCCAATACCAAGGTTAACAGCACTGTACTTCCTTACTCAGAGGAAGCTCTTCCTCATTTCAAACTAGGTTTTTTGTAACTCAGACCTATTTTCACTTAATCAGTCCTGAATGGAAAGAAAGCACAGCTGGTCACATCTCTATTCAAAAGCCATGACAACCCCTCAGATTTTGTAAGCCTCTGGCTGTTTCTACATGACATCAAAAACAGGATACAAAAAGGAATATTCCTGAGGAAAATAGTTGTTACATCAGGCCAGAGTTCCTCAATAGCAGTGCAATGGAAATTTTGGGTCACACAATCGTTTGTTAGGAGGGGCTATCATATGCATTGTAAGGCATTTAGCAGTAAATATTCTTGTGTATGAAATCAGTACTATCTCTCCATTTTTTACAATAAAAAATGTCTGCAGACATTATTTGCCCTGGAGGGCAAATATGGCTGCCCACCCTTCGGTGAGAATCACTGTATTATTGTTTGAAGGACAGCTACACAGGCACAACTGGCAAGGGGCATGTTGACATGCCAGACAAGGTCTTTACGTCCTTCAGTTGACCATTTGGATATACTCAACAATATGGAATCTCCGTTATTAAAAGACAGAAAACACTACTGTAGTTATCATCAGGCTGTTTGCAACATTGAAAGATAACGTTGTTTTGAGAATTTCTTGAGATGCTATAACAGTAAGCACATTCCAACATGTATTAACTGTTAACAGTTAACATATTGACTGAGTCATTTGCCTGCTTTGTGACAGAGTTTCTGAAAAATAATCTTAAGAATTTTAAGCTATTAACTCCTAGTTAACATTTAGAGAGATACACGTGACCCCAGATACATGCGAACACACACTTAAATCCTGTATCAGAGACGGAATATTTAAAAATCAATTAATCATCCTCTTTGATTGAAGAATTTTTTGTTAGCACTAAAATATAAAAGCCCCACATTGCCATGTTAGTAAAGGGAGGAAGGAAGGCTCACATTGGTTGGGCCACTATTGTTTCCCATGCTTTATGTATATTAACTTATTTAATCTTCATATCAATGCTCTTAAGTCACTGTTATTATTCCAATTTCATTAAAAGATGAAGAAGTTGAGACTTAGAGGGTTTAAATGAATTGTCCAAGATGAGACCACAGGAAATGACTAATGTATGCATCCATCTTAGATCTAACTCCAAAGGCAACATTCTCTCTCCATATTATGAAAAATATTTTCTTCAAAAAGTCAAAAAAATAACATGCCAAAAATCTTTCTTGAAGATTCTCATTTGTGAAGAAAAATATTACATGAGATAAAATTAAAATCACTTTGCTTATAAAACATAGTTCCTAAAATATAAAAAGAACATTTACAGGTCTGAATGATATGATAATGAACATACATTTTAAGAATTGAAATTTAGAACCATTTAAAATAGAAAATGAATTCTTAGCCAAAATATGCACTCCTGGAAAATAAAAAAGGAACATAACCAAAAGGCATTGAAACTAAATCACTTCCTGAGCCATAATGAGCTTAGGTTTTTAATCAGACTAATGAGAAAAGATCTGTAATTCAGCATGGCTCATGAGTCATACCATAAAGTTTCTCCCTACAGTTTCATGGCAGGCCTTGATGTATCATTCATTAGGTACTGGAAAAGTAACATTTTCAAGAACACAATGAACTGCAGACAGACAGGAAAAACAATGAGGAAGCAGCCCGGGTCTTCCCTTCCAAACTGCCCTTTACTTCTGTCAGTATGCTCTCATTCCCTCCTCTCCAAGCTGCGATTACTAGTTCTGGTCTGTATTAATTTGGTGAATCATCAATGGCCTTGGAAATCTTGTTCCTCAAGACTCATATAACAGAAGTGTAGGATAGCAAAGAAACTCTAGTGGGGAAAACATGTGATCAATTAACTCTCAATTATGTGCCCTCCCCCAACAGCCACCTGCAGGAGATCAAGACATATTTTTAAAAACTCATTGATATTCCTCTTTAAAAGGTCTGTGCAATATAACCTCAAATGTTCCAAGTATGCATCATCTGTGAGTGGGAAAGCATGGAGCTAGTGGTCTGGATGTGAAAAATTACCATATATGAGCAATTCCTGTAATGTAAAGGCTAAGATAATGCAACGCGGCACTGAAGCTAAAAAGGATCTAGGAAACCTAGGCCTCCTAGAGAACCAGTAAATTAGGACAATCGTTAAAATGGAAAGATAGGTACAACAGAGATGTATGATACAACAGCAAAGGACAGAACTTGGCATGAAAAGATACGAAGTACTATCAGAGTCTGCTACATTTTAGCTGAGTGACCTTAGGGGCCAGTCTAAATTTCCCCAAAATTCAATTTCTCCATCTGTAAATAGGGATGGGAATCCTACCTCACAGGTTTCTTTTAATAAAATGTAATAATGCATCAAAATAAAATGAAAATTCATTTTATTGTTTATATTTATAGGTGTTATTTTATAACTAAGCTTTATTGAGTATACTCTTATTACATAAGAGGCATGGCCAGTCCTCACTATTTAGGAGATACTTGGCTTTTCTATCAAACATTCATGTCTTTTCTAAAGCCATGAGAGGGAAGTTTATTTCTGATAAACTTCTCTGCTTCCTGGAGCAGTCCAACCACAATCTTTTTTCTCCCTCACCCCTCTTCCTCCTTCTGCTCCCCCTCTACATTAGTCTGTTCTCACACTGCTATGAAAAAATATTTGAAATTGGGAATTTATAAAGAAAATATGTGTAATTGACTCACAGTTCCATCTTGCTGGGGAGACCTCAGGAACCTTAACAATCTTGGCAGAAGTCAAAGGAGAAGCAGCATCTTCTTCACTGGGTGGCAGGACAGTGAGTGCAAGCAGGGGCAATGCCGGACGCTTACGAAGCCATCAGATCTCGCGAGAACTCACTCAGTATCACGAAAATAGCTCCACCTGGTCCCACCCTTGACACGTGGGGCTTCATTAAGATAACAATTGCAGATGAGATTTGGGTGAGGTCACAGAGCCAAACCATACCATTCTCCTTCTCCCCCTTCTCTTCCGGGTCCTAACACCCCTCCTCCTCCTCTTTTCTCCTTTTTTCTTCTCTCTTTCTTTCTTCTTTTCCTCATTAGCAAATTCTTTATTTTCTTGGCTGATGCTCCAATGTTCTTTCAGATTCCTGCCTCCTCTGTTGGAAACCTCTTCCAGGGCTGTAGGCTTAGCTGTAATTGCAGTCATGGCCATGAGGGAGCAGTAGAATGTAAAGGAGCACCGCTGGATCCTGGAGGAAAGCTCAGTATGAGAGCCCAGCTAAAGCAGGAGCCTGGGCCACTGGCTACTCTGAGTAGTCCCTGACGCCCAACCTATCTGACATCTCAGAAGGCAGTGTGGGACAGTGGGAAAAAAAAAAAAAAAACAGTTATTAAAGTCAGAAAGACTTGGAGTTTGAATTATTTTTCAACAGTGTACTTTTTGGAGATACTTAATCTCTCTGCCTTGAATTTTATCATTTAAAAGATTAGGATCATGGTATCATCCAAATAATATTGTAAAACATTTTGTGTGCAAAACAACAAACATAGTGGCTGAGTTATAAAAAATATTTAATAAATATTTTCTTTTCTAATTTTTCACTATCACACTTGTGTTGACTTTGGCAATCTTCACTTCAGGCCAGACTAACTCAATTTACCTATTTAACAGACACACCTGCATACTCGTGTGCTTACCAGCTGCCCATCAGCCCAGTATACGTCCATTTCCAACTCCACTTCTATAGACTTTGAGTATTCTCTACAATTAACCCTGACCTACCAAATGTAAAGGAGTCAGCTTTCTAACAATCTTGCATCAGATATGCAGTAAACAGCAAGAAAACCAGTGTGATAGGATGGCCCTTATAATGGCCCTTGGTGATCCCCACCTGTTGCTACTCAGGACCCAGTGTAATGCCTTTCCCTAGAGTAACTCTCTTGTAACCAATAAAATACAGCAACATTGAGAGGATGTCACTTTTCTACTTAAATCAAAAAAGATGCTGTCTTTTGTCTTGCTTGTGGATTCTCTCCCCCACCCCACCCATCTCATTAGCCTTGATGAAACAAGAAGCATGTTGCAGAGGCCCACCTGGCAAGAAACTGAGGGTAGCTTCTTGCCAATAGCCAGCAAGGAATGGAAGTTGTCAGTGCAGCAGTGCTTATGGAACTGAACCCTCTTAACAGCCATGTCAGTGAAATCAGAAGCAGGTTTTTCCCAAATTGAGTCTTCAGATAACACTCTTGTATTGGCTGACATGTTACAGCCTTGTGAGAGACCTCAAAGTGGAAGACCCAGCTAAGCTATGCCCAGATTTCTACCTTGCAGAAATTGCACATAAAAAATCTGTATTCTTTAAGTTGGAAAGTTTTGAAGTAGCTTGTTGCAATAGATAACCAATAAAATGAGTAAAAGATGAGATGAAATCAAAGTATTTATGGGAGTCACATTATGTAGGACCTTATATGCCATAACAAAGAAATTGAATTTTATTCCAAGTGCAATGGGAAACCAGTGAGGATTGTCCATTCTAAGACAAATATGCTCTAAATTACGTTTAGAAAGATTTCACTGCCTGCTCTGAGATGATTGGACTGGTTGGGACTTGTTTCAGTGGTATCTTGCATGTCTTCTTATCAAGAAAATTGTTTATTCTGATTTCTGAGGAAATCGAGGCACTCTTTTTCTAACTTCTCTTTAGTCACACTCAGAAATAGAAAAAAATTTTTGTTACCCTTGGAGTAAGCTATGGCAGGATTAAAAAAACACCCAGTTTGGGAAGATTTTTTTCTACTAAACTCTTGTAGGAAAATGTAGTTTCACATACAGTTATAAGAAATAATATAAAGTGACCTCATATACTCTTCATCTAATTTCTCCCAATGATAACATCTTGAATAACTGCAGTATGATATCAGAACCAGAAAATTGGTATTTTTACAATCCAGTGATCTTATTCAGACTTTATTAGAGTTACACACATTCAAGTGTGTATTTAGTTCTATGAAATTTTATTACACTTGTATATTTATGTAACCATCACCACAGTCAAGATAATGAATAGTTTCTTCTCAATAAAGATCTTCTATGCTACCCTTTTATAGCTATACTCACTACTTTTCCCTCCCCCATCCATAATCCCTGGTACCCAGTAATCTATTCTACTCTATAATTTTTCACTTCATGAATGTTATATGAATAGAATCAGATGACAAGTGATCATTTGTAGTTCTTTAAATATATATTTTTTAACTCAGCAGAATTCCCTTGAAATTCATTAAATTTACTGTGGTATTAACAGGCTATTCTTTTTATGGCTAAATGGTTAAGTAGAATTCCATGGTATGGATGTACCATAGTTTGTTAAGCCATTCACACATTGAAGGGCATCTGGACTCTTTTTAGTTGTTGGCTATTACAAATAAAGCCATTATGAACATTCCTGTATTTTTTGTGAGTGTTAAGTTTTTATTTCTCTGGTGTAAATGCAATAAAGAACAATTGCTGGGCTCTTTGTAAATTGCATCTTTAGTTTTATAAGAAATTGCCAAATGATTTTCCAGAGTGGATGTTCCATTTTACATTCCCCCAGCAAAGTATAATCCAGTTTTTCTTTATCCTCACCAGCATCTGCTTGGTTTACAAATTTATTTTTTCCACTTGGATATGTTCATAGTGATAGCTAATTGTGGTTTAAATTTATATTTTTCTAATGGCTAGCAATGTTGAACACTTTTTCAAGTGTTTATTTGCCATCTGTATATTCTCATTAGTGAAATGTCTGCCATATATTCCACCCATTATTTAATTGGATTGTTTTTTATATATTGTTCTGTGTATCTTCCTAGACATGATTACTTTGTCAGATATGTGATTTGCAAATATTTTATCTCAGTCTATAGCTTTTATGCTCACAGCAGATTATTCCATAGAGCAAAAGTGTATAATTTTGATGAGATCAAGTTTAACATTTTCTTTATCATATATATTTTTCTCTCAAGTCTAAAAACTCCTTTCCAGCTCTAGACACGAAATATTTTCTTGTGTATTTTTTTCTACAAGTTTTTTAGTTTCATATTTTACATTTAAGTCCATGATCCATTTTGAGTTAATTTTTAATATGATACAAGGTTAAGGATGAGATTAATTTCTTTTTGCCTGTGGATGTTCAATTGCTCCAGCCAGCATCACATGTTGACAAGTTTGTCCTGCTAAAGCAGTTCAATTGTAAAAAAAAAAAAAAAAAAAAAAAAAGAATAAAACAGTTGGTAGGTATCCACATTAAGATAGACTCCTACTTCACACAATATGCAAAATTTAATTCAAAATGGATGAGAGACCTAAATGTCAAAGTTAAAAATACAAAAATTTTCAAAACAAAGTAAATGTTAATCATTATGATTTTTGATTAGCCAGTGTTTTCTTAGATATGAGACAGAAAGTACAATTCCAAAAAAAAAAAAAAATTGGCATTCATTAACATTTTAATATTGTGCTTCAAAGGATACCATCAAGAAGTAAAAGGACAACATACAGAATGTGAGAATATTTTTGCAAATCATTTTTCTGATCAGAGATTTATATCTTCAATATGTAAAGAATACTAACAACAACAAAAATAACCCACTTTTAAAAATAGGCAAAAGATTTGAAAGTACATTTCTTTAAAGAAAATATACAATGGCTAATAGACACAAGAGATGTTCTAACTCATTAATCATTGGAAAAATGCAAATCAACACTACAATATGATGCTATTTCACAAACACTAAATGGCTAAAATAAAAAGACGATAATAATCACTGACAAGGATATGAAGAAATTAAAGCTTTCATTCATTGCTAGTGGTTCTATAAAATGGTGCAACCCCTTTGGAAAACAGCTTGTCAATTTCTCAAAATGTCAACATAGAGTGATACCATATGGCCTAGCAATTCTACTCATAAGTATATACTCAGAAAAAGATAACACATAAAAAAGTTTACATAAAAATTTGTACACAAATGTTAACAACAGCATTGTTTATGATAGACACAAAAAATTATAGCTCCATCATGAGAAACAGAACACCAAAAATTGAAGCAATCTAAACTAAGACATGGATAAAAAATATGATATGTCTACGCAGTGGTATAATTTTTGCAATAAAATGGAATGAAGTACTAATACATGCTACATCAAAGACAAACCTCGAAAATACTGTGCTAAGTGATATAAGCCAGTCACAAAATACTACATATTGACTGACTTCATTTATTAAAAGAAATGTCTAGAATGGGCAAATCCATAGAGACATAAAGTAGGTTAGAGTTACTAGGTGTTGAGGGGAAGAAAAGATGAGGAATGACTACTATTGGAAATGGAGTTTTCTTGAGAATTATAAAAATACTCTAAAAAGGGATAGTACTGGTGGTCATATAACCGTGTGAATATTCCACAAAACATAATCTTTCACCATTTAAGAGTGAGTTTAATGGTATATAGTATATCTCAATAATGCTCTCATTTTTAAAGAAAATAATAAAAACAAAGGAATCAGCTGGATATATGGATACATTTGTTTCTGACTTCTCTCTTCTACTTCCAGTGATTTAAATGTCTACCACTATGCTAATATTTTCTCTCTTGACTACTGTAGCTATGAGCGTTAACATCAGGTAGAATGATTCCTCCCACTTTATTTTTTATTTCAAAATTGTTTTACTATTTCAGGTCCTGTGGCTTTCTATATAAATTTTAGAATAATCTTGTTCACCTTACAAAAAACTTCATATTATTTTAGTGATAATTACATTAAACCTATAGTTACATTGGGGAGAACTGACTCATTTACTATATTGAATCTCCCCATAGATGAACATGGTATATCTCTTCATTTATTTAGGTCTTCTTAGATTTTTTTCATCAGCATTTTACAATGAACAACAAGATTATATACAAGTTTTGTTAGGTTTTTCTTTTAAGCAATTACAAATGGTATTGTTTTATATTTTGGCTTTCATATGTTCACTGTTGGCATGCAGAAGTGCAGTTAATTTTTGTGTATTGATCTTGTATTCTGAGACCTAGCTGAATATACTTATTACTTCTAGGAATTTTTATTAGGTTTTGGTAACTTTCTACATAAACAATCATATTATCTGCAAATAAGGTAAGTTTTATTTCTTCTTTTTCCATATTTACAGTTTTATTTCTTTTTCTTGCCTTATTATATTGATGAGAAATTTCAGTGGAGTATACTTAATAGAAGTGAGGAGAGTGGACATCCTTACCTTGTTTCATGATCTTAGTGGACAAGCACTGTTTTTCTTCACTAAAGATTTTTTTAAAAAACTAATGAAGAGTTTCCCACAGTGGGCTGCTAAGTTTGAATAAAAAGAAGAAAAGCCAGAAGGTTCAGACATATGTGGTGCTAACGCAGGTCTTACTGAGTTGTAGAAAAGGACTGAGATGAGTTCTTGGCAAGCTACAGCATGAAAATCGGACACCAGTAGCTGAGCACGGAGCAGAAAATCTGGATGAGAAGCATGTTCTCTATAGCACTTTTATAAGTGACATTAATGAATGATCACTAAAATTTTCTGATAAAAGACCTTATTACTTGTACAATTTATTGATTTTCTTACTGGTTATGATTAGGACTAAGGGTCAGCAGACCTGGGTTTGAATGTAGTATCTGGGATCTTTGGCACATAATTTCTCACCAGTTGCTTCACCTTCAAAGTGAAGACTCTATTAGGACTTATTTTAATCAGCTTGTTTTGGAGTATTAAATTATGTTGAAATATTTCTGTCAAATTTATTTATAATTTAGTATTAAGAGTGATAGCAAGGGAGTGGAAAAAGGTTGCTTGTTCTATATTAGTTATTATCCCAGATATATTAGCTAGGAAACAAATTATTAAATTGAAAAACATGGAAAATTGCTACCTTAACTCTGTTGGTAAGATATGCTTAATTGAGAATCACAATACACCTTACTAAATGGCATAATTATTTAAGTAGCTGTGCCTTGTATCATTTTCTGGACTAGAACATTTGGTGAAAGTAAATCCTTTACAATTTTTAGCTGCATTGCTGACTTTCCAGGTTTTCACTCTATATGTTACAATGGAAAATATTAATCAATTTGAGAGTGCTTTACAACATTATTCTAAGGTATTTTCTATTGAATCTTTCTACCTAAATGACCCACAGCAGCTGCATCCCCAGGGTTTTATTAGGTATGCAGAATATCATCTAGACCACCCTAGATCTAATGCATTAAAAACAGCATTTAAACTAGATCACTGTGAATTGTTAGCTTATTAAAGTTTACAAAGCATTGGGCTATAACATTAGATTCATGAAATGATTAGGTTTTGCACAGCAATGGCAATGACAATAAAGATTCAATGATCAATCCAAAGTTTGGAAGACAATGAGTTGAATAAATCTAAACAAGTTTAACTTTTAGCCTTCTCAGACATTTTAGCTTTCCAATATTATCATCAACCTACACAAATAGTTATAGTATCCTATATTTTTCAAATGCCTTTGTCTCTGAATTCCCTTTTTAGCAGAATAATAGTCTATGGAATAACTTTTAGAAATTCTCATTTAAGTAAATTTGCCAGCGAGACAGAATTATAATCATAAATGGAACTTAAAGGTTTCTGATATCAATGTCTAACTTCTGAGGATACGACATCCAAATTTTGCCACCAGCAACGGGGAGACAATTTATTTAAAAATCATGATTCCAGGTTATATATGCACTCTATAAGTTTGCATTTGGCCCTTTTGAAGCCCATAAGTTGTAATTTTGTAAACTGGCAAGGTCGGCAGAGTCCCTAAAGGCCATTGTCTGCTGGAGAGAGGACTATAGCAGAAATCATGACTTCTATTGAAAGGCATGAGTTGGAGACAGTGTCACTGGGAGAAGAGTCTCTCTAAATTTGATAACTAATGAGCATCAACTGAGGGCAACTAAATGACAAAACTGGCAGAGAAATAATCAAAAGTTTTTTTAATGAGAAGTCAAGAGATGGTGTATTTTTTAGTCCTATTCCTGTTACTAACTATGTGAATGTAGGTCAGCCTGTTAATTTTCAAGATCCTTAGTTTCCTCCTATATATGAAGAAACAGTTAGCATTTAGTAGCCATTATGAGCATGACTTATGAATTAGAAAGATTAGGACTGAATCCTTGCTCTGCTACTTATTTATTCTGTGACCCTGGAAATGTTACTTGATCTCCTTAAGCTAATGTTCTCATAGGGTTCTTGTTAGGATTAAATAAGATAATGCATATAAAATACTCAGTGCACTGAAAAACTGGCAGTTATTATCATTTTCAGACTGAATTCACAGTAATTAAAAGTGCATGCTCTGGGACCAGACTGTCATTGTTTTAATCCCATATTTATCATTTCTTAGTCACTGAACATTGGACAAATAAATACTCTGAACCTCAGTTCTTTAATCTGTAAAGTAGAGATAATATAGTTTATATGTATTAATGTTCCTATAAAGATTAAAATACTCTATACAAGTAAATATTTTGCATTAGATGAGACACATATTAAGCACTAAAAAAAGTCAGAGATAATCATTATTAAATGTATTTAAATAAAATTATGCAATTCTCATAGACTGGTAGGTTTAGGCCTATAATCTAGTTATTGGATGGTGACATCTTACAGGTAAATCTTAATACACCTTTACCAACTAGTACAAAAAGAAGCAAATATTAAAAGACACAGATGTCCAAATTACAAGTCAACAGCTCTCAAGAGCCTACCGTGTGTGAGACAGTGGCAGCCACTGCATGGACTATCATGGAAAAGCATGAAACTCTCATGCAGGTTAGCCCTTGAACTTTATCTTTCCATACAACTGCATTTCTTATCATTTACATCCCAATTCTCCAGTTTCTCATACTGAGATTTTTCCATCCAATCTGATTGAGAAGTTTGTGTCTGTGTTGATGTGGTAGTCTTTGCAGGCTTATGATTATTTCCAAAAATATTCACAGATGACAACCCTACACAAGCTATATGGAATTTCCTAAAGCAGAACGGGTTGTCCTTTTCAGGGAAGACTTTTCATCTAAAGTAAAGGTAGCCCTTTTGATTGTTTATCTTAATATAAACTTAGAGAAACATTTGGCTGTTTATCTCAATATAAACTTGGAACAAAATTCCCATGGAAATGCACTGCATAATCCTTTTTTCAAATTGGCTCATTCTTCTTATTATTTTAGTAAGACTTTAAGATATAGAGATCAGTTATTGCTAGAAAACATATCTCAAAATATATTTGTTTATTTGTAACACTTACCTAGGATGGCTAGATAAAATATAGGATGTCCAGCAAAATTTGAAATTCCCATAAGCAGCATACATATTGCAAGGACATACACTAAAAATATATGATTTTATCTGAACTTAAAATTTAACAGTGTCTTGTATTTTTATTTGCTAAATCTAGCAACCCTAAGATCTAGCAGACTTGAACATTTTTATTTAGTATTTTTTTCTTCCACTATCTTTAATATCTAAAAGGGAGAGAGCATATCTATCTAATGCATAATTTTTTTTTTCCTAGTTTCTATCAAAGTACCTGATATGGTTTGGCTCTGTCCCTACCCAAATCTCATCTTGAATTGTAGTTTCCATAATCCCTACATGTGTGGGAGGTATCAGGTGGAGATATTTGAATCAAGGGGGCAGTTTCCTCCATTCTGTTGTCACGATGGTGAGTTAGTTCTCAAGAGATTTCATGGTTTATAAGGGCTTGACTGGGCACTGATTCTTCTCCTTGCTGCAGCCATGTGAAAACGGATTTGTTTGCTTCCCCCTCTGCCATGATTATAAGTTTCCTAAGGCCTCCCTAGCCTTGTGAAACTGTGAGTCAATTAAGCCTCCTTCCTTTATTAATTACCCAGTCTCAGATATGTCTTTATTAGCAGCACGAGAATATACTAATACAGTACCTGATATACTATTGACCCTTAATATGCTCTTGTGGATTAAAATGGAATAGGTAGAGGTTTTCTTTCTAATGATCCAATTATATATGTTATTTTTTACTTTACTATTTTTAATTAATTTTAATTGACAAAAAAGTGTATATTATGTACAGCACAATGTTTTGAGGTGTGCATACATGTGGAATGACTAAATTAAACCAAATAACATGTGTAACCTCACATATTTATCATTTTTTTGTTTTATGAGAACACTTAAAATCTACTCTATTAGTGATTTTCAAAAATACAGCACATTGTCATTAACTACGGTCGCCATGTTGTACTCTTGAATGGAATCTCTTGAACTTATTCCTTCTATCTAAATTAAATTTTGTATCCTTTGACCAATATCTTCCCCACCACCTCCCCAAACTAGCTTTTGGTAACCACCATTCTACTCTCTGCTTCTCTGAATTCGACCTTTTTGATTACACGTGTAAGTGAAATAAAGCAGTATTTGTCTTTCTGTGCCTGTCCTATTTTGCTTAAAATAACGTCCTCTGGCTCATTCATGTTGTCTCAAGTGACAGACAGAATTTCCTTCTTTTGTAAGGCTGAGTAGTATTCCATTGCATGTACACCACATTTGGTTTATCTCTTCATTCACTGATAGACACAGGTTGATTCCACTCTTGACTGTTGTGAATAACAGTGCAAAGAAGATGGAAATGCAGGCATATTTTCAACATACTTATTACATTTTTGTGTATATGTGTATATATATATATCAAAAAGTAGGATGGACAGACCACATTTTGTTTCTATTTTTAATTTTTGATAAATCTCTATATTGTTTTCCATAATTCCTATGCTAATTTCCACTTTCACCAACAGTGTGCAAGAGTTACCTTTTCTTCCCATAGTTGCCAACATCACTTATCCTTGTTGTCTTTCTGATCATAGTCATTCTAACAGGAGTGAGGAGCTATCTCATTGTAGTTTTAATTTGCATTTGCCTGTTTGTTAGTAATGTTGAGCATTTATTCATATACTTGTAGCCATCTGTCAGTCTTCTTTTGAGAAATATCTACTCAGATCATTTGTCCATTTTTAAAACCACATTATCTGTTTTGTGGCTATTGAGTTGTTTGGTTTCCTTGTATACTTTGGATATCAACCCCTTATCAGATGTCTGGTGTGCAAATATTTTCTTCCATTTCAGAGTTTGTCTCTGTACTGCGTTGATTGTTTTCTTTGCTGTGCAGAAGTTTTTTCAGCTTGATGTAATCCAATTTGTTTATATTTACTTTTGTTGCCTGTGTTTTTATAATCATATCTAAAAAATTATCACCTAAACTAATGTCAGGAAGAATTTGCCATGTTTTTTTTTTTTTTTCCCAATGGTTTAACAGTTTCCCATACTATCACTTAGTTTTTAATCAATTTTGAGTTGATTTATTTTATACAGTGTGAGCTAAGGGTCTGAGTTCATTTTTCGGCATGTGGCTATGTAGTTTTCTCAACACAATTTATTGAAGAGGTTGTCCTTTCCCTATTGCGTGTTCTTGGCACCTTTGTTGAAAATCAATTGACTTTCAATGCATGGATTTACTTCTGGGCTCTCTATTCTGTTCTTTTGGTTTAGATGTTTGTTTTTAAGTCAATTCCATGGTATTTTGACTATTAAGAGTTGTAGTATATTTTGAAATTGTGTAGTATTGGGCCTTCAGCTTTGTTCTTTTTGCTAAAGATTACTTTTGCTATTGCGAGTCTTCTAGGGTTCCACATGAATGTTATATTTCTTTTTTTTTTCACTATTTCTGTGGAAAATGTCAATAGAATTTTGATAGATATTGCCCTGGAAGTGTAGATTGCTTTAAGTAGTGTGGACATTGCAGCAATTCTTCCAGTTCATGAACACAGAATATCTTCCCTGTATTTGTTCTTCAATTCTTTCATCAATATTTAATGGAAGTTTCTGGCTTAGTCAAAGGTATATGTGTCACTTGACCAATAATTTTTCAGAAAAGAAAATATTTTCTTAGAAATTTGGGCACCATCAGATGGGCATGAGGCTTTAGGAAAAAACCTAGAAAAAGTGAGAGACTATGAGTATTTAGCCAGGCAGATTAGGAAAAATCTCCGGCAATAGAGTAGCGTATGTTAAAGCCACAGAGCCTAAAACAATTTTGTTGGCTTACGAAATAACTGATGACTCTCATGTTTGATACACATTTTCATCATCCTTTCAGGCACCACTGACTTGTCAGCATTTTTATATATTTATTTTTGCCTGTTATCAAAATTTATTGGTGCTCTACTGGTTTAAAAGAACTCTGGGCCAGGAGAGGCAATCTCAATCCACGTGAAAATTTTCTAACTTTTCAGAATGCTTTTAATAGTTTGTGTACAGTGTTGTTGTTGTTTGTTGTTGTTGTTGTTGTTGTTGTTTTTGAGACAGGGTCTCGCTCTGTTTGTCAGGCTAGAGTGCAGTGGTACATTTATAGCTCATCACAATCTTGTACTCCTGAACACAAGCAACCCTCCCTCCTCGGCCTACTAAAGTGCTTGGATTACAGGTGTGAGCCAACATGCCCAGCCTACAGCATATCTTTGGCAATGTTGGTCTAAATCCAGAAACTAAATGTTGGTTTAAATCTAGGAACATCAAATGTTGGTTTATTTCCAGGGATACCAAAGAAAGAAAAAATTCCAAAGTAAAACGTTAAGTTAGCCTTGTGTTAAATTGGGTGATGACACAACTTGGGGTGGATTACTAGAAGGAGACATGAGGCTTCAGTTGTAGGAGTACAAAATGTATGAGTGTGAGTACTATCAGACTGAACATACTATATCTATCTGGGTAAAGGGACAGAAAACAAGGCAAAAAGACCTACAAAAGGATACCACAAGAAGTCATTTACTAATATGGTAGGTAATCATGGCAAAGTGTCTAACCAAGAGGTGGTAACCTATTTCTGTCAGATTGGAATCCAGTTCTTCTTCTAATTCTTTAAGAAATTTTACTTAAGGAAATTACCCCACATCCACTGTATATCATCTTAGTATACCTTTCATTGAAGATATCTCCATCCTCCTTGGACAAAATTTGAACACATGAACAATTTAAGCCTATTAGATATTTTCTGCCTGAATTTGAATATGGAGCTATATGACACAAAAACTGAAAACTATTTTAACATTGCCATATATTACTCTAAAGAGACTACAAATTTCAAATACCTAGATCCAAAAGAATTTTCAGTGGCTTGGCTTCCTATATCCTTCCAATACATTACTGTTTGCCTTAGCAAGACTAGGTTCCTGTTTCTTGAACCTAATAGTCTTAACATATACAAAAATTGTTGGCCTAGAATGGATAAAATATGAATGTAGACTGGATGGGAATTATCTCCAGCACAGCTCAATGACATTAGTGTTGTGTAGTATTAGCACACTTGAAATTCCAGGTAAACTTTCCGTAAGAAATAACCCAGTGCTAGGAAGCATCCCCAGTAGCAATAGCATCTGTAAAACCACTGTCTCTTATTTTCAAGTTAAAATGTCTGAAAAGAGCAAGAGAGGAGGAAAAGTAGTGGTGTCACATAGAATCTGAGAGGATATGTGAACTGTACACAACTATCTGGGAATACATTGAGTGGAGAAGGAGCTGTATGTCTCATGATAAGAGCATAATATTTATTGTTATACTATTTGAGCTCCAAACTCACCTTCTATATAGGGTTCTTGGTGAAGTGTATGTGTTTCACTACCCTGTTACCTACTAGGTTCTGCCTATAAAACATGCTAGAGGGGCCAGGCACAGTTGCCCATGCCTGTAATCCCGGCAGTTTGGGAAGCTGAGGCAGGTGGATTACCTGAGGTTAGGAGATCAAGACCAACCTGGCCAACATGGTGACACCCCATCTCTACTAAAAATGCAAAAAAATTTAGCCAGGTATGATGGTGCATGCTTGTAATCCCAGCTACTCATGTGGCTGAGGCAGGAGAATTGCTTTAACCCAGGGGGTGGAGGTTGCTGTGAGCCAAGATCATGCTATTGCACTCCAGCCTGGGCAACAAAAGTGAAATTTCATCTAAAAAAAAAAAAGAGGTACTAGAGGGAGACTACATAATTGAAGGAGAGAACAGGGGCTTATTGCTTCCTCTTTTGCTTTCTAACCCTGTTAACAGATTCCTACTAACTGTTCTTTCATATTATCCAGGCTTTTTCCTCTTTGTGTCCAGTTTTTCTTATATTCCCAGAACAAGGTTCATATGGCCCTTCCCAAGAGGCAGTGCCAGCTGACCAGTGCCTGCTCCTTATACTGAGCTCCAGCTCTGCCCAATCCCTCCTCTGATCTCCTGAGGCACCAACTCAAATTGAGCCATGGTCAGCAGTCTCTTCTATCTCCTGAGATACTTGAATAAGTTAGGCAGCACCAACTCTTCTGAGGTTAAAATCTAAGTTCTAAAAAGCATTTCCTTTAAGCTTTCAGTTTCCAATTCTCATAATCTCTTCTATCCATTTGTTCATTCTTTCCTGAGTTTGGCAGCTGATTCTGACAGTGAGTGTTTCTGTGTTACTTTAGAGCCCTCACTTGCTTTTCCAGTCCTTTCATGTTCATTAACCCAATTCCTTGCATGGAATTCTTGCCATTAAAAAAACACATTAGTACCTGTTTTCTTTACTAAAACCTGAATGACACAGTAGTTACTTAAAAAATAAAAATAAAAAAGGAGTTGCAGCAAACAGAGCCTCACAGATGATTATGAGACTATGGTCTTGACCTTGAACACAATGCTAAGCTTCTTGATAAGCAGAAGCCAGGCACCAATTGTTCTTATCTCTATTACCATGAAACTAATTACTCAAAAATGTTATTGTATAAAACAATAAAAATTTTGTTTTATGTATGATTTTGTGGGTCAGAAATTTGGGAAACAGTCTTCCCTTTGATTCTTGCAATTGCAGAATGTCTCATGCCATGTCAACTGGGGCTATAGTCATCTGAAGGCTCAGCAAGGCTGGAGGTCCTAAACATAGGTGTATTTTTTTCCAAAAAGAAAAGTGATAAATAATTTAGGTTTTATAAACCAAGTAGTTGGTCATAACTACCTTATTTTGCTATTGTAGTGCAAAAGTAGTCATTGACAATATTTCAATAAGTAAATGTGGCCTTGTTAAAATAAAATCATTTCAAAAACAGGCAGAGGGTCAATTTGGCCTGTAGGTCATAGTTTACTAATCACTATCTTCGATAGTTCTCTCTAATGGCTGGCAGTAACTCCTGTCTATGACCGGAGGGTTAATCTGGGAGTGTTGATGGGAACACCTGAGACCTCCCTTATGGTGGTCTTAGAGTAAGCATCTTATTTGGTGGCTGGATTCTGCCTTCTCAAGAAAACAAATTGAAGGTTTCTTCTATTTTGGCTGTGGAAAGCTAGAAATAACTTTGCATTCACTATAATCATCATCATCAACAACAATAGCAAAAACATTAAAGAAAGGATATGTTAAAGAAAGAAATAATAAAACAGAAACATACATATTTGAAAAATATAGGGCCAAGAGCATTTAAAATGAATGTCAAACACAAAATCACAGATACAGGAAGTTCTGAGAACACCTAGCAGGATTAAACAACACAAAAGACACATAGACATTTATATTCAAACTGCAGAAAACAAAACACAGAGAGAAAATCTTGAAAAGAGCCAGGAAAAAAAAAAAAAAGCATCTTCTTATCAAAAAATAAAGATACAAATTAACGTAAACTTCTCATCATAAACCATGCAAACAAGAAGAAAATGGAGGAAAATATTTGTGTTAAAAGATAAAAAGGAAGCTGGAATTCTATATCCAGCAAAATTATCCCTTAAAAGTGGAGAAGTAAAGCCTTTCTCAGACAAACAAAAACAGTGGATATTTATATAGCAGAATTACCCTTTAAGATGGTGTTAAAATCAGTTATTTAGGAAGAAGAAAAATGATGTAAGGTAGAAATTCAGATCTACACAAAGAAAGAAGGTGTAAAATAAGGAATAAATAAAAGTAAAATTAAGTATTTTCTTTTTATCCTAATTGATCTAAAAATAACTGTGGAAATAATAGCACTGATGATGTTTTGGGTCACTACAGCTTATGGCCAAGTGATATTAATGACAGCAATGCTATGAAAAGAAATTGTGAAAACTATATTATAAAATACTTGTATTACATGTAAAGTAGTATAGTGCTATTTGAAAGTGGAGGTAGATTAGGTAAATAAAAAAAAGTATATTATAAGCTGTAAGCTAACTATTAAAATTTTCTAAATGGAAGCAGAATTGATGTGCTGAGAGAAGATACAATGGACCTGTATCCATTTTATTTGAGTATGAAATACTCAAATAAAACAGAGAAGGCAGAAAAAGAGAAGAAAAAATAAACAAAGAGTGAATGCTAAAAATAAAAAATAGTTATAGACATGGCAGATAATCCAACTCTACCAATAATCACTTTAAATGGGAATAATGCAAAATACACATATTAAAATACAGAGATTGACAGATTGGATTTTAAAAAATAAAAAACGAAACTTCACTGTATGTTGTTTATAAGAAACAAGTTTAAATATAAAAATATCAGGTTAAGTATAAAGATAGTAAATTATATACCATGTTAACATTAATTAAAAGAAAGCCAGAGCAGCAATATTAACTTCATACAAAGCAGACTTTAGAACAAGGAAAATTATCAGGTTTAAAAAAGACTATTACATTATAATGAAAGTGAAAATTGTCTAAGACATAGCAATCTTTAATGTATATGCCCTTAACAGCAGTGTGTCATAATATGTGAGCCAAAATCTGATAGTAGCATGGAAAGGATAAATAGACAAATTGACTCCTGTAATTGATGTCTTCAGCCCTCCTCTTTTAGTAAATGATATATTAAGGAGGCAGAAAATAGAAATGTCATTGACTTAAAGAGGACAACTGATCAACTTGGCCTAATTAGCATTTTCAGAATATTCCCTCCAATAACAGCAAAATGCAGAAGTTTTTCAAACTCAAAGAAAACATTCACAAAGATAGATATCACTTTGGGTTATGAGACATATTTAAACCAAGTTTAAAATGACAGAAATCATTCAAGGCATCTTCTCACACCACAATGTAATTAAACTAGAAACAAACAACAGAAAGATAGCAAGAAAAACCCCAAATATTTTAAAGTCAAGGAAAACATTTCTATATAATCCAAGTGTCAAAATAGAAGTTTCTTTGAGAAAAATAAATTATAAAATGTTTTCAATTTAAAAAAAAGTAACAATACAGCTTATTAAAACCGGTGGATGTTGAGAAAGTGATGCTTAGAGAGAAATTTATAACACTAAATGCATATGTGAGAAAAAAGAAAAAGATCTAAAACCAATAATCAAAATGTACAGTTGAAGAATAGTGAAAGAACAATTTAAAAGCAAGAAGAAAATAAATAATAAAAATTAAAACATAAATTAAAAAATAGAGCAGAAATTGAAATTTTTTTTTTTAAAGAACTCAATTGAACCAAAAACAGGTTATTTAAGATCAGTAAAACTGGGAATCCTCTAGCCAGATAACTTAAGAAAAACATGGAAAAGATCAATTTACCAATGCAAAATGAAAATGGGATTCTATGGTCATTATAGAACAATAAAGGAAATACTAAAACAATTTTATCTCCACAAATTTGGTAACTTAAACAAAATGAGCCAATTCTTTGCAAGACACAAGCTATCAAAACTCACAAAAGGATTATATATAATATGAGTAGTTTTATACCTGCTTAAGAAATTAATCAGTAATGAATGTTTTCAAAGAAGAAAATTCCTGACTGAAACGATTTTATTAGTAAATTCTACCAAGTATTGATGAGAAAATGACACCAATTTTCTACAGTATATTTTCCAGAAAATAAAAATAGAGGGAACACTTCCTAATTCAGTATGTGTGGCCACCATTACTCAATGTCAAAACCAGATAAAGATATTATAAGAAAGGAAAACTGCAGACCAGTATCTGTCATGCAAACACATGCAAAATTCTTGACAAAAAACTAGTAAATTGAAGCCAACTATGTATAGAAAGTATTATACCATGAACAAGTGAAATTTATTCTAGCTATCCAAGCCTCGTTTGACATTCAAAGATGAATTAATTTAATCCATCACATCAATAGGTTAAAAGAAAAAATTATGATTGAAAACTATTTTACAAACTCATACACTCATTTATGATAAAAATTCACAGCAAAAATTCCAGAAATAGAGATATTGATAAAGAATATCTACCAAAAAACCTCTACAGCTAAAAACATATTTAATAGTGAGGAACTAGATGTTTCAGGAGGTTTAAATAAATGAAGCACCGGGGATTTTTTGTAGGATGTTGAAACTATTTTGTATAATACTCTAATGATAGATTCATGACATTATACATTTGTCAAAACCCATACTACTTTACAGCACAATGATGGAAGCTTAATGTATGCAAATATTAAAAAAACTATTTAGAAGATTACAAGATCTGTTGATGGAATGCAAAGAATAACAAGACAATCTAACTGTAGAAAAAATATATGACACCATCTCACTGAAGGAGATGAAGGGCAAGGCATTGACCTAAGTAGTAATGAGAGAGATATTTAACACTAAAGACAAAAAGAACTGTACGTAAGACTAGTACTTTAATTGATAAAGCATTATCCCACTGTGGTATAGTTTAATGAGTCTGATCCTGTAAATGTATACAAGAATTGAACACTTTTGTGAGTATATGGCAAATGTAGGAGCCAGGTTTTCACTGTTAGAGTAGTTAGATAACTAAGGGGAAGAATTTAGAATGACTCATGAGTAAATAGATTAGAGTTGAAGCCAACAGTTTAAATTCATGTTTCAGCAATATATATATGTATATATATATATGAATAGAACATATATTATTTATTTTAAATGTCAAATTAGTATGTGTACATAGTTCCTGCATATTTTTCTATATATGAATGTCAAAACAAATTCTATAACATGTGAGTGAAATGAAAATCATGCAAAGAAGTATAAATAAATATGTATATATGTACACACACAGATGGTTGCATACACTAATATTAATAGATGTGTATAAGCATATTTGTTAATATATGCACATATATTTCCTTGCTTTGTCAAGTGAGGGATCTAGAAACAATGATAACCCAGTTGCAACAAGCACACCTGACACTCAGGTCTTGGTTTCTAATTCCACATTTCCACAGAAGGATTGAGAAGTTCTTAGAGAAATGGCTGATCTAAGGCTGGGGTAGGAAATACGCAACATGACCAGGAACATCTTGCAGTGACAAAAAGTAAAAGTGTTAAACACACGCGCACAGACATATGTGTATACAAAACTGATAGAGGCAGGCAAAAGGACATAGGGGTCACCTGAAAGAGCTTCCAGTGGCCAAGGATGGAATATACTGGCCAACAGATTAGACAAAGTAATATTCTGTTTTTAATCCAAAGTATAAAATACATATCTATATACAGATACTGATATCTAATAATACCAACAATTGAAAAATAAATACATTTGAGAGAATAGATAAATCTCCCATGAAGAAGAATTCTAAATATTTAGATACTTTGTCATCAAAGAGGTAGAATGTCACTCTCTACTTTTTAGGTATGGACTGCACATAGTGACTTTCATCCAAAAAAGTACACTGAAGCAAGAGGAAAAGTCTTTATAGTGAGTAAATCTGGCAAACACAGTCTCAGCCAGGTGATCAACATTAGTATCAACAGTAAGTCATGTTGATTATATGTACTTTAAATATGATGTGATGAAAAAGGCAATTTACTTCTGTGGTCTTCCTCCCAAAAACACATAACATCAGAAATATCCCAACTGGGGGCCATTCTATAAAATGCATGAGCAGCCTTCCTCACAAATGTCAAGGTCATCAAAAACAAGGTAAGTCTGAGAAACTGTCAGAGACAAAAGAAGCTGGAAGAGACATGGTTAAACATAATGTGGGAGCCAAGATGAGATCTTAGAACAGAAAAAGACATTAGATAACAATTAAGAAACTCTTAAAAAGCATAAAACTTGTTATTAACAATGTATCAATATTGGTTTATTAATTATAATAAATTTCTCATGCAAATGTAAGATATTAAAATAGAAAAAATGGGCCTGTGGTATACTGGAAGACTCTGTTTTATATTCGTATTTTTTTTTCTGTGAAACTAAAACTGTTATAAAGCAATTTATTTTAAAATTTTAAGGCAACATGAACACTTGATAGAATGCTATAATAGACCTTTATGAATTGAATAGTTCATCTAATTAGATGACCTTTAAGTTTCTTTGCATAACTTTTAGTTCACTCATATTCTGTAGAGTTTGTATTCATATATAGAAAATGTTCATATATAGAAAAATATGGAGGAAATATGTACACATACTAATCTGACATTTAAAATAAATAAATAGTTAACAAAAATCATTAATTTTTCTAAAGAGACAAGCCTTTACTGGAAGAGACTGAACATATAAACTGGATCACTTGCAGCCAATGCATGGTTGCCACATAAGTAGGAAAGGAGGAAACTAGTTACAATTGTAATGAGTTCTTAAGGCCAAGTGTGAGCTAGAGTCAGTTCAGAAGAGCTGGGATACCATGAAACAGGGGAGCCTGCACTCACAAAACACTTGTTTTCCTTGAGCATCCACTAGGAGCTCATAAGATAGTTTGGGTATAGGATAGGAGACTTCAAAAAATCCTTTTTGGTGATGCCTATCTGAAGAAGATGATATGATAAGTCACTGCTAAGGGAAAGGTACCCACTCCACCTACTTCCTAGATTCTTTCTGTTAAATAATAATAATAATAATAAAGGCTTTAAGTTGCTGAGGGAGAAACTGTAACCTCAATCATGCCCTGTGAATGTCAAAGGCCCATTGCAAATGAGAGAAAGTAAGAAAGAAAATTCTAATTGAGGAGGGGGCATGAGGCAGGAAATCTTTAACTGTTCAATATTTTAAATGTGTAGAAAGCAAAGGTCTGCTACTGCTGACATTGGGGCAGGAAATACCCACTAGAGACCAACCTCAGGTATGAGGTAGAGTTGGATTCTCTGGTGAAGAGAGATAGGAATATTTAAAAAGTTCTACCACAAGAGGCCCAGGCACACAGGAACAGATCAGAGGTTGAACTAGAATAACAGAATTCTCAGCTCCCACTTTGAGACTAGGTTAGCTACAATAATCTACTGCTGGTGTATAGGCAAGAGCATAGAGAAAGATCTCTTCTGTAGCAGGGATATGCAGAGATGGCGGAAAGCCAAAAATGGAGCACACTCCCTGAAAAGCAACCCCTTTGGCACTCCAGTGCTCATCTTAAGCACGAAACAACATCACTTCACCTCTAGAAGAAAAAATACACTAGAATAATGTTAACAAAATCTAAGCCAAACACCTCCTGAATAGATCGACTCAATACTCTGACCAAAACAACTTGATAATAGAGGAAACATATCCACATCCAGGCTTAAAGACTGTTTACCCGCATCTTCACTGAGACATACAGAAAAGCAAAAAGTCAATTAACTACCAAGATAGCTAGGTAGAAGCAGGGTGGCTTTTTCTCTCTTAACCTTGAAGTCATGTAGAATAACTTTTGTATTTTACTGATTACACATACGTCATTTAGCCCAGCTAAGATTTAAGATATGGAGTCCATCTCTCTTTAGAAAGAAAGTCAAATAACTTGTGAATGTTTTAAAACCACTGCACTTGTAATCCACCACATACTGTAGCACCCTAATTGATAAAGTGATTATTTGTGTTTTGTGTGTTTTGAAATGCCAACAAAAGTATCTTCACATATCAAGTCATTGCTGTGTTTAGCTAATAAGGCAATAGTAGTTACTACAAAGACTGTGGTGGGGTAGAGAACACTGAAGAGCTTGCAGAAGAAAACATGATGAGCTTCCTTCTGTAGACAGAGCTCAGTCCAGATCACAAAATCAGAGCATTTATATGGTAATCCTAAAAGACTCTCTCTTTTATTGCAAGCTTGAAACTGACCTCACTGAAAAATCACACACAATTTAATTTTATGTATTATAAAATAAAAAAAGAAAGTTTGACTTTGCAGCCTCACAAGTTGCTCGTGTACAAAATAGAGCATTATTTAAGAAGGAGTGTGACCCTGAGATTTGGAATCAGAATATCTGGTTGCACTGACATGCAGCTGAAAATTTTGTGCCCCTGACTTACTTAAAGCTTTCCTTGTCTGTGGAGGAGGCCTGCTATTCTGTGTCTGAAGAAGCCAATTTTTCCTTCTTTGAAGACCCTGTTATAACCTTGGCTGGGGCAGCTATCTTGCAAGGTGTGCTCTTTCTTGTCATGACCTACTATAACCATCTTTCTTTGTCGCTAGAGACACCAGGGTCAGATCTCAGTATGTTCCAGTGGGATCAGTAGTACAATGTATGACATAGGGGAAATATTCTCCAAAAAGTTTGCAAGAATTTTCTCATCTGTATCAGCAGAAACTAGAGAATATGTGTCCATAAATGCTAAGGGTAAGAGACAAAGGGAAACGAAATAGAATACACTGGGATAAATATATTGATATGGGTGTACATATTCGAGTTTGCAGAAATAATGTGTGAATTCACTTAGCTAAAAGTGGCTTTGCCATTTGACTGAGTTTGTTGATTGAAATTTGGATTCAACAGTGCCCTATATTAAATGAGGCTGATATAGCAGAACTTCCCTGGAATAATGTAAGGAAGGATTCTAAAGACTTAGAGAGAGAAATAATGTGGTAGATTTAACACATTCACCTCACACATCCATTCCCAAAGAGGTTCTTTGGATACAACCATCACAAAATTATTACGAAAAATGCAAATGGCAGTCCTACCGGTACTGAAAGCTCTCTGATGAATGGATACCCACAATAAGGGCAACTCAGACCCATAGTACCACAAGATGTCAGAAACTTAGAGTTGATTTTGTTATGCTTATTAACCCTGATGCTAGTTTTCTATAATATCATCTGAAGGCAACTCTAACTCTTTAAAAAGTAAGCTCTGATTTTACTTTAAGTGTGAGACTGCTTCATCTAAACTTGATAGGCAATAATGAGGGTTTAGCTCCTTAACGTTTAATTCTCAAGCCTCTTGCCTCAACAGAGAATAAATATACCTACTGTAAAACATCAAGTGTCCTTGTTAGGATTATTGAAAAGTGAAAAATATGCTGGCAGCACTTCTAATGGTGCAGGCAAGCCTTGCTGCAACAGAAGACAATTTATCAAAATAAAAATGTAAATCTCCCAAGTAGAGACAATTTAAGGTGGAATCAAATGGTTGCTTAAGAGAGGGTTAGAATAGGCAACAATAAAACCTATTTGAGTATTGACAGATATGTTTGGTTAAACTGTCGCATTCAAGCCTCATGAGTTTCTTCTGGAGACTGCTCTTTCCAGTGACTAATCTTCCAAGGATTTTACAGGAGTTTGGGAAAATAGAGGTAGCATGAGAAGTGGAAAGTAAATAGAGGGTGACGAGATCCAGAAACAGATTGTTAATGGCGATATGAACTTAGGTATATATTTTAATGTTCATGAACCTCAATTCCTTCATCTGCCAAATGGAATTAACAAAAAAGCATCCTATAGAATCATAGTAAAAATGACATAAGATACTGTATTTAAATCTAAAGGTATATATTGTTATATTAATAATGGGCGAGGCTGGCCGCTGTGGCTCACGCCTATAATCCTAGCACTTTGGGAGGTCAAGGCGGGCAGATCACCTGAGGTCAGGTGTACAAGACTAGCTTGGCTAACATGGTGAAATCCCATCTCTATTAAAAATACAAAAATTAGTGGGTGTGGTGGCAGGTTCCTGTAATCCCAGCTACTCTGAAGGCTGAGGCAGGAGAATTGCTTGAACCCAGGAGGTGGAGGTTGCAGTGAGCCAAGATCTCGACTTTGCACTCCAGCCTGGGCAACAAGAGCAAAACTCCATCTCAAATAATAATGATAGTAATGGGCTAATATTTTATCATCATTATTATCATTATTGTCATCATCATGATGCCAAGTTGGTACCCACAGCTATAAAACATAATTTTTATGAATATAAATACCATAGAATTATTTTTCTCTAGTGTCTTCTAATAACAAAATAACAATAATAAAAGCAACAACTACTACTAAAATGACAGCATTAACAATACTAAGAATGTTTATTGAGGTCTGACTAAGCACCAGACCAAGTTGCATACATGTTTTGTTTATACCTCTTGTAGCTTTGTCTAACTCAAAAAGCAATTTTTAACCATGATCTGGCTTCAATAAATGGTGGTATATAATCATTTAGTAGGCACATATATTTATTTATATACATAAATAATATAATACCTGTTTAGGCCATTCATAAATTTTTCTCCTTTAAATAATTACATGTAAACCAAAAAGGATAAATCAGTTTTGCAATAAAGTATAGTATTCATGAAAGGCTACTGCATTTACCAAGGAGATTAATTTACTTCCAACTCTAAGAAAAATTATAACAATCAGGAACAACCAAATCGTGTATTTCTGATTTATTTACTATTCTGTGGTATCTGCTAAAACAAACACAAACATGAAGATTTCTACTGGTTAAACTTTAATTGAAGAATATGATCTTGGTGCACCGTAACTCTGGTAGGATATGGAAAGAAAAAGATTATATCTTAAAAAATCATTTCTTTATCCTGCAAAAATATTTACAGGATTTTACTTCAAACCATTTTTTTCCTCTACTGAAAATATTTCTGAAATTTCTTTGTTGAGCTTCCTTTGGGAAAATAATGTTGTAAATTATTTCTTCCACACATTCTAGAATGTTACCAAAAGTACTGTGGATGACTTGCCCTCTTTCTTTCTTTTTCTTTTTTTTTTTTGAGATGGAGTCTTGCTCTGTCACCCAGGCTGGAGTGCAGTGGCATGATCTCAGCTCACTGCAACCTCCACCTCCTGGGTTGAAGCAATTTCCCTGCCTCAGCCTTCCAAGTAGCTGGGATTACAGGTGCACACCACCATGCCCAGCGAATTTTTGTATTTTTAATAGAGATGGGGTTTTATACTGGTTGGGCTGGTCTCGAACTCCTGACTTCAGGGGATCCACCTGCCTCAGCATCCAAAAGTGCTGGGATTACAGACGTGAGCCACCACACCTGGCCAACTTGCCCTCATTCTTTTTTTTTTTTTTTTTTTTTAACTTGCACTCATTCTTAAGGCAATCTACTAAGACTTCTTCAGGTAGTGTGCAGCTTTGTCTAACATGGCAACATCAGGTGGGAGCATGGGGGACAACTTTTAAAGTCAGACTCATATTTTAATGTAGACATAACTACATCTATCCTTTGTGACTTTGGGTAAATTGCTTAAGAAGTTGAAGCACTTCTCAAAAACCCACTAATATCTACATTGCAAACTGATGTAGGCTAATGTGACCATTGACATGTTTCAGGTTGTTCGTTTTTGGTAATATGAGGATGCTCCAATGATTAGAGGTGCAGAAGGCTCTTGCTCCCTGAGCTTTCTCACTACTACATGTTTTCTTACATTGTGAGCTAATCTAAAATGAAATCTGCCACAGGCATAAACATTTGTTAACAAACAGATCCAAAGACAGTGATACAAGCAAGCTGTTCTACAACCTCAGTATTTTTAAAATTTTTGTCCTAAGTCCTCCAACAGCCACCTTTAGTGAAAGGTTTACTACAAAGTAAATGTAGAAATGATCCTATGGCAGAATCAGATATGCTTTTAGTTAAATTAGATCAGAGAGGATAATTTTGCATTAGTGAGGAGAAAGAGTAGAAGCCTAGAACAGCATGGACTTTTAGACCAAATGTACAATTCCAAGTTTTGACTGTGGAACTCACTAGGTTTTCACAAGCAGGCATGCCTGTACAGTATTTGCAGCCTCTCATATTTTAAATGCTATTTATTTTAACATAGAAAATATATTTCTAATACCACTTAGTCTAATTAGCCAATATGCTAGTGCATTTTTAGAAAGTTTTTGAAATACTTGTTATACAGTTTAGGGACATGGACCCTTGATTAGGTTTTTTGTGTGTGCTAACCAACAACCTATGAGTGTAAATAAGTAATTAAGGTGATTCAAATTTTAATTAGCTGCCTTTTCATTGTAGATTCAAATTAACTTAACACACACATGTGTCTATGTCACTCTGTCTACTATTGTTTTTCAGATTACAGGTCTGTGACCCATTAATATGTCATGAAAACAATTTTATGTCCCAAGAACAGAATTTTTACAAAATGATATATCAAATAAAAAATATCATAATACTGGGACATTAAAAAAGGAGGGTAAATATTTCTCTTAAAATGTTTATATTAGTTACAATATACACATGTGTATCTGCATGTTTGTGCATGCTGAATGTCAACAGACAAAAAGGTCTTCAACAGACCTGTAAGTTGAGATTTTAAAAAGTTTAAAAACCACTCATTTTTATAGAATTATTTAAAGATAAACTATAGACAACCTAGTAATTATACTCATGCACTCTCTTATCTAAATCTATTTTCCAGCTCAGAGAGTATTTATCACTTCTGAAAACAATGAAAAGAATATTCACGAAATATTCTTACAAAAAATTGCCCCTCTTTATAACAGGACTTCTGCTTTGAACAATAAAAATAAAACCACTAAAACATTAAAAGTGAAGTACACATTAAAAGTGCAGGGTTTGGATCTTTGGTTCTGCTCTGATCCATTCTTCTTGGGATGATAAAGTTTTCATGCCTAGTGGACAACACAAATAAAATCATGAGCTTAAAGAAAGTTCTCAGAAAAAGCAACCAAATACAGCTTAGCATTCACATTATCATCTAAGCTACTTAGCACATAATACCAACTTTGTAGGTAACAAGTCCAGAAATATCTGGCAGGTATGCATGTGAGGCTGAATTTAAAGAATAATCAGAGGGAGATATTTGGAATATATAAAAAACTTAAATGTGGTAATATGAATTCAGTGGGGTAAGGAGAGATCTAGATAACTCTAAGTTTCCTGGCTTAAAGGATCTCTTATGAAGGAAATATCATTAACTGAGAAGGGAAAGTCGGTGTGTGTGTGTGTGTGTGTGTGTATGTGTGTGTGTGTGTCCATCCAGGGAGTGTGGAAGTTGAAATCATGTTGACTTTGAGATATCTGTAAGACAAATTGTTGGAGATACCAAGTAAACAGTTGTCTGTATGAATCCACAGCTAAAGAGAAAAGGCTGTAATAAGGATATATAGTTACGTCCCATTAGCATAGCTGGTGAAAATTGAAGCTAGGGCAGTAAAAAAGATTTCTCAGAGAGTTACACTGAGTTAGAGAATTTGAGGACTAACACTGGAACTTGAGGCCTAATTAACATTTCAACCATGAGCAGAACAAAACTACCCATCAGGAGAAAATAAAAATAATAGTGAGATGGGAGGGGACTAGAGGAAGAGTTGTCTCATGAATCAATCAAAGACAGTTTCAAGGAGAATGTGATCCACAGTGTCACATATCACAGAGGGCGCAAGTAACAAAAGAACTAAAAACTTTTAGAGTGACAACTTATGTGTTAACTTGGGAAGGTTAGATTTAAGAAACTGGTAAAGGCAGAAGCCTGATTGTAGTGGGTGGCATGATCTATGGTGAAGAAGAGGAAATAAGCATAAACTACTTTTTAGGAATATGACTGTGAAGGCAAAAAATAAATCTGTAGTAAAGGGGTTACAGGATTAAAAAGAGTAGATAGCAAGGGGAGAAATGCCAGATGCAGGTGATGGGGAGGAAGGCAGCAAATCACACTGCCACGTGTGTTCCTATGCAACAATTTTGCATGTTCTTCACATGTACCCCAAAACCTAAAATGCAATAAAATAAATAAATGGGAAAAAAAAAAGAGTAGAGATTGTATCTTTCATAATTTTGTATGCTCCAGGATACAACATAATGAAACATAATGAAACTTTTGAATTTCTAACATATATACCTAAATGCTGACATGGTATATTAATTTGATATCCAAAACATAACTTAAACTTTCTTCTTCCAATCCTCCAATCCTTACCTCCCTATGACTTGTTCTATATAAATAGATAGCAGCAACATCCTGACATCTAGATGCTTAGTAACACAAACAACAACAACAGCAAAACACATGGGAATCATCACTGAATTTCCCCCTTTCTCTTTCTCTCACATTTCATATTCCTCAGGAGCTCTTGTTTCTGAACTTGCAAACTATAGAGAAGATATCCTGTTCTGACTCAGCATCATCTCTCTCCTGGATTAGGATCATGGGCTCTAAACCTTCATCCCTACAGCATATTTATAACCCACAACAGCCAAAGTATACCTTATAAAATGTAAGTCATATAATGTCGCAAATATGGACAAAACCATCCAGTGGAATCCCATTTTTCTTAGATTAAAATCTAGATAATGACAATGGCCTATATAAAGTTGACATCATCTGGCTCTTGTTTCCTGACTCACCCAGGCTCATCTACTTCTTCTTTCTCCCCTGTTCACTCTGCTACACTCATGTCTGCCCCTTTGCTGTTCTTTGAATGGTTATCTAAAACTTCACCGCAGAACCTGTATACTATTTACTCCCACCTTGGGGAAATCTCTTCTCTAGAATTTTCATAATGGTAAATCTCTCACTTTATCACAAGATATAAGAAATATCTTGACCACCTTATTTAAAAATTCAGGGCCTTCTCCCCAAGATTCTTTTGTCTGTTTTTTTGTTTTTGTTTTTGTTTTTTTTCTGTGATGTGTTCTAAGTATTTAGGACAGTGTCTGACAGAGAAGAGGCAATCATAAATACTTCATCACTGGCCAAATCTATGAATGAGCAAATTTAGTCTTTTCTGATCACTTTCAGCTTCCAGAAGAACACCGCTCTTAGTGTGGCATTGATAAAATTTGTATATGTAGGTGGTTGAGATACATCATGCTTCAAGATAAACACAATTTTAAGTGCCAAGAAACTAACACAATGTCAACTTAGAAAGTATCTCAAAATAATTATTGGAGACTGAAGGCTGTTTCTGGGGAAGAGAATATTCACAGGAAATGGAATCAATTCCAGTGCAGTAATATACATCCTCTTTTTCTGCCCCAAAGGACTGTCTGACTCATCTTCATTCAAGGAAGTCCACAGCTTCAAGGCAAATAACTTTGTGTTCTAGAGTGAAGCTGCAAGACCCACACCATAAGATACCAGTCACACTGGGAGGCTATTATTATATGCTATATTTCACAACTTGAGTACTTATTACATTATTTAGCTAGGTAGATTTAGGAACTGGGAAATGTTTCCATTTTCTTTCCCTGTTCCAACCAAGATTGCTGCATTCGTTCAGAATGTTCTGGGGATGGGACTGTCAAAACATACATTCATTTAACTTACAGCATTTTTCTTTTGTGATTTAAATGGAGCACTATTAATAGTTAAATTAGGGTAGAAAATGGGAATGTGGTTGTCCTGTTTATGGATACCAGAACCCCAATGTAGTAGTGCTGTAAGAGGGCCTAGTCATTATCCCTTCATTTGCTAGATCAAGGCTTGGTCTGGAGGGTCCTAAGGGAAGGACTGAAGTGCTTCAAGAAACATTGAGGGATATTTGGGTGACCTGGGGCTGTGGACAATTTCTAACCAATATAGAAAGATAACTTCAACCATACTGGCTGAATGTTCTTCCTTTACCTCTTAATTTGCCTAGGACAGTCCCATTTAATGCCTATTGTCACAGCGTAATTATTAATAACTTCCAGTTTATTTTCAAGCTTTTCCTGATTCAGATAATACATTGTTGCTATGCTTTACTTTTTGAAAAACTATTTGATGTTTCACCAAAATCTGCAAATGACACTGAATCATTGGCATGAGAGCATCAGTGACCAAAACAAAAAAAGCTTCAAGACCTGCTGCTCTACTCAGTCTACAGAATTAACTGTTCATCTAAAGTTACCCAAATAATGTAATAATGTCTATTTCCCATCTCACTTCTGCTAAATCAATGTAGCCTCTGTTAATTGTCAATCCAATACTATAGCTTCGATTTATTTCCTACGACATATCACCAACCATGTATTGGCTTTTAACCTTCAAATACTTGGCTTTAATCCTAATATGACCATAAAACTGTAAAATCTTTGGGCTAGTTTTATAAATCTCTTTTGGTATTAATCAAATATTTTGAAAACTGAACCACTTTTTTATGTTAGATTATGATAAAAGGTTACTTTACTTAATAAATTCTGTCTGTAATCAAAGATAGAACCTTCAGGGAATGTCAGCACCAAATCATCCCCCTTATTCCAACTGGTCAAGGCCAAGTCTGGCATTCATCACGACTCTTATGTAGTGACTACACATTATTTCTCCTATCATTGTTTTCCTTTTTCCTGAGGGCGTTTTTTTTTTTTTTTTTTTTTTTTAAATGTGATTTGTGTCTTACTCTGTTGCTCATGCAGTGGTGCAATCTTGGCATCTTGGCTCACTGCAACCTCCACCTCCCAGGTTCTGCTGCCTCAGCCTCCTGAGTAGCTGGGATTACAGGTGCCCACCACCATGCCCAGCTAAGTGTTTTGTATTTTTAGTACAGACAGGGTTTCACCATGTTGACCAGGCTGGTTTTGAACTCCTGACCTCAAGTTATCCATCTGCCTCGGTCTCCCAAAGTGCTAGGATTACAGGCATGAGCCACTACATCCAGCCCTTTTCCTGACTATTCCTAGCTTATGTTTTAATGATTTAGATTTTATTAAACTTTCTGTCTATATGTGAAACACATGCATATCTAATGAAGCATAAGTAGTCAAGCAAAAAATAAAAAGTATATAAGTATTCACAGTCACAGGTTGACATTAAAATTTGCCTTTGAGAGTACAAGATTTTTTATTATTTTGGACCAGTGAGTAAACATACTTTTCCTATGGACTTCTGCACTAAAGGTTCTCTTGAGTCATCTCAGCTTGAATTCTGGTTCAATCTTTTACAAGTTATATGCTATCAAGCAAGTGGCTTAATCTATTTTGCCTCTTCTATAAAATAGGGAAAATAATAGTACATACCTTTTATAGAATTGTAGTGAGGATTAATTGATCACTACATGCAATGGTCTTGCAATAGTGCTAGCTTATAATATGCACTTTATAAAGCTTAAGAGTATTTAAAAAGGCAAAATGATATAGTATAAAGTGAATGAGGTTAGTAATTTGATGATATGGATGTAAGTCCCCTTCTAAATTTACTAGCTGTGTGACACTAAGAATGTTAAATCTCCCAGAACCTTCCTTCCTCCCTTCTCCCCTTCCTCTCTTCCTCCCTTCCTCCCTCCTTTCTTTCCTTTTCTTTCTTTTCTTCTGTCAATAAAACAGGAACACTAATACCTGTGCTGAACTGATGACATAAGACTTGGGACCACTTACTCAAAAATTATTATTAGGCCCTAAATTTTCGTTTTCCAAACATGTATTCTCAGAATTATAGGACTTAATAGGAGTTGGAATTTATTTAATATAATCCTCTGCAACAAAATCCTTCCAATTGCATGGTTTCATGGATCACTGACTCTCTGACCGGAAAGCAGAAGAGAATTCAGCACCTCCCACAAAAGTTCATTTCAGCAGTGAAAACAGAACTTTCACATAACTGAATTAGTGTTTTTTAAACACTAGGTCATGACGCATCAGTGCTCATAAAATCAATCTGGTTAATGACCATCATCAATAACAAAATAGGATAGACATAAGTACTTTTTAAAGAATACTCTTTATACAATGTAGTAGAGGTATGAATTTGTGTAAAAACTTTTGTTTCTCTTATATATACATATACACAAATATACTTACATATATGCACGAATATATGTGTACATATATGTATAATACCATGTACATACATGAACCCAAATATATATGGGTTAAAAAGAGGGAGAAAAATTTTTCTTCTAAGCTAAGACATAGAGAAGGCAGATAATGTTAAAGAAGTGCAGCCACCAACTTTTCAGCAGTTTCCCTTGAAGACAGTAAGATCTGGGAGAGAAAATTGTTTAATTGAGACAGATGGGATCATGAGAGGCTCACAGAGTCTTCAGACCCAAAGTGGCATAGAAACAGAGTATGCCACCAAACTGACTGTAGATATAAACATTTTAGTGCTTACTTATGTATCTAGATATCTCTAAGGCCATATATTTTCTGTCATCTCTTACAAAGTTCTGGAACTACACATGTGCCCATTAACACCATGAAATATCCCAGGAAAGAATGATTTAAGATTCCTTCCAGCCTAGGAGAATGAGGGCCTGAAAAATAAGCTTTGTTGAATGATAATAAGACACTTATATAGTTGTACACCTGCATTTGAGGATTGAAAATTTTATCTGATTTATGGTTTATAAACTTGTTTTATGCTAAGGATATGACTTGTTATTGACCACATGATGAAAGGTGGAAGGTTCAGGTGTAGAGATAGGGAAAAAAATTGTGCTTCTAAAAATGAGGAGTAATTATTCCTTTTGAAAAACTATTCTGTGTCATTTACCTGTCAGCTCCTGGATTCACTCAGCTCTGCAAAATGATGTCTATTCTCTATGTATCTAAATATGAACATATAGTCCTGAGTGACTGGCAAAAAGCGATCATCTTTAAACAACACAAGTGATGGATAATATGTATATGAAGAAATGTTATGAGATTATAACCATTCAAGTAAAAAGTGGGCAAGCAGTTCAGGTAAATTTGTCCTGTAATACCCTTATAATGTGTTCACTCTATCTGTACCACACCCTCGCCCCCATACCCACTCAATTCTGCTAAACAACAGAAGGAAGGAAAATTACTGCTGATGTCTTAGGTAGACTCACAGGTTCTAGGTATAAAGAAAGGATCTTCAAAAAAAGTACTAAACCAATTTGATCCAAACCATGAAGGAGAGCATCATCAATTGACTCAAACTCAAGTCGGCATGCAGTAGTCTTAGCCAATTATATAGTTAAAGGGAATACTCCCCATGAGATCACCCTCACTTCTGGCACTAAGTTCAGGGGCATCTCAAAACCACCCTCAGATTTGAAAACTTCCTGGAAGAACTTACAGAACTCACTGAAAGCTATGACACTTATAGTTTATTACAGGGAAAGGATGCAAGTCCAATGTAGTCAAAGGAGGAAATTTATAGGAGTCTTAGAGGGGTCCAAATGTGGAGCTTTCAATGGTTTTATTCCTGTGAAGTTGAGGAGAGTGTTGCATCCTCCTGGCCCTGAGGTCTGAGAGGACACACAGAATATTGCCCATCACACAAGAATACTGCCAATCAGAGAAGCACTTTCATGCCTTTGGTGTCTAGAGATTTTATTGGGGCTTGATCATATACCATCCACAGGCTTAGTTTCTAGCCCTTTCCGGAGGTCAGATTAACCCATTTAGTTATGAATCACCCCAGATGTTAGAACCAATAGTGTGTGGTCCAAAGTTCCCATCATAAATATCATCAGGGTGTCTGACGGCCAAAGCTCTCAGGCAAACAAAGATACTCCTATTACAGAGATCACTTCTTGGTGCCAAGGGAAAAGGCCAGTCCTTTTTTTCATGAAGGTAAATTCTTCACTGCACAGGGTTGGAAAAAGGGTCTCCATTCAACTCCGGTGAATGACATTGATGAAGAGCAAGCCCACAATGCTTTGGAATAGTTTCTAATGTTTTTCTCACTTTTACTGGTTAGCCAGGCATGCATTCTTTATAACAGAAATATTTTAGAAAGATCATGAAGATTACTTACTCAGAAGTCATTTTCAATAAATCACACAAACATATGTGAACCAAGCAATGTGTTCATGCTAAAAATTCAAAAAAATTGAATAATATAAGACCTTTCAACCAAAGAGGTCATTGCAATAAAAGAGAAACAGCTAAAGCAGACAATTTTAATAGAATAGAATAAGTTATGAACGGGATAACTTATATCTGTGGAATCATAGAAGAGAATAACTTAATCCATCCTAGAGGTTTAGAGAAATCTTTCCTCAGATGACCTATGAAGGATAATATTTTTTTAAAGAATGAAAGTAGCAGCAGCAGCAGCAATAGAAGTAAAAGTAATAAAAATAATTAACACAGAGAATTTATTATGTCAGACACCATTTTAAGGGATTGGATAGATTAATTTGTTTAAATTATTAATTTAGAAGAAGTGACAACATCTATTACTAAACTCTGAGCCTCTGCTCTCCTTGAATGTATGTCTTAAGGTCATATTGCCTTGAAAACCCTTTTACAAAATGAAGTTAGGGGTGTTTATATGCCCCAGATCCAATAGAAAAGTACCATTTTTGCTGCAGAGATTATTCTGAAAAAATGTAGGTGCAAAAATGTTTTGTGTTTTCAGATTTCACCTGCATTGCAACAATTTTATAAACCAGGAAAGCTTTTCCTTAAGCAAGAACGTGCCTCTTCTCATTCACAGACTGTCTTTCTTATTGCTATGAAGTAGGAACCTTCCTTTGGAGGCAATGACAAATCCTGGGGCCTGCGTTGCACTCATCTTGCATGCAGTGCTCGCATTGAGGCCACTTAATCCGATTGACGTCAGCCGGCACTCCGTGCACAGAATGTGCCACTCAGAATCTAGGGATATCGATCATCCCTCAACTCGCATTGCCATGACACCTACAGCCTCATATTTATTTCAGCTTTGCAGTTTCTTTTGCCTTTCCTTCTCTTTCCTCTCCAACTAACAGAAGTATATATTTTCCATCTTGACAAAAGCCACTTATTAGAGCCCCAGCTTCATCACTGAAAAATTCGGACTATCACTTTGCACTGATAATTAAGTTTTTCTGAGTAGAGCTGCTGTAGAGAGCTAGGTAAAGCTGAAAAATATATCACACATCTCAGATTAGGCATTGACAGAAAGGTGCTTATTATTATATACAAGTATTTTTCCAAGAAAATTTAAGTGCAGAATTTCATTAGCCCCAAAAGGGAAAGAAAGGAGAAGATTTATAAAACATCTACTATATTCTGGGCATATCATAAATATTATAACATATATAATTTGGTTCTCAACTAGGTGTAATCACTTCCCACCCACCTCCTGGGGAACATTTGGCAATGTCTGCACACTGTCATGCATCTAGTGTTTGCTAAATATCCTATAATGCATAGGACAGTCTCTCTACCACAACAAAGAATTACAAAGCCCCAAATCTCAATAGTATTGATGTTAAGAAACCCTGCAACTGAATCCCACAAAGATGTTTGAGACAAGTGTTAATACTGCCAGTTTATACATGAGGCCACTAGAAGCAAATGACTTGCCTGTGTTCACACAGTAAGCCTCTGGATTTGAATCCAGCCTTATCTAGCTGCAAAAGCTAGACTCTTCTACCACACTAGGTTGTGCTGGGCAAGCCTTGGTGGCAAAGGAAACTAGAACTCTGAAAGCTAGTCTTCAGATGCATTTGACCTTTTCCTTATATAGCAGTCTTTTTTCCAGAAATGTATTTTCTAAGAATATGAAGATACCTTTAAAGGGTGAATTAGGGAGAATTACTTGGTCATTGATGACTCAATGGAGTTGCAGGCTGCATATACAAAAGATAATTTAACTTAATCCAATGACTATCAAATGATTGCTCTGATCACATTTATACTAGGAACCTGTATGTATGTATGATTGTATGTATGTATGCTTGATTTATTATGTACATTTTCTTTCTAAAATTCAGGCATGAATAAATCAATTTAATTTGTGCGGTACAGTGGAAAGAGATAGGCCATACAGGCTAGTAAAGCACAGTTACGCACCAAAAGCAAGGATACCAGTAGCTGCTGTCTTTCATATTGCAAGATGAATTCATATACCAGCCATTCCTTTGATGAGCAAATGTCTATTAAATTTTTTGTATAAACTCAGTACATCTGGCCAGACACAGAGCAAATAATAATGTGATACATGCTACAACAGAGGTGAGCTCCAGCTGTGTGGGAACATAGAGGAAGAGGCACTTTGCTCTCTTTGGAGGTGATGAAGAATGCCTGCTACAAGGTGAGTGAAAAATGAAGATTAGAGTTTACCAGGTGGAGTGGTGATGGGGCTCAAGAAGAAAGCAGAAGCCAGACCATAACTCTTGTAGACTAAACAGTTTGAATTTTATTCTCAAAGTCAAATGAAGCCAATAAGAGTTTGTGAATGGTAAGCGATTAGTTCTTTTCATGTATGCGATTAGTTCTTTTCGCATAAGTGATTAGTTCTTTTAGAAGGAATTTAGGGAAGTGGGGAGAGTAGAGGTAGAGAGACACATTTTGAGGCTATTGTAGTAATCCAGGTAAGGAGTGATAAAGGCTCAAACTAAGGCAGGAACACTGAGAATGGAAGAAAAGGTCAGAACCAAAATAGAATTAAAATTAGAATTTATAGGTATTCAATGTGGAAGTTAAAAAGTGTAAGGATTTCTTCTTTGGCAAATGAGAATACAGAAAAAGTAATTTACATTTGGAAACAGTTATGTTTAGGTACCTATGTTGAGTAAAAATATTGTGAGTTAATTAAATGTCAGAAACTCTACCGGAACCTCCATGTGTTAATCATCACAAAAGTCATGTAATGTGGCATTATTCTTTTTTATTTTGAAGATGAAGTCTCATAGAAGTTAACTTGCTCCATTAATTCATTAAGTGCCAGAGTCCAACATTATTACCGTTCTATGAATCTTCAAGTCTGTATTTGTTAACCACTAGACAACACCGCCACCTTTGTAAAGCTGATGCTCTATAGGACTTAAAAATGTTTCTAGCTAGAAATCAACTCTGGAGATGTTGCTCCTAGAAGAATCAGTTGAGATTTTGAATGTATAGGAAGTTGCTCAGTGCAGGTGTTAATTAGGAATGAATGAGAAAGAGTCAGAAGCACAGAAGGTTCAGGACAGAATTTCAGAAATGCATTCATCTTTAAAATGCATTATTTAAAAAGATTGACCAAACAAAACACAAAAAAGTCAGAGAGGTAGGGAGGATGATGTCGAGGATGCAAAGGGAAAATATTTAAGCAGTCTTTTTAAGAAATCAGATATTGTTTGGTTTTTCTCTAAGAAAATGCCACAAAAGTACAATTAAGATCCCTGCTGGTAAAATCTAAGTCTAGAGGAGATAATGTGGCACCCATCTGCTCCTTTCCACAGCTACTGCAACAGTCTACTTCAAACGCTATTGAATGAGTGAAATTATTATGTATATAAAGTCACTAACACATAGCAAGCATTCAAAAATGCCTTCTCCACTGGCCTGGACATTAGACTGTAGATCTGATGGCAAAAATCATGACCTTTAGCTAAGAACATCTGAAACTTCAGCAATTTATTAAACGTTCGTGCTACTGTGCAAATTAATTATTATTATTTTCATTGTACAGATGTTGGAATTCAGGCACAGAGAGGTTAAGAACATTCTGTATGGTCTCAAAGCTAGTAAGTAACTGACCAAGAATTCAAGTTAGGGTCTATCCAGCACAAAGGTCATCACCTGTTGCTCAGTTGTAAAGCTCCATCTTTAAGTTAAGAAGGTGATACATAATTAAACTTTCAAAACAGGTACCACTGGGTAGAAGAAAACAGTTGTGTTGCCAAAGGTTTAGAGGCTCCAGTGTCTCCCCTTATCCTGGTCCCATGGTTCAACCTCTAAGTCTGAATGGAGCTGGGCTCTTTCTCATGGTTTTAGAGCAGGTTTTCTCAACCTCCGCCCGACTGACTTTGAGATGGATAATTCTTTGTTGTGAGAGGGCTGTCCTGTGCATTGTAGAAAGCTTAAAAGCAATCCTGTGTGTCTAAGAGATATTTGTACTCTCATGTCTATTGCAGCATTATTTACAATTCTCAAGATGTGGAATTAATTTAAGTGTCCATCAACCACGAATAGATGAAAAAAATGTGAGATATATATATATATACACACACACAATGAAATAATATGCAGTCTTAAAAAATAAGTGAATCCTGTCATTTGAGACAACATGGATGGAAATGTAGGACATTATGCTAAGTGAAATAAGCCATGCACAGAAAAACAAATGTTGCCTTATCTCACATTCCTGAAATCTAAAGAATTGAAACTCATAGAAGCAGAGAGTAGAATGACGGTTACCAGAGGCTGATGGTAAGGAGTGGGGCTTAGGGGTTGGGGTGATGTTGGTAAAAAGATACAAAATTCTAGTTAGACAGGAGGATCAGTTCAGAAGATCTATTGTACAACATGGTGATTATGGTTAATAATAATGCATTATATACTTCAAAATTGCCAAAAGAGTTGATTTTAAATGTTCTTACTACACAAAAATGACAAGTGTATGAGGTGGTAGATATGGATGCATATATCAAAACATCATTTTGTATACCATAAATATATATATAATTCTTATAACTATATAGAGTTAATAAATTTAAAAAGCACCCCTGGCCTCTATCTATTAGGTGGAAGTAGCTCCCAACCAGCACCCACTTGTTATCATTAGTAACAAATAAAAATGTCTACAGACTTTGCCAAGTGCCCCTTAGAGTTCCTTGGTTAAGAATCACTGGTTTAGATATACGGCCTTCTCATTCTAAGCATTAGTATATAGCCTGAGTTCCTGTGTTTACAACTCCTCTTACTGGAAACTGCATTTGCTTGTCTTCCAAACCCTCATTTACACCCTTTCTGCGCCATCCAGTCACCCAATTCACCCTGCCTCAGAACGGCCCCATGGTAGGGGCTCCGTCAAAGAATCCGAACACTTCCTCTGACCTGATATCTGAAACCTGTCCCCCATCTGGAGACCGAGGCAGTGAAAAGCCAGCTTCTGTGATTGTGTATCATTTGGGTAGAAAAAGGCCTCATAAATCACCGGATTGTTTTGTGGGCCTTCAAGGGTGCTACTGGGAATGGCAGGGAGTGTGACTCATCCTGCTGTAATGCTGTAATATTAAAGAAAATAAATAACGGAACTGAGAAGGCATTAAGTGAGGAAATGAGGCACGGATGCGTGAGGCAGAGGTGATCCTACTGCACTGCATGTACGTGGATATTACCCAATTATTTGGGAAGCAGAACTTAGGAAGGGAGCTGTGGAATCAGTTTTCTGAATGAACTGCAGAGTGTACACTCAGATTGTACTGAATTCCCCAGGCAAGACTTTTCCTCTGAGCTCCCTTTCTGAATAATAAGGAAGTACATGCAATTGGGTTGTCATGGTTTGTTCCCTGTCTTGAGTACTAATGGTAATAATCATGCCTTATGTTTGTTTGGTGTTTCCTGGTTTACAGAGCACATTCCCATATATTATGTCATTTCACTAACAAAGCAATCCTCTAGACAGGAGGAATCCAGCCAGGAAGAAGACAGTGTTCTAGAAAGGGTGTTTTGGCAGGTTTGAGGCAGCAGAGCATACTTATGAGAGCATAGGCTCTGGAATCTGAAGATGTGGGTAAGAGTAACAGCTCCAAACAGCTGTGGTAGCTTGACCATTAAACTGTCAAACTTCAGTGTTTCTTCTGTGTAGATAATAGCAGTGTTACAAGGTATTCAATGAAATCAAACTTATAAAAACTGAATACTGTACCCACCTCACCCTAGAAAGCAGGCTCTTGAAAACTTACTCTGAAGATTACAAAAGTATAAGTAGCATATTTGTGTTGCATTGTAGCCAAATATAAATAAAGACTTCAGAGTCAGATAACCAGGGTTTGAATCTCAGCTCTGCTTCCTGTAACTGTGTCACTTGAAATAAGTTTCTTAACCTCCCTGTGCCTTGGTTTCCTAATCCATAACATGGGTGCTTTGGAGATTCAACTGGTTATCACATTAAAAAATTTTATAACTTCAGTGTCTCTCTGCCCGAGTTATCCATACAAGAGCCATCCTTTATGCACTGGGATATGTTCCAAGGCCCCCCTGGATGCCTGAAACTGCAGATAGTAATTAGCCTCTATATCCCATGGTTTTTTATACATACATACCCATGATAAAGTTTAATTTATAAATTAGGCACAATGAGATATTAACAACAATAGCTAATAAAAAGAACAATTATAACAACATACTGTAATAAGTTATGTGAATCTCTCTCTCTTTCTCTCTCTCTCTCAAAACCCAAACATTTTATTGTACTTATTTTTGGACCATGGTTGACCATGAATAACTAAAACTAAGAAAGTAAAACTGCTGATAAGGGGGAGTACTATACTTGGTTACTTTTTTGTCCCAGGTTCTGACATCTACTTTCATATTACTTTTACCTCAACTAATGTGATTACTCAGAGTCAACTTTAAGTACAGCATTATTTAAGGTGAACAACATAGGATTCTGTGACAGATGAAGTCCCAAATATGGTGGCTTAACACTTTAATCTCTTCTTTTCCTCCCTCCCTCCCTCCCTTCCTTCCTTCCTTCATTTCTTCTTGACAGGCTCTCACTCTGTTACCCAGGCTGGAGAGCAGTGACATGATCATGGGTCCCTGCAGCCTTGACCTGCTGGCCTCAAACAATTCTACCTCAGCCTCCCAAAGTGCTGGGATTACAGACATAAGCCACTGAGTCCAGTTACAGTCCTGTTTCTTGCTCATGTCATATTCCAAGGCAGGTTGTTGGGGTGTGTGTGTGTTGGGGTTTACTCCATGGAGATGCTCAGAGACCAAAACTTCTGCTCCTAGCATTCTATGTCTCTGCCCTCCTCTAGGTCCTCAGATTTATCTCTTTTAGCTGATGAAGAAACCATGATTGGGCATGGGGATTCCCAAGGGTGAAGCCTAGAAGTTGAATACAGTGCTTTTGCTCTCATGCCACTGTCTAGAACACAATCATATGTTCATACTTCACTCATAAAATCCTGAGAAATATAGTCTGACCATGTGTTCAACAAAAGGGTTGTTCAAATATTAGAGAAAGCTATCAATCTAGCAAGTCCTGACTTCAGGGAGTCTTTGCTTCCCAACAGCAGGCTTTGTAAAGCACTGCTCTCCGAATGAGGGCTCCTGTGCTATGCCATTTCCCTGACCCATGCAGTTTGTGTAGCCATTATTCTCCCATCACTCTGTAAGCAGCACTTTGTGCTTCTGCAGAAGGATTGGTTTGGTCATACTCCTGATGGAGATGGAAGTTGGCAACAACCTTCCCTCTGAATGGAAACAGAGCCTTCTTCACATATTCTAGGTGTTTAAAGATCAGCTGAGGGCATGACCCATGATGTAGAAATCCAGTGCCTTGAAAAGGACAGCTCGAAACTTCCTTTCAGTTTTGATCCTGAAAACTAGAGCAACAGGTTTGACCTTGGCAGAGGTACAAGGTCAAGGTGTATCTACAGGTAATAACAGGCACATGGAAATGAGATGAAGGCCAGGAAAGTAAGATCAAAGCCTGGACAGATAAACATAAGTTTAGAGCCAAAAGGAATATTCAGACATGGTAGAAACTTGTAAAAACCTGACAACCAGACACCTGCTAAGTAGTGAAGCCAGGAGACTGTGGAAGAATATTTAAAGATAAAACCAGAAATAATACCTTTCAACAAAAAAAAGTTCAGATGCAATATAAAGGAAGGCGTTAAAAACATTGATTTTGTGATGTTCAGCCCTGCATTCAAATCATGTTCAAACATTTCCTTCTTCCCTCCCTCCTTCCTTCCCTCCTTTCCTACCTTCCTGCCTTCCTTCCTTCCTTACTTCCTTACTTCCTCTCTTCTTCCCTCCTTCCCTCCCTCCATCTTCTTTCTACCCCCTTCTCTCTCCTTTCTTCCTCCCTCTTCTCCCTCCCTCCTTCCTTCCTTCCTTCCTTCCTTCCTTCCTCCCTCGCTCCCTCCCTCCTTCCTTTCTTTGTCACCCAGGCTGGAGCGCAGTGGCATGATCATGAGTCACTGTAGCCTCTGCCTGCTGGGCTCAAGCAATTCTTCCACTTCAGCCTCTGAAAGTGCTGGGATTACAGGCAGGAGCCACTGAGTCCAGCCACAATCCTATTTCTTGCTCATGTCATATTCCAAGGCAGGTTGTTGGTGTGTGAGTGTGTG